>NC_046301.1:43001046-43311213 GCF_004115265.2 Rhinolophus ferrumequinum
ATGGCAGACTCATTACACTCAGATAGTGGAAACGATCTCCCTGTAAAATAAATTCATGGGGCCATTTAACAGAGTAGCTGCAGGGGCCTGGCTGAGAGCCGGCATCTCCTGCTGCCAAAACCTAGTTTCCCTTTATCTTTCCTTTCGTTCCAGTTTCTTTTCATTTAAGATTAACATTCCCGGGCTTCTTGAAACAGGTGACTGTAGCTATGTTAATAAAGCCAGGTGTGATAGCATCTTCCATGACTTCAGCTCTCAAACAGTGGGGAGAAGAGGGAAAAGTTCTTTTAAATGACCACATCCTCTTAATAACATTCCAAGGGAGAGACCGCTTATCTTGATTTTAATTTTTCAGTCTCCTTTTATCTCTTCCTCTAAAAATATGGCTCAGAGAAAGATCACCCATGAAGCACTTATCAAAAAAGCATTACTGACATTTAGTGGGAGCCAGCTGGAGTGTGGGGCAGATTAAGGGCAAGGATTGGAGGGGGGAAAAGTGACAATGGGCCTGAGAATACTTTATTCCTTGTAAGCCCAAACATAATTCATAAACACAGACTTGAGCAAATTCAAATTTTAAAGTTACTTGAGCAAACAAATCATGGCCTGAAATTCACCTCTCTTAGTTTCCTCTGACTAAAAAGGCTAATCAAGCAAAATGCTTAGGACAGACAAACGTAGGGAGAGAATGTCTAACTTACTTAGGAAATTATATTGTTTTCATTCCCTGAAGAAGCTCTGATTTAAAACAGGTCATTCTTACCTGTGCCTTTCACACTCAGTTGGTCAACATGACAACATTTCCCTTGACATGGAAGTCAGATTTCTAGAAACTTTCGTATTGGTCAGTGTGGCTCAGAGTGAATGATCCATGAACCACCTGTGTCAGAAGCACCCAGAGTTCTAGGAAGGTCTAGGCTGTACCCCTCTCCCTTAGCTATCACCCTAGCCCCTTCTCTAACAAAACTTTGGAATCAGAATCTCTGCTGGGGTTTAGAGTTTGAGGTGTAGAAGCATTTCTGGCAAGGCATTTCTGGACAGGTAGGTGGATACAGGTGATCAGGCCTTGTATTAAAGGCACAAAGCCACCAATGCTAGAATTCATCATCACTAGAGGAGAGGACAGGTTCATCTCTTTGGGAGAAGAAGGAGCTGACATCACTTTACATCTCCAGGCTGAACTTTAACAAGGGCAAGATAACTCATCATTAGCCGTGTGTAAGTTCTAGCAATCGAGATACTCTAGCCTGGGCCCAGGGGAATAGGCCCAACTGTAGAGGAAGCACTCTCATTGCTCGGCATTGAGCAATTGGCCAGGCAAGTGTTTGAAGCAGAAACCGGAGCTCTTCCTTCTCTCCAGCTCTTACCAGCCTACCTAAGTAAACCAGCATTTCAGGCAGCATGAAATAAAATCCACAGGTTTTTGAGAACCTACTCAAAACACTGGGCTAGCTGCTTTCACATGTACTATTTACTAGTCCCAACAACACTGACAAGTAAGTTGTGTTACCTTCTATGACAGATAAGAAAGCCTAAGTCCGGGGAAGTTAAGGGATCTTCCCAAGAACCTTTCTGACAATTTCTCATACTCAAAGTGCTAGTAATACATTCTTTAGAAGCTTGTTCTTTCACAGTAAAAAACACATCCTATGGAGACTGTGCAACTTTTATAATGGAAAAAGGGGCTTTAGAAGTTAAATACAAACATGTCTATACAAACATGTATAACCACATCCTCAAGCTTGTATTTAGTTTGGGGAAAGAGAAAAGAATTTCCTATGGATTTTTTTTTAGTGCACCCCTCCTGTTTGACCCACACTCTGCAGGAAAACCACTGTGATGAAAACATACAGAAAGCCTGCATGTGTTCCGTAAGTACCACAGCCCACTTACACTTTGAATCCAGTTCTAACACCAACCCATGCTTTTTTCGGTGACACCTGTGGCATTGCACTTCCTCACTTGTGTTCCTTCTGCCTGAGGCCCCCCTACCCACCTCCCTTTGCTTATTGGGATGCTACTCAAACTTCAAGACCTAGTTTAATTCCTACCTCGTACAGGAAACTTTGTGTGAATCATCAGCTGATGCTACCCTCTTCCTTCTAATTTTATAGCAAGAAGGGACAAAACCAAGCAGTCAAAACCAAGGGAGGTGTTAGAGGCCAAAAGCAGAGATGGCCTAGGCTGCCAGGAAACTAAAAGGAGGAAATCAAAACACAGTTAACACAGCCAAAATAGAGTGGGGGCTGGTCCCAAGTCTTTTAACAGACAAGGCAACGGAAGACAATCGAGTTTTAAAGAAAACATTGAGGAGGAAGAGTACACGAGTCAACCCCAGGGTTTGAGATGGCCAGCGCCAACAGGGAAACCAAGTCTGGGAGCAGGTGGTGACCTGGTCATTCCAGAATCAATTCCAAAGCTATCTATGAGAACCAGACCTCTTCTGCCACAGAGGGGTTTGTATCCACCCTTAGAGCAAGACAATTGGAGACAAGAATCTGATGCCACGATCTCAACCAGTACATCTCACCCAGAGGCAGGAATTCCCCATCTTTAAAATATGATTTTAGGAACACAGGAAATGGCACTGCTGGTCACCACAATCTCTACCACCACGACCTCCACACCAATGTCTGAAACGTCTTTGGGTATAGAATAGAACTTACTGGCTTTTATGAATAAGGATATTTAAGATGCTATCAACAGAGAGAGAAGAATAGAGAGCACTGTCCCCAGAAACAGAGTGAGAGAGGAAGGACAACTTGGCTCCAGAAAGGTTGGAGCATCATGGAAGGTAAAGAGGTGTGGAAAGTGGAACAGAAGAAAGTTGGCTATTTCATAGGCTCCATCTTACCTTCATCAGCGCTGCTCCAGTTGGGCCCTTTCCTTTTCATCCAATCAAAACTGGATTGGGGCGGGGGGTGCGGGTAGTGGGAATGGTCAGTGATCAACATCTGATAGAAGCTTCACGTGTACCTTCATACCCTGCGTGCTACCCCAGAGGACTTAAGATATGCACAACCCAAGGGCAGGAGCAAAGACACGCACACCAGCACACAGTCAGCTGAGAGCAAGCCACCGCTGAGTTTGCAACCTGGAGATGTCCATGCTACTCCTTCCTGGCTGTCATTGATTTTCCTCTGTGATGTTGGACAAGTGCCGAACCCTCTCCGTGCCTTCATTCATTCATGAACAATATGTCTAATCTCTGTCTCATAAGAATGCTGTGAAAATTAATGACCTTATAAAAAAAAACTAAACAAAACTGATGTAAAAATCCTTTGTATACCCTAGAGATGCTATAAACACCAGGTGATCTTATTTAAAATACAGATGTGTATTTCCATTCATGTGAGCCAATATAAGAACATTCAGCTTTACAAAGTAATGGCTATTTTGGTTATTTCAAAAAGGAGGTTCCTACGCTGAAAACAGAATGTCCTGTAAGTGGAAGAAAATTAATGTCGCGTACTCAGCTTTACATTTAAATAGCAGTAACTTTTATTGAGGGCTTACTGTGTCCCAGGTGCCATGCTAAGCATGTATTATCTCATTTAATTTTCACAGTAACCCATTGAAAGGGTTCTTACTCTCTCCCATTTCACAGATAACAGAAATGCTGAGAAATTAAGTAACCAGCCAGAGTTCACATATCTAATCATTAGTGGAGACAGGATCTGAACCCCAGGACTGCTTGGTTTCTCTTTCCAATAAACCACACTCCTCCCCAACTAATATGCAGACCCCATAGAACATGTGATGTCTGCTGAGTGTTGAACACCAAAACAAACAAACAAGCCTGGCAGAGCAGCAAAGGGAGAAGGCCTAGAAATCTAAATGCCTATTAAGCTAAAAATAATAAATGACATAAATTATCTCTAAGATTAATAAATCCATTGGAAAGTAACATGCAATGTGTGAAATTCTTATTTACATTTTCCCTCCCATTCAGTTTATCCTGGTAATCACATTTATGATGGAGGTTTCCAGGGACGCAGAATTCAACAGTTCCCTGTGGAGAAGGACTTCCCTGCTGGGACCCATCTCCTCCAGTCCTAAAATGCTATACATCCATGGGCAGGTCCCTTCTCCATAAAATTATGATTCAATAAACATTGACAGAAAGCCACTCAGCACCAGGCACTGGACCAGGAGGGCTCTTGCAGCTATCAAGTTTCACGGCTCTAGGAAAGCACCTCCAAAATGTAGAGTGCAGTGTAATTTGCCTGGTGTAAATTACAATGTTCAAATCTTGCCAGCATCTAACTCATTGCTGAGGACAAGAAGGTCGGAAAGTGACTCTAGCCGGTGCTAAATTGGTTCCTCGTGGCAAACCTAACAAGCCCTGACTAACTTTCGTCTCTCTGCAGCCTGACATCTCTGCGATCTGATGATTAACACACCATTTTCCAAAGGGAGCCATCGCCTCCTGGCCCCAGGGGGAGTTGGTGACCTTGGGCTTCCTCCAGACCACGTGGTGTCCACCTGTTTCCTCTCTCTGAGCCATGCAGTTCTCAAGACACTGCCTAAAGCCCAGAAGCAGAGAACAGCACAATCCTGAGCCCTAGAAGTAGAGCTGAGTTTAGTCAGCCATTCAGGGCAGAGCCGGAATCCTCCAGTTCCAGCCTCAGGAGCCAAGCCGGGGACCACTGGGGCCCCTCCACGCCATCTGCAGACTCCATTTCACATCTCAGCCAGGAAGTATATAATGTTGGGCAGGGAAAGGGAGGCAGGACATGCTCCCTAGAAAGGAACTGTAGAGGAAATCAAAAAACCAAAATGTGACTGTATCACTTCTATAACTTTATCTGAAGCCAGCCTCAGGCTTATGGAAAATAGCCAGCTGCCCATTCAGTGGTAGAATTCTAGGGATATTGAAAAGGACAGCCCCACCCTCCTGAATGAAAAAGACTGTCTTCCCAACAAACTTGCTAATGTCTAAGATCCCAGGCTGCCAGCTCTGCTAATGGGCTTACAGTCATTGTCCAATTCTGCTGCACTGTCCTGGGGGACAAAGCTGAGTCAGGTGAAGTAGAACAGGCCCAGAGTGAGGGTCAAAGCATGGCGGCGGAGTACCCACCTCCGGAGTAGCCCCTTGCCAGGCCACCCTTCCCACAAACCATGGGACCCATATATACAAAGCTTCAGGCACTCCAGCTTCATTCAGTGTGATTGTCTCCGACTTTCTAGTTCGATCCCTGCCCTTTCTGGTTTTTTTCTGGCTGCTCCATTTCAATGTCCACTCAACTTCTAACCCTTTCATTTTTCCTTTTCATTTCTGGTCCCTTCCTTGCCACCTTGATCTAGACAATGGGATTCTGCTTCCGTGGTATTCAGGTGGGGGAAATATCACACATAGACTTTGCAATCAGACAGAGAACGATGGAGTCCCACTTCTGCCATGTATTGGCTGTGGAAGCAAGTTCTTTTAAACTCTCTGATTCTCAGTTGCCTCATCTGTAAGACGAGGTCACCAATACCAGCCACATAGGGTTACTAGAAAGATGAAATGAGACAAAGTCTGTAAAGTCCAGATGCTGGTAAGACCTCAGGCATGGTCACACTCGTCCCCTGGGTGTTCCCCATCCCAAGCACTTTAAGTAGCTGCCCTGGCACAAGGCAACCCAGCCCAGTCCCCCTTCCCATCCAGGCTCATCCTGACACAGCTGGGGGAGGGGGCAGAGGGAGAAGGACAACAGCCAGGCAGTGCCAAGGAAGAGATAGATGCTATCGTTGGATCCAAGGGCAGTGCAGGCACAGAGAGAGGAGGAAAAGCCAGACCCAGTGCCGAGAGGGTCCACGACTTGGGCTGAGAACAAGGTGGGGGAACTTAGGCACAGTGGTCCTGACTACATACTTCTTCAGGGAGGCACAGGAGTTCAAAGTGAAGCGCTAGACAGACCGTGCTTAAAATAACATCCGGGCAGTGTCATCATTTATGCCCTCTCGGTGATGTACACCTCAGGGTTTCCCCTCCTTTCCTGAGAGCAGAATGTTTGACAGAGGAGAAGCACAGGTGAGGGCACTGGACCTTGAAGGAGAGAAAGGAGAAAGGTATCATGGAGCAGAAAGTCCAAGAAAGGGGAGGATATAGTCCCCAAGATAAACCGGCAGATTTTTACGTAGTTTTCTATTCCTTCGGAAAGAACTACCCAGTTTCTTTGGTACCGTGCAGTAGGTACAGCTGGTGTGCCTTGTACCAAGCACAGGAGTTATGTGGATGAATAAATAAATACCATTTGCTTTCAGACTCTCAAGAGACTCTGTCCACCCCATCACTGCCCTTTACACCATGCCAGCATCCCAGCACCAAGCCCCATAAAAGCCAGGGTGGGCAGCAGCATGTGATAGAGGTGTCAGCCAGCCTCCCCCACTCCATGCCCCTCTAAACCAACCACTTAGACCCAGCCTTCCTTACTTTTCCATTCCCTGCCTCCACACGCCAGTGCAAGAGGCAGTAGTTGGTGTAGTGGTTAGAAGTGAAGATGCTGGAACCGGGATATTTCAGCTCCAATCCTAGTTCTCCTAATTGTGTGAATTTGGACAAGTTACGTTATCCCCTCTGAGGCTCGAGTTCTTCATCTGTTTAGAGGGGAAATGGCAGTTCCTACCTCATCAGTTTCTCCCGAAGGTTAAATAGTTTAATACATGCAAAGTATCTATTTGATAGTAAGTACTCTATTAATATAATAGATAATATATAAATTATTAATATCTGCTTTCAACCCCTCCCATGGCCTAACAACCCATTTTAGACTCTTCTGAATGCATCTCCCCAACAGATTGCATGGTCTACATACCACTTCAGTGTAACTATCACCTATTGCTTTAGATAAGAGTTAGTACCTCCACCAGGTCCGCATTCCCACCCAACCAAGAACCCTGACCTAGCAGGCAAGCTCCAAGGGCTCCCTACAGAAGAAAATGTGTGGACAATCACCATGGTGTCACAGAACACCTTTAATAAGCTTACTAATAATGGTACCTTGAATAAGGGAACATAAATTACACTGCAGGCAGCAAACATTCCCCTGAAAACTACTGCATGCAGAGCACTTATACTCAATCTCCGTCAGCTATAGTTTCTTGATCTGTAAATGGAAGTGTTGGAGCGACCAGTGGTTCCTAACCTTTTCTGCGTTACATGTACCTTTGAAAATATGATGAAAGCTGTCAACTCCCTTAGAGTCTATAGTACAGATCCTAGGCTGAGAATCCCAGGATTGAATGATTTCTGAAATAGATCTTTAGTTCTAAAGCTATATAAAACATACACATAGAAATAGGTTGAAATAATCAGACAATCTGGAGAAATGATATTCATCTGGTGTGCACTGTTATGTCTCTGCTGACTCTTAAAGTTTTGAAATATCTTTATTCTGGGTGTTAAATGTCATCTGTCCCAAAGCCCTCCCACCTTTGTGCTTCTGCTACTCTGGCCACTCTGTCCCATCCTCTAGACCCCAAAGACTTCATCATCTAGCAATTAAAGAGAGGGAGGGTCCTTAGAACCCTGTGCCGGTGCCATTTTGATCAATTAGTGCCCACTATCTTGAACATCATTCCTGGCGTATAGTAAATCTTCAAAGAATGGGGCAGACAAAAATGGCCTAGGAGATCACAGGATGTCAGATAAGTTTCATAAAGATGACATCTGAGTTAGGCCTTGAGATGGTGTAGGATGTAGATAGCATGGAGGGAGACACCCATTCCAGAAACAAAGTTAGACCCGGAGGAAACAAAACATGAAGAGTGTTCAGTGGGCAGCAAGGGGAACAGTCTGCGTAAGCAGGTGATACTCATCAGGAGTAAAGATGGAAAAGCAGGTAGAGATCACCTTCGGGGGGATCTTAAATGGCCAAGCCAAGGAATTTGGAATTTGCCTTGGAGAGGAGAATCAGGTCTATCCTAAAGGGACGAAGACCTAGACTCTCAGCTGGGATAGTCCCACCGACCTAACCCCACCACACTAGTCTGAAACTTCTCAGCTCCACAGAGTGAAGTGAAAAATTAAGGAAATAAAAGGAAGCATATTATAACGGCAGATTATCATAAAGCGAGGGGCTTTGACTTTTGCCTTGAGTCTACCTCAGTCAATATCTCAGAGTCTCCCACGCCCTTTCCAACTCCAGAGTTACTTGGTACGAAGAGAATTTGGACACCCATGTATCATTTTCTCCTAAAATTCTCAGATTTGGAGGTCAACACAGGGAGTTTCTTTGACTAGTATACAAACGATCACCTCATAACCCCTATTTGTTATGTATATGTAAGTGTCCATAAAACATTCCAATTCAAGCAGCCACTGTGTTCTATCCTTAACTGAAAGCAGGTGATAAAAATGCATTGCTATAGGTACATCTCCAAGTGTGGCTTAGTCCTGGATTTGCGGCACGATGGATATGAAATGAGAAAAAGTGGAAAATATTACCGGAAGGAGCTGTACCTTCCATACTGTAGCATGTTCCTGATTTCCACTCAGATGGCTCAAGATTGAATTGAGAAAGGCCAAGAGAGAGGCAAAGAAAGAAGGGGGGTAAAGAGAAGGCTAAAAAAGAGAAAAAGAAGGAAAATAAATTAAGGAAACTACAGTATTCAATCAAACATTTGCTGGCAGCTTAAGAGGTAAATTTTAGGGGCCATATGCTCATGACCCCGGGTTAAGTGAACACTTAGAGCCAGTCACCATGAAGACTCCTGCCTTCACCGGTGTGGACTGTGTCATGGCACTCCAGGCTAAGAGGTGGGTAGACTAGCAACACATCACAAGTCTCAGAAACGGCCAACAGACCGGTTTGCAGAAGATCTCTAGCTAATTGGCTGCTTCCAAAGCACCCCGTCACAGATCAAGATTACTACCCACCTGCTTCTTTCAAATGTCCAACCCTGGTGAGGATGTCAGCTCACCAAGTCAACAGCAGGCTGGGGTCCAGTCCTGGAGGCTGGAGCTCAATCAAGATGGCAGAAACAGGAAGTACCGGAAGGTGAGAACAAGTCAAGCTGCATCTAGAGGATGACAGCTATGAAACCCAAGAACCTGAAATCTGTCTTTGTGGATCCAGATATGGGAGACAAATCCAAGGGCTGTGAGGCAAAGAGAGGCCATAAAAGAGGGAGAAAGAAGAACAGAAATGAAGTGAGCACGACCAAAAGAAATGCCTTCACCAGAGCTGTGATGTCCAAAACCGACTTTGATTCAGTTTCAGCTATGAAATGGGGGTGGAGAGAGTAGCCTACTTTAAACTCACAGGATTGGGCACATATTAAGCAGATTGACTCCTTTCTCCCTTGCTAGGAATGTCAACACATTCACAATTACTTGTCTGTGTACACACACGGACACACACACACACACACACACACACACACACACACAATCTGAATCTTGGCACCTCTGTGTTAAGACTATCAACTCGACCTCTAGAGATGACTATGGGCCACAAACAGGGGAAAAAGAGATTCTAGGTCTTGATTTAACACCAACCCGTTTGGGGACTTCACAGTACCCTTTTTTCCCTAGAGGGTATTTCACAGTACCCTCTTTTCCCTAGCCCTTGTTCTTTTTCTGCTGTCTGGCTACGGCTAATGTGAACTAAACTTCTGGTAGTTTGGGGGATAATGAGAATACATTGTGGAAGTACTTTGGAAAAGCATATGTGTTATATCAATATAAGAGATCATATTATTAAAACTGTTTTGTAGGCTACTTGGTGTTCAGTTCTTTCTCTCAAAGACAAACTAATCCCAAGACCTAAGCCAGTGACAACCCATTTACGATTATAGCAAAAACATTACTTTTGATTCCTAGATCAGCTCACCCTGACTTGCTTCAGGTTCTTCTCCCAACTTCATTGAGTAGTTTTATCCTAGAGTTGCCCCCCTCCAAAAAAAAAGCAGGATATCCAGTTATATTTGAATTTAAGGTAAACATCAAATAATATTTTAGTGTATATGTGTTCCCAATCATGCATGGCATTACTTATACTAAAAATGTAGCCCTTGTTTAACTTAAATTCATATTTAAATGTACTCTGTGTTTTTATTTGCTGAATCTAGCAACTCTATTTTATTCGTATATTGACCTCTTCTCCTATACCCCAAAATTTTCAGAATAGTGATGATCTTGGCCAACATTACAACAGAAAGGGAGACATAAGCTGCCAAATTCATTCTTCCTGAAAACATAGAATGTCTTTTTATTTATGTATTTATTTCATAAATACATTCGGTATTTTTCTCAAAACAAGACTCTAAAGGCAAAAGCTCAGAGCTTAGAAATCTCCCCGGCCCCCTTCTTATCTTCATACCCACGTTCCAGCCCAGCCTCTTTAAATAATAAACACTAATCTCAAAACAAAAAGAGAACAAACAGAACCCTTCCCTGCCCCAGCACCAACTTTAATCCTGGACTCCCAGATGCACATTAGAACCATGGAAGCATTAGAATATTCAAATACTCAGGCCACACTCCAGACCAATTATATCACAATCCCTTGGGGTGATTCTTATACATCAGTATTTCTGAAAGGTCCCTATGTGATTCTAATGTGCATCCAGGGTTGAAAACCCCTGTTAGCCTTTATATCTCATTTTCATAGCAAGCCCAATCCCCTTAGGAAGCATAAGGGAGATTTAGGAATAAGGCGGTTGGATAAAGGGACTAAGGCAACACAAACAACTAAGACCTTGTACTCTATCTGTCCTCAAGTTCTGAATCTTGTTCTTTCTTCTCTTTTACTTTGGCTGCAGCCACCTTTGCCATGGAACAAATATGTCACCCAAAGCTTATCATTAAATCTCCCCAATATCAGCAAATAGATTTAACAGATGGGATGGAAATATGAATAATACCTAACACTTTTAGAATTTATACCATGTTTAATCTTAACAATCTGCCCTGTACGATCACAAACAAGGAAGTTGAAGGTCATAACATTTAAGTGAGTTGATCAAGGTCACCCAGGTGTAAGGTGTCCAAGATAAGCTTTGTCTATGACACAGCAATGCACCACCACATACACCTGCTTAGAGTGCAGACTGTCCAATCCCAGGGAGCATGATTCGTTGTCCTATGATACATAAATGGTGGCTATAGAATAGAGCTACAGACAATCTCCACAATCTAGGATGGCAGCCCTAAGCTGCTTCCCCAGAGACTACCGGTTAAAGTACCAATGATCAGAGTTCTACAGGAAGGGATCTGATTTGGGGACAAAGTCTCCCTGAACCCAGTACTCTATCCACTATGGCAGATTTAACTTCAAAAGGAACGAATGGGGGTTAGGGGTACGGTGTAAAAGCAAGGGTCAAAGACAGTTCACACAAACATATCCTCTCCTAGCCACGTCACGTTCAGCATTTCTTGAACTCTCCATACTCCAGAACTTCCCTCTCCCGTAACAGCTCCTAACAGTTCATTTCAGCATTTTTCATGTGGTAATTCTAGCCAAAGGCCTGGAACTTATTTTATATCCACACCCATTCCCTCACTCCCTCACACACAGTAAGTCAAGATGTCCTGACATTTTACATCCTAAATAATTCACACATCTGCCTGAATGTCCAACCCTGACCACACATCATAGTTCAGGCTCCACTATCTCTTCCCTGGGCTGATAGAACGGCTTCCCAACCTGTCTCCTCAAAGTCAATCTTTGCACTTCAACTCCATCCTCCACGCTGCTACCACAGTGACCTCTGTAAGATGCAAACATGACATATAACTCCCCTGCTTAAAACCCTTCAATGGTTCGTCATTGCTTACAAGACGAAGTGTAAATGCTTTAGCACGGCATATGAACCTCTCCATGAGCTGGCTACCTATTTCTCCAGTCTCACTCTATGATTTCCTACCTTGCCTATTATGCTTTGGTAAAAATCAAACTGCTTGTAGTTCCCATCTTATGTCATGTGATTCCATACACACTAATATGCTTTTATTCATAGTGGACCTCTGACCAGAACTAGCCTCTCCCGCTACAATGCCTTCTTTATTGGATAATATCTGCCAGTCTTCAAGGCTCACTCAAGTGTCATTTCTTCTAAGAAGGCTGAATTCAATACCCAGCATGGCTGAAGAGTGTCCCATAGGAACTTCTGTCATAGCTCTTACCGTACTGTCTGCAAAGTGCCATTTTTGCCTGTCCTTGTAATCTTCTCCCTTGGAGATCACAAACTGATGACCTAAGGGCTAAATGCAACCCCAGATGTTTTCTGTTTGCTTGCAGTATATCTTTTTAAATTCTGTATTATGTGCAAGTATTTAGCAAAGGAGCAAATTGATGTTCAACTTCTATCCAAGACAGAGTAACAAAAACCAGATTTAACCTCCTGCCTGAAACAATCAAACCAAACAAAACAAAAAAGACAACACATATGAAAAAAAGTTTTCAAGAAAGTGGACATCAGGTAATGAAGGGCAGTGGTCTCTAACAGATGGGAAACAAATGTGGGGAGCCCTACCATTGTCCCATATATATTGCCTTGAGAGAATTCCCAGGCTACGGCATGGGAGGATGGGAAACTTGACAGAGCCCAGAGGACTCCTTGAATTGAGGAAAGTAAGCTGACCAAGGTGGTTAGAACTCACAGGACAGAGCATCAAAAGGGAGAGAGCTGCACAGGGAAAGAAACCTGGATATCTGCCGAGGGTCCCTATTGTGGATTCAGCAGAATACTGACCAGCACATGCTTGTGAAAAGACTACCTGAAGCCAAGAAAAGAACTATCCAAAGAATTAGGGGGAAAGGTACCCAGTATTCACATAAGGTCAGGAATATTGTCTATTTCCAACAGTCAGACTGGAAAACCTCATAATTCACAAAGTGTTGGGTAGAGTACTCAGAAGGATCTTAACCTCAGTAACGTGAAATAATTAGCCCTAGACCAAACATTGCCTTTGTACCACTGAACTCTGAAAGGCAAGACACCAAAC
Source organism: Rhinolophus ferrumequinum (assembly GCF_004115265.2). Taxonomy (NCBI): domain Eukaryota; kingdom Metazoa; phylum Chordata; class Mammalia; order Chiroptera; family Rhinolophidae; genus Rhinolophus; species Rhinolophus ferrumequinum. The sequence continues at coordinate 43,013,981 of NC_046301.1, forward strand.
GAATCAAAATATTTGCAAGTATCTCAACTGCATGCCAGAAGAAAGGTTAAGAACATTTGTAAGACTACAAAGATATCCAGCCTTTAACAAAGTAAAATTCACAACGTCTACAATCCAATCAGTTACCACACATGCAAAGACACCAAAAATATGATGTCTTATGAGAGAAATCAATCAATAAAAACCAATCCAGAACTGTAGAGATGTTAGAATTAGTATCCAAGAACGTTAAAACAAACATAAAATACAACAGTATTCCATACGTTCATATAACAGTATACCATATGTCCATATAACAGTATTCCAGACATAGAAGCTACAAAAAAGACAGAAATGTAATGTTCAGAGATTAAAATTACAATGTCAGTATTGTAAAATATGTTGTATGAGATTAATGGCAGATCAGACATTGCAGAAAAAAAGATTAGAGAACTTAAAGATATAGCAATAGAAGTGATACAAAAAGAAACAGAGAGGTAAAAAGTGAAAGAGCATCAGCCACCAAGTTTAATTAGATTAATATACATGTTATGGGAATCCCCAAAGAAGGAGGAAGGAGAAAAAACATTTTAAAAAATAATGGCTAATAAAACTATTTTTCTGAAACATTGAGCAACAAAATAAATTAAGTAGCATTGGGTTATAATCCAAAATATAAAATAAATATAAATGAGTCCACAATGATATCAACCAATAATTGAATAAATAAATGGGATATAGTAGATAAATCACAGAAGAATTCTAAATAATTTATAAATATACTCTGATCTCAAGGGGATGGAACATAAGTCCCCATTCCTTAAATGTATGCTTGCATAATGACTTCCTTTCAAAGTATACAATATTAAAACAGGGGTGGGAGGGCAACTATACAGTGAAGAAACCTGAAAATCCTACCTCATACCTCAACCGGGTGATCAAGGTTATTATGAACAATAAGTCATATTGATAGTATTTATCCTTGACATGATGTGACTCTAACATGATGAACTTCTACGGTAGTCCTCTCAAGAACACATAAACTTAGTCTAACAATGAAAAAAAAATTACACAAATCTTAATTGAGGGACATTCTATCAAATACCTAACGAATACTCCTCAAACCGACATGGTCATCCAAAACAAGAAAAACCTGAGAAACTGTAACACCTAAGAGGAGACTAAGAAAACATGACAAATATAGTGAGGTCTCCTGGATGAGATCCTGGAACAGAAACACAACATCATGTAAAAACTAAGAAAATGCGAATTGAATATTGATTTTAGTCAATACTGGTTCATTAATCATGACAAAGTACCATACTAATAATAGATATTATTAGGAAAAACTGAGAATAGAGTATATGAGAACTCACTGTACCATACTGCAATTTTTCTGTAAATCTAAAACTATTTTAAAATAAAAAGATAACACATTTCTCTTTGGAAACAATACAGGTAAAAAGACAACACAACAAACTCTTTGAAGAACTAGAAGAAAAATATTGTCCACTTAGACATCTACATCCAGCAAAAACTTTCTTTCAAAAACCAAGGTGAAATAAAGAGTATTTTCAAACACTCTAAAGTTGAAAAAATTCGTAATTAGAAGACCCACACTACAAAAAATGCTAAAGGCAGTTTTTCAGACAAAGGAAAGAGAAACTACATGGAAATATGGATCTACACAGAGAAATAAAGAGCATCAGAAATGGTAACTGTGTGTTGATATGTAAGAGTTTTTGTTTTTTCTATCACTAAAGATCTTGGAAGGTAATTAACTGTTTAAATTAAAATTATGACAATGTACTGTGGGTTTAGAATGTATGTATAATTAAAATATATGACAACAATAGCATAAAGGCCAGAAGAAGAGGAATGAAATGATACCGTGCAAGGTTCTCACATAGTACACAAAGTGGTATGGTAGCAATCGAAGGTAGACTGTGATAAATTAGAGATGCTTACTATAATCCCTAGAGCACATACTAAAATGACAAAACAATAAGTTATAGCTATAAATCAAAAAAGGAGATAAAAGTAAATTATACAAAATATTCAAATAATCAAAAAAAAGGCAGAAAAAGAGAGTAAAGAGAACAAAGAATAGGGCAAATGAAACATATAACAAAATGATACACTTAAACATATCCACAATCATATTCAATGTAAATGGTCTAAATACCTGATTAAAAGAGATAATGTCTGAATGGACTGTTTTGTTTTGTTAATATTTTTCAATTATAGTTGACATACAATATTATATTAGTTTCAGGTGTACAATATAGTGATTAGACATTTATATACCTTACAAAGTGATCACCCCAACAAACCTAGTACCCATCTGACACCATATATATTTATTACAATATTATTGACTATAATGCTTGTGCTGTTCTTTACATCCCCATGACTATTTTTATAACTGGAAAATTGTACTTGCTAACTGAATGGATTTTTTAAATGGCTCAACCATATATGCTGCCTATAAGAAATGCAATTTAAATATAAAGACACAAATAGATTAAAATTAAAATGATGGGGAAAATATACTATGTAAACACTCATTAAAAGAAAGCTGAAACAAGTATACAGAAAAACAGAAAGTATATGAAAGCTTGAAGATTATGAATAAATTTGCTTTAATTGACCTTTTAGAAAAATACACTGAATAACGGCATAAACACATTCTTATCAAGCGCACAGGAAACAGTTTCCAAGTAGATCATCTTCCAGGCCACAGAACAAGTCTCAATAAATCCAAAAGGTTTCAATTTATATAAAATATGTTCTCTAACCACAAAGGAATTAAATTAGAAATCATTATAGAATTATCCTTGGAAATTTTCCAAATGTTTGGAAATTAGGTAATGCATTTCTAAATAACTCACATGCCATAGAATAAATCAAAAGGGAAATTAAAAAGTATTTTAAACTGAATAAAAATGAAAATACAATATATCAAAATCTGTTGCATGTATCCCAGAAAATAGAAACATGTACACCCATGTTCACAGCAGCTTCTTTCATGATAGCCAATATCTGGAAACAACCTAAGTATCCTTCATGGATGAATGGCTACACAAACTGTGGTACATCTAGACCAGTGGTAAAAAGGAACAAACTGAAAGATAGGTGAGCAAGAAGGCAGACTAGGAAGTTCCAGGCCCCCATGCCCCATGAAACACCAAATAAACAATAACATAAAGACCAAAGTAGCTTTGTAAGAACTCTAGAAACCAGTTAAGAAGCTGCATCGATCCAGCAAATGCCTAACCAAGAAAAAGCCACACTCAAACAGGTAGGGAATTTTGTAGCCTTTTTCCTTGCCTTTGCCAAGGTATGGCACAATCAAGTAGAACCTATTCAATTCCTGGTCCCCGACCTCCGGAAAGAAGAAAAGAGTAGAACTTATTTGCAATGTTCTGGCTTGTCTGGGAGCCATCCGTGGAACTGGTTTCTGCCTCGCCGGATTTAGAGCACTGAAGGAAACAATAGCATAGTTTAAATAGCAGATGGAACCCTTCAAAAGTAGTGGCAGGTGCTGCAGTTAATGAGCAAGGAGATTGCAGATCCACAGCCACCTGGAAACAAGAGATTATGGAAAGAGCAATACACTAGAACACCTAAGGCCCTGACAAGAAACAAATGTAAGACTCATAGGAAATCAAGACATTTGAAAACAGTGATATCTATAAGGAAACTGGGGAAAGCACACACCGTAGACCCAAGAGAAACGCATTCCCAGAAAAGGCCTAACAGAAATGTGAGCCTTCAAGCCTGCCTGGTTAGTGAAAGTCTCCCTTGCCTGGAGTCAGTCTACAAAGACTGGAAGAAGTGGTTGCTTTTTTCAAATGCTCACATTTCAACAAACAATCGCAAGGCAGGCATACAGGGAAACATGACCCATTCAAAGGAATAGTGCACGGTGATTCCAATGCCTCTATATCTTGTTTGGTTGTTTGTTTATAGTAGCCATCTTAATAATGTGAGGTAGTATCTCAGTGTGGTTTTCATTTCACTAATGACTACTGTTATTAAACATATTTTCATACGCTTATTGGCCATTTGTATATCTTCTTTAGAGAAATATCTGTTCAAGCACTTTGTAAATTGGGTTGTCTCTTTGTTGTTGAGTTTTAGGTATTCTTTATATACTCTGGATATAAATCCCTTACCATATATATGATTTGCAAATATTTTTCCCAGTCAATAAGCTGTCTTTTCACTTTCTTGATAGTATCCCTTGCTTCACAAACGTTCTTAATTTTGATAAAAAGCAGTTGAAATATTGATTGGCAATGCATTGACTCTCTGGGTTCATTTGGGTAGTATTGACATCTTAACAATGTTAAGTCTTCCTATCCAAGAGAACACAAGATGTATTTCCATTTATTTAAGTCTTTAATTTCTTTCAACGATGTTTTGTAGTTTTCAGTATACTAGTCTTCTACTTCCTTGGTTACATTTTTTTCTAAGTATTTAATTATTTTAGTTGTTACTGTAAATGGAATTGCTTTCCTAATTTTTTTTTCATGTTTTCCATTGATAAGGCATAGAAAGAAAACAAATTTTTGGGTGTCAGTCTTGTACTCTGCAACCTTGTGGAATTTATTTATTAGCTCCGGTAACTTTCTTATGAATTTCTTGGGATTTACTATACATCTACAAACAGGGATAGTTTTATCTTTTCATTTCAAGTTTAGATGCCTTTTATGGTTTTTTCTTTCTAATAGCTCAGGCTAGAACTTCCAGTACAATGTTGAATAGCAACAGAGAATAACAACATCCTCATCATGTTGCTGATATTAGAGTAAAAGGTTTCAGTCTTTTACCATTGGATATCATGTAAGCTGTGGGTTATTCATAAATATTTATCAGGTTGAGGAATTTTCCCTCTATTCCTAATTTTCTAAGAGCTTTTATCATGAAAGGGTATTGAATTTTGTCAAATGCCTATTTTTGCGTCAGTTGAGATGATCATATGGATATTTTTTCTTCTTCCTATTGTGTTTCATTAATTATATCAAACTGCCCTTGCATTTCTGGGGCAAATCCCACTTACTCATGGTGAATAACTCTTTTTATATGTTGTTGGATCCATTTTGCTACTATTTTGTTAAGGATTTTTACATGTGTATTCATAAGGAATACGGTTTTAATTTTCTTTTCTTATGATGTCTTTACCTGGCTCTTGTATCAGAGTAATGCTAGCCTCATAGAATAAGTTAGGAAGTGTTCTCTTCAATTTTTTGGAAGAGTTTGAGAAGAATTGGTGTTAATTCTTTAAATGTTTGGTAGAATTCACTCGTGTAGGCATCTGGTCCAGGACATTTCTCAGTGGGGAGGTTTTTTGATTACTGATTAATTCTCTTTATTACACATCTGATGAGATTTGCTATTTCTTCTTGAGTCAGTTTAGTTCATTTGTATGTCTCAAGGAATTTATTCATTTCTTCTACATTATATAATTGGTTGCAATACAATTATTCATATAATCTTTTTTATCTACATAAGGTCTGTAGTAATGTTCCCGGTTTCATTTCTGATCTTGGTTATTTGTGCCTTCTCTTTTTTTCATTGTCAGTCTAGCTAAAAGTTTGTAAATTTAACTGATCTTTTCAAAGAACCAATGTTTGATTTTATTGCTTTTCTCTATTGTCTTTCTATTTGTTTATCTCTGCCCTATTTTTTTTAAATTATTTTCTTCATGCTGCTAGATTGGGGTTTAATTTGGTTTTATTTTTCTAGTTCTTTAAGGTATAAAGTTAGGCTGTTGATTTGAGATCTTTCTTCTTTTCTAAAATAGGCATTTACAGATATAAATTTCCTTGTAAACACTGCATCCCATAGATTTCTGTATGCTGTGTTTTTATTTTTATTCACCTGTACTATTCTCCATTTTCCCTTTTGATTTCTTCTTTGACCCATTGGTTGAAGAGTGTGTGGTTTTTTTGTTTGTTTTGTTTTTTTTTTTTTTTATTGGGGAATATTGGGGAACAGTGTGTTTCTCCAGGGCCCATCAGCTCCAAGTCATTGTCCTTCAATCTAGTTGTGGAGGGTGCAGCTCACTGGCCCATGTGGGAATCAAACCAGCAACCCTGTTCTTCAGAGCTCACTCTCTAACCAACTGAGCCATCCAGCCATCCCCAAAGAGGTGTTGTTTGATTTCCACATATTTGTGTTTTCCAGTTTTTCTTCGGTTATTGACTTCTAACTTTATCTTGTTGTGATTAGAGAAGATACTATGTATGATATCTTTTTTAAATCTATTGAGACTTGTTTTGTGGCCTTAAATATGGTCTATCCTGGAAAATATTCTCTTTTCAATTGAAAAGAATTTTGGGTGTAGTGTTCTATATATGTCTGTTACGTCTAGTCACTTTATTATGTAGTTCAAGTCCTCTATTTCTGTACTTATTTATGTCCGGTTGATTTATCATTACTGAAATGGAGTGTTAACTATTATTGTAGAAATGTCTAATTCTCCAATTCAGTTAATTTTTTGATTCATACATTTTTAGAGTGTGTAAATGTTTATAATTGTTATAGCATATTGCTATATTAAAACTTTTATTAATACGTAATATCCTTCTTTATCCCTTGAATCTTTTAGATTTAAGATCTATTTTGTCTGATATTCGTATAACCATTCCAACTTTTTTTTTGTTACTATTTATATGGAATAGCTTTTCCATTCTTTCACTGTTAACCTATTACAAGCTATCCCCTGGAAGTTATAGGTAGATATTCAGATAAACTCTAGGGTTCCAAAATATTTACTTCAGACCATTTCTTCCAGTACTATTGTTGTCCAGGTGGAGACACAGATTCCTGGTACTTCCTACTCCATCATCTTCCCTGATATCACTCTTAAAGGGAAATTTCTATCACTAAATACCTATATTAGAAAAAGAAAAATGTCTCAAATCAATGACCTTAGCTTCTACCTTAAGAAACTAGAAAAAGAAAGGCAAATTAAATCCAAAGTAGGCAGAACAAAATAAGATCAAAGCAGAAAACAATGAAATAGAACATTACAACAAATCAATGAACCAAAAGCTGGTTCTTTGAGAGAACCAGTAAAAATGATCAAATTTTAGCCAGACTGATCAGGGGGGCAAAAATGGAAGAAATACAAAAATACCAATAGCAAGCGTGAAAGAGTTGATTCTACACACATTAAATTTGACAACTGGGATGAAGTAGGTAAATTTTTGAAACACAGAAAATATCTCAGATTACTCAAAAAGAAATAGCTAACCTGAGTAGCTCCATGTCTAACAAAAAAAAATTAATTTGTAATTAAAAACCCTCTCACAAAATAAATAAGAAAAAACTCCAGGCCCAAATGATTGTACTGGTTAATTCTACCAAATATTTAAGAAAGAAATAATACCAGTTCTACACAAACTCTTCCAGAAAATGGAACAGAAGGAAATACTTCCAATGCATTCTATAAGGCCTCATAACCATAAGACCAAAGCCAGACAAAAATATTACAAGAAATTTACAGACCAATATTCCTCAGGAACATAGATGCAAAATTCTTATATAAATTTCACTAATCATGTCAATAATATATAAAAATGCTAACACATCATGACCAGCTAGGGTTTTTAAAATTCAAAAACCAATCTACTCAGTTCACCACATTTACAAAATAAAAAATAAAAATCATATGATGATCTTGAGATAGAAAAAGCATTTGTCAAAATCCAACATCAATTCCAAAAACAAAAAACAAACAAACAAAAAAAAACCTCTTAAAACACTAGGTTTAAAAGGAACCTGACAAAGGGCACCAAAAAAAAAAAGAAAAGAAAAGAAAAAAAGAGCCTATGGTTAATACCAAATTTAATGGTGAAAGACTAAACACTTTACACCTAAAGATCAAAAGGCAAAGATTGCCAGTCTCACCACTTCTATTCATCATCATATAGAAGATTCCAGCCAGTACAAGAAAAAAGAAATGAAAGACAACCAAATTGGAAAGGAAAATGTTAAATACCACTTACAATAGCACCAAAATTATTAAAATACTTAGGGGAAAATCTGACAAAAGATATGCAAGATCTATATACTGAAAACTATAAAACATTGATGAAAGATAATAAAGAACACCTAAATAAATGAAGAGATATACCTTGTCCCCAGGTAAGAAGACTCAATATTATTATGATGTGATTTCTCCCCAAATGGGTCTATAGAAGCAATGAAACCCCAATCAAAATTCCAGCAGTTTTTTTAGTTGAAATTAATGAACGACTCAAAAATTCATGTGAAAATGCAAAGGTCCTAGCATAGGCAAAATAATAGCCAAAATAATAGTCTGAGTTATCTTTTTGAGAAGAATTTTAATTATACACTAAATGTCATTGTTAGACAGCTATTTAAGTTAACTATTTCTTCTTGAGTAAGCTTTGATAGTTTGTGTCTTTTAAGGAATTTAGCCATTTCATCTACCTGATCAAATTTATTATCTGTAGAATCAACACTGCTATACCTGACGTTGGTACTTTTGCATCTCCTCCATTTTCCTCATCAGTCGAACTAGAAGTTTATTCATTTTATCCTTTCAAAGAGCCAATTTTGAAAATTAAGAGCAAATTTGGAGGACTAAAACTAAATAATTTCATCAAATAAGACAGTGTAATACTAATGCAAAGCTAGACAAACAGATCAATAAGACAGAATAGAGTCTAGGAATAGACCCACGATATCTGCAGACAATTAAATTTTGACAAAGATGCAAACACAGTTCAGTCAAGAAAGAATAGCCTTTTCAACAAATGATGCTGAAACAATGATATCCATATGCCATAAAAAAAAAACTTTGACACATATCTAAAGCATATACAAAAGTTAACTCACAACGGATCGTAGATTTAAAATGTAAAACCTAAAGCTATAAAGCTTCTAGAAGAAAGCAGGAGAATATCTCTGTGACGTTGGATTAGGCAAAGTTTACATATCTACAACAATAAATGTTTACTACAAAACTGATAAATTGGACTTCATCTAAAATCTGTATATCAATCAATATAGAAAACTGTATATCCATCATATCTTCTATATTTTATGATGTGTTGACATCTTTAGGGAGCCTTGCTGACTGGAGAGAGACTACCCCTCTCAGGGCTAACTAACTCCTAGAGACAGTTAAACAGCTTGTCAGTGAGCCCACCCTTCATATACAATCTAATCAAACCTGAGTCCATACCCCCAACCAACTCCTTTATCTAATACCACACCAAATATCTCCCCTGCCCTAAATCAACCTAGGGCCAGATACCAGGTAACTAGGGACAACCCCTATGCCCAAAAGCTTGCTGAAATTATTCAAAATAGCCAATCCTAAGCTATTTACCATGCCTTGTCTTTCCCACAGAAACCCTAGTTAAGGCTGTGGCCTATCCGTTTCCCTCATTCCTTTCTGCCCACTGTCCTACACAGGTGCTCCTCCTGTGACTCTGCATGGTATGCTGTGTCTCTCATTTCTAAGGGAACTGCGAGTAACATTAAACTTTTCTTTCAATGGCATTGACCTCTCTTTGTTGTCACTCAATTGCCTTTATAAATTAAGATGTGGGCATGAATCAATCTGCTGTTCAAAGGACCCTGTTAAGAAAATGAAAAGAACAACCACAAGACAGCAAGAAAATATTTTCAAAGCATACGTCTGACAAAAGACTTACATCCAGAATACATATTCTTAAAACCCTTCAAAATATAATAAAAAATATAATTCAATAAAAGAAGGGGCAAAAGTTGTGAACAGACACTTCACCCAAAAAATATATGGAAGGCAAATGAACACACGAAAAGATGCTCAATATCACTAGTGATTAGGGAAATGCAAATGAAAACCACAATAACATACCACTATAGAGTCACTAGAATCGTTGAAAATAAAAAGGCTGACCACACTGAGCTCTACTGGTTCTCAAAGTAAATATTGGAAAAAATATCTCCTCAGGCATCCAGCAGGGGAGGGCATTTCAAAATATGCCAGAGCATCCTATTCTTAACCAGGTTTGCCCTCAGGAGAAATTACTTCACCAGAGCCTAAGCTGCTGGGGTTTGATCAGAGCCGAACTGACCTGAGGGAAGGGAGATACCCAACTCAGTCAGCTCTAGCTTTCCACACAGAAGGAAAACACCCAACTCCAGTGCACCGTACTCCTCCGCTCCTGCCTATGGCGACACTTAGGAAGTTCACAGTCAGAGGTACAGGTTCACTGAAAGACGGTGACCTGATCATAGGGCTGTAGAAGGCTTCCCCTCCCCCGACACCTCATCACTGCATCACCAAAGGTCTATTTACAGCTGTCCCTTTTACCAAATATATCATGTCCAGCTATCAAGAAAAATTTACAAGCCATATTAAAAGACAAAAACAAACAAAACAAAAAGCTCACACACACACAATTTGAAGAGACAGAACAAGCATCAGGACCAGAAATGGCAAAGATGTTGGAATTATCCGACTGACCATTTAAACCGACCATGATTAATATGCTAAGGGCTGCAATGGGTAAAGTAGACAGTACGCAAGAACCGAAAGGTAATGTAAGCACAGAGACAGAAATCCTAAGAAAGAACAAAGTATGGTATTACTATGCAATGGAATACTATGCAGCTATAAAAAGGAGTGCACTATTGATCTCACAACATGGAAAAATCTCACAATAATTACGCTGAGTGAAAGAATGCAGACACAAAAAGGAGTACATAATGTATGATTCCGTTTACATAAAACTACAGAAAATGCCAACTACTGTATATTAACAGAAAGGAGATCAAAGGTTGACTTGGGAGGTGAGGCAGGGAAGTGCAGGGGGTGGAGCTTTCAAAAAGGAAGGAGGAAACTCTTTGGGGTGATGGATATCTTGATTGTGATGATGGTTTTACTGGTGCAAACATAAGTCAAAAGTTATAGAACTATATACTATGAATATATGGAACTCATGGTATATCAAAACAGTGGGAGAGTTTACATAAAAATCCAGATTTTCAGATTCTCTTGCAAATTTAGAATATTTACAAGCACTGGGCCCAAGTTTCCACATGACAACAAGTAGCTACAGCCAGGTAGCCACCAGACTTATACTTTGGTTTGCCACAGACCCAATCACTCCCTATTTTTCTCATTGATGTTCTATTTTATTCATTTACTGTCTTCCTAGTCTCCATAGATGCCCTAGCATTTGAATCCTGTACCATCTTTGTATTGTTAGCATTATCATAGTGTCTGAAACATTGTAAACACTTAAACGATGGTGCGGGTGTTTTTTCCCTCTGATGAAAGGGAACTACTCACTTCCAAACGAAGTCAAAGTTGTTCATTTTTAATTCTCAATCAAGTAAAAAGTAATATTCATCTCATTCATTGTTGATGGGAATGCAAAATGACACAGCCACTTTGGAAGACAGTTTGGTGGTTTCTTACCGTACGTTACAGCAATTGTGCCCCAAGGTCTTCACCCAGTGATATGAGAACTTATGCCCACAACAAAACCCGCAAGTATAGCAGCTTTACTGTATAGCAGCTTTACTGTATAGCAGCTTTACTCATAATCACCAAAAAATGGGAGCAACTAAGATATCCTTCAATAGATAAGAAGATAAACAAACTCTGGTGCATCCACATCATGGAATATTCAGTGATTTCAAAAAATAAACTATCAAACTGCAAAAAGACATGGAGGAATCTCAAATGCATTACTGCTAAGGGAAAGAAGCCAGTCTATATGACTTCAGTTATATGACATTCTGGAAAAGGCAAAACCATAGATATGGTAAAAATGTCAGTGTTCTCCAGGGTTCAGAGGGAAGGAGAGAGGATTAAATAGGTGAAGCACAGGGGATTATTTTTAGGGTGGAGAAAATATCCTGTATGATATGTTCATGGTGAATACATGACACTATGCATTTGTCAAAACCCATGGAACTTTACAGTACAGTGAACCTTAATGCATGTAAACCTTTAAAAAAATCACTTCGGAGTTGGGGTGATGCCAGAATGGAATGAATATTATGACAAAACGATGTAACAGTATTACAAATGTATGAAACAACCTCATGGAAGGGGTGGGGGTAACAGACATAACAGACTTTGGAAATCAATGGAGTCTGTAAGATAGAAGGCAAAATAAATTGCATATAAGCACTCTACCCTAGTTAATAAAGTTGTGCCCCATAGAGTACAGATTAACCATTTTGATACCACTGTAAATGTGTACTGGAAGTGAACGATTAAACGGATGGCAGATGATGTGAGCCGTGTTACAGTGTTGGAGTGGGAGGTTACAGATAATCAAAGGGAGGAGGTTAGAATGATCCATCTGGGAATAGAGTTGGAGATAAAAGTATGAACTTAAGTTTAGCTTAAAATACGAGGTCCGACAATTAAGTTCGTGAACTTATTGAGCCGATGTTGCTAACATCTTTTGATCTCAGAGGGATTATTCATTATGAATTTGTACCAACTGGACAAACAATTAACCAAGTTTACTATTTGGAAGTGCTGAAAAGGCTGCATGAAAAAGTTAGTTGGTGAACTTTTCACCAACAATTCATGACACTTGCATCACGACAATACACCAGCTCACACGGCTCTGTCTGTGAGGGAGTTTTTAGCCAGTAAACAAATAACTGTATTGGGACACCCTCCCTCCTCACTCACCTGATCTGGCCCCCAATGACTTCTTTCTTTACCCAAAGATAAAGGAAATATTGAAAGGAAGACATTTTGATGACATTCAGGACATCACGGGTAATACAACGACAGCTCTGATGGCCATTCCAGAAAAAGAGTTCCAAAATTGCTTTGAAGGGTGGACAAGTAACTGGCATCAGTGCATAGCTTCCCAGGGGGAGTACTTTGAAGGTGACCGTAGTGATATTCAGCAATGAGGTATGGAGCAATTTTTCTAGGATGAGTTCACGAACTTAATTGTCTGACCTCATGCATACAAATGGTTATATACATATACAAATATTTATAGACATATACAACATGTTAGTATACACACATATATTTTCTTGCTTTGTTATCTGACAAGACTTAGAAGCAACACTTCAGTCGCAACGAACACAAGTAGCACCCAGACAGACCCTTTCTTTTCATGACCCCTTCCTACTTCCCACTGGCCCCCCATTTCTCTCTCCTAAAGCGTACCTTTAATATAATCTATTTCAATTCCTTCTTGTTTTTTGGATAAGAAAATGGGATTTTCCTAAATCATACAGCCAATTAATAGTCAGGTCAGTCCTGAAACTCCTTGCTATTATTCAATGACTTTTATTTACAGGGTAATTCCCAAACGACAGTGTGTGCATGTCTATTGCATGTTATAATAGAAGAGCTTTGGACCTGCTCTTCCTCTTAAACATTCCCAGAATCCCTCAGGTCTAGAAAGTAGTGCTGGAGATTAATTTGCCCAGTTCCTTTTTGTATTAATTTTAACAAAAACTGATCACAAGATTTTCTTTGACAGGTGTTACATTTTCTTATGGGCATAAAGGAAAAACTGAATGGATTAGAGTGTGTTAACATTAAGCTCTTTAAAATGAGCAAACGGAACAGAGGACATTTTGACTTGGCCTAAAATCAAAGAAACTGATTGACTGATGCTCTTATCTACTTCTTTTTTTTTTTTTTTAAGTTTCATTACATAACAAGGGAAAAATCATCTCAAATTTTCCTGGCCCTCACCCTTCCTGCTTCTCTTTGCTTTCTTTATAGTTAAGCAAAGACATTCAAAAAATTGGCTCTTAAAAATGTCTTTAACAGAAAGAGCCTGGTTGTGAAGTTAGTAATGTACTTTGCTTTCTGTTTTCTCTGGAGTTTTCCAGATATTAAAACTCAAATTTCATACAAGTAGACACTGTCTTAATCATTCCCCTTTGTTTTGCTCGACTGGAAGTAATTACAATAATTCACAATTACCCATAAATCACCTTTTTTTCCAATGGCACCACAAACCTCTCTGTGCCACATGTTCATAATATAACTTGAGAAAAAAAATTTTTCCCCAAATTCTTGCATCAGCTGGGGCCCTATTTTACCCCATATTATTCCCCACTCTTCTCCAGCACACGCTTCTGTTCATCCAAGCTAAAATCTCTCTCTCTCACCCCACCCCATCTTTCTCACACACACGTACATATAAACAAATGTACCTATATGTACACCTTTGCACCTTGCTCACAATTGCATGCCCAGCCTAGATGCTTCCAACACTCAGTGTGCAAATCCTACCCATCCTTCAGGACTTGCAAATGTTTCTCCTTTTCCACAAACGTCCCTAATTTGCACAGTACCCTGCTGGGCACTGTTAAAGAGAAAAATTAGTTCTCCATAACCTCTATCCCCAAGGCTAGTAATTTTCATTGATCCCACCTCAGAGATACTTGGACGTTTCATCTCACCACAAGCAATTGATTACATAGAGAATGTCTGTGTTACTTTCTACCTCAACAATAGATTGTTAGAACATACATTGCACTTCTGTAGTTCTTGCTTCCCTGTTCCAATTAAGAGGAGAGCTGGATAATAGAAGAAGAAAATGGGGAAACAATAGCCCAAGGAACAATCTCCACAGCCTTCGATTCTAAGCCTAAACCTAATAAAATAACCCTAAGTCTCCTCAAATGAAAGGGCCTGGGAAAGAAGTACAAATGAAGCTCCGTGTAAAATGTTCATAACAGGGTATACAGATGTATTATAAAGTTGTACACCTGAAACTTACGTAGTGTTACAAACCAGTTTTATCCCAATAAGCTTCATAAAAATAAATATTCTAAAATTCTAAAAACTTAAATAAAATATGCTCTCTCTTCTTATCTTGATGCGTATACCCTCGTAACAAAACAAAAATATTTGAAAAGTATGTGTAAAGCTAGGGTTTTAAATGACTGAAAATCAGAAAAAAAATATCAACAATAACTGAATATAATTATTATTGTCTTTCTCTGGTGTTCAGTTGCTGGGCTAGCAATGATCAGTAAGAAAGTCATACATGACTCATAATTATTACTTATTTATTCCATAAACTTTATTATTCTTACCTTCATCTGAGTAAAACCACTGTCAGTTTTCATTTTGTTTGTTTTTTTCTTTTCTTTTCTTTTAATTAAAGTTGATTGGGCTGGAAATTGTTAGTAAAGTTACGTAGATTTCAGGTGTACAATTCTGTAATACATCATCTATATATCACATTGTGTGTTGACCACGCAGAGTCAGTTCTCTTTCCATCACCATATATTTGATCCCCTTTACCCTCATCTACCACCCCAAACATAACATACATGGTAAAAAAGAAGGAAAAAAACACTTTAAAAAAGAGAAAAAAAGAGAGGAAATAGACAACTTGCTACTGCAGCACAGAAGTTAACTCACAGCATAAATAGGGATAATTTGTGACAACAAAAACATAAAAGGGGAGAGAGTAAAGGTCTGAACCCGTACAAGGGAATAGAGTAAGGAAGCATGCTGAAGAAAATGGAATACTCTAAATATGAGACCACTGTTGTTAAAATTGAGGTTTTTGCAGGTTTTAGATTCTATTGACTGTAATAGTATTAAAAATAAAATATAATTGTATTAACGTTTACAAAATTCTAATGTATTTTCAATAAAAGTATAAAGTAAATGTCAAAAAATTTTTAAATGTTAATAATATATGTTTCATAAAGTTATTTCTTCTAAAGCTTTCAAAATGATCCATTCAAATTAAAAGACCAAAAAAATCAAATTTTAATTAAAAGTTTCAAAGTTTATATCAAAATTATTTAAATAAAGCTGGGTTTAATTTTTTGAAAATATAATTACATCTTACTATGACATATTTTACAAAAATAAACTTATTCCCAATTTAATGTCCATCTAGTTGCCAGTGAATAATTAGTATTACATTTCACAATGTTACGTCTAGATCCACACATACACAAATTTAAGAGCATTTTTGTTTAAAATTGCAAAATGTTCTTCAGCTGTTATGAGCAACTGTTGCAAATATTATGCTAATCCATGAGTAATTCTAAAACCACAATTTAAACCTGAAGAGGAGCAAGAAATGGATACTGGGTACTATTAGAAAATGATACTTTATTATGCAAGAATCTATTGCATTCATGCTGAGAAAATTGTTTGACAAATTACTTTCTTTTTACATTTACGTAAGTGCTCCCATCACTCACAGGCTCCCCACTCACCTACGCAGTGTCCTTCTCTAAGTCCTTAGAGACACCAGCCATAGCCCTTCACAGCATTTAAAGACAATTCCCTTCAGTTTTAAGACTTAGGGTAGGAGATGTGAAGAAATATTTCCCTGGAGTCAGTCATCAGAACAAACGCTGAGCACCAAATCTCAAGGCACAGAGCCATTCCTGTGTTCTTTAGCAAATTTATTTTGTTGGTTGGCATGTCATACCCAGGACCAAAAGCAGTATTTTGTGATTGGTATCATCCCCAAAATAGAAAACACTGGGTCCATGAAACAAGAACATGGTACTATAAAAAGGGGAACATTCAGAATGTAAGAAACAGCTTTCGAAAAGTAAAACATAATAGCAAAAAGTTTAAATAGAGCAAACATATCAAGAAAAAAATGTTGAGGAACGATCCCAGAAAATAGAACAGATAGAGAAAGAGATAAAATTGGTGAAGTAAGCAAGGAGATTAGATAAATCCTGTATATACAACGGCCAACTAATTGGAGTTCTAGAAAAAGAAAATAGGGGAATGAGCAACAATTGTACAATAATAGTAACAATAACAATAATAATTTCCAGGACTGAAGAGTGTGAGTTTTCGGATTGGCCCACTTAAGAAGCAGTGCAATGAATGAAAAAAATTCCAAACAAAGGTGCATCATGTGACATTTCTGAAGACCAGGGACAAGCACAGAACCTAAAAGTATGTAGAGAGCAAAATCACATTCATTTACAAAAGATGTACCAAAGTCACTAAAATGCTTATTAGCAACACTGGTGGCCAGAAAACAATGCAGCACCACCATCAAAATGTGAGAAAATTGATGCTAATCTAGAATTATGTCCCCAACCAAACTATCAGTCAAGCATGTGGGTAAAATAAAGATATTTTAGAAAAATTGTTTTCTCAGGCACCCTTCCCAGAAAGCTACTGGAGTGGGCCCACGGTAGAGTTAAGCAAGAAAGAGGAAGACATGGGGTCCAAGTAACAGGGCTCCAGCACAGGGGAGAGGCGAAGGAACCCATGAAATGACAGTGAAGAGAAGCCCAGGAGGCAATTCTTTAGGAGGCTAGAGAGAAACTAAATAGACTGGAACTGGTGAGGGAGGTTCCCAGAAAGAGGTCGTCAAGAAGAAAATGTAAGTGATTGAACACCTGACATATTCAGAAGAGATTTTTCTGACTTGTTTCAGAAGAAAATTTGAGAAATTTAGTGACTGGAATAAAACTTAGCAAATAAAAAAGTGAAAAAATTAATAGTAGGGAAAAAATTAAAAGTTATTTAAAAAAATAGAAGAAGAAATGGTATCCTGGCATACTATGTAGCTCAACTATAAATTTTAGCTATATAGTAATAATATTATAAACATTGAAGAATGACTTAACCAAAAATTTTGAGAAAACCATATTGGAAAAATAGGGGAATAATGGGAGAGGAAACATGTGTGGGCATGTGAGTGTGTGTGTATGTGTGTGTGTGTGTGTGTGTGTGTGAAGCCAATATATCATTGAAATAATAAGAAATACTAATATAATCAAGGTATTTAGGGAAGAAAACAAAAGACACAGGTAAAAGAATTGAAAGCATTACCTCAAAAATGTGAGAATTGGAAATGAAGGGAAATTTGGCAAAGAACTGCTGTTTTTCATTATATACCTAAGATTATTTGTTGACGTTTTAAATCATGTACATGTTTTTCTTTGATAAAATTAAGTTGTATGGGAGGGAGTGTGTGGGATGAGATTGTTTGTGACAGATCGTGAAGCGATTCTAGAAAAACGAGGGAGGGAAATGACCCGGGGTGAAGAGTCAGATTGCTTCTCAGTATTAAAAAGTCCACTTTAGACTCAAGGTCATGATTTTAAAGTGAGACTAGCCAGTGTGATTATACGTTTTTCTCCAGCTACATTTCTCCAAGCTTAGATACACATGCTAAGCAGAAAAAGAGCTGGATTTAATCAGCACTGTGATTTGGCCAAGTGAATATGATAAAGTAAGAGTGGGGAGGGAATCAAAGGTATTTGCAAGGATTATAATAATTGAACATGGACTTCAAGATAGGTAAAGAGGGAATGAGGATCGAGCGGATGAGGGGCAGAGAAAATACCTAGGACCAATGGATTGGAGGTCCTGATGGGATAGAAAGATCCTTGGTGTTGGACTACTAGAGTGAAAGAAAAGAATAATGGTGTTTGTTGGAGAGGGGGCGGGACATGAGATTGATATTATGAGGATGTTGCAGTTATTGGTGATGACAAAGTTGAGAATATAATTGGTGGGTGAGTGGCTGAGGCTGGGTAAAGGACAAGATAAAGAGAAGAGCTCAAGGGAAGGAGGGGATAGGCCTCACTTTGGGTGAGAGGCCACAAGTAATAAAAAGGAAAAACTAAGGGAACACTTGTTGATACCCACAATGATAGGTGTCACCTTCATATTCCATGTCTGTGATCTTTAAGCTCCTGAATTTATAAATTTAGGATGAAAAGAGCTGTTTGAATCAGTCTATGGTAAACCCTCTACACATCTAGGGGATAAAGGTCGGGCGTATTTTGAAAAATCCTTGCAGATGATGACAGTTCAGAGGTTTTTTTGGTGATTTTTAACGTCATAAATAATAAGGTACTGGGTTGCTATTGTTTGTTCCTTTCAAGGGACATTATTGAGTTCTACGGTGTATCCACACTCCATCTTGAACCTAAAATATATCCAGCCCACCCATACAGACTCAGTGCGAGTCCATGAAAGTTCAGTGCCACGTCCTGTCTTCCATACCCACTCAGACCCACCTCAGTACCTCCACTCTTCTTGGCTTTCAAATCCCATGATTCTATATTTTAGATCCTAATTGCCATTTCAGGCTCCCCAATCTCGGCCAACATTTTGTAACTCTTCAGTGTATTTCATCCAGTTATCTTGCTTTGGAACCCGCACCATGACCACCACCGAATTTGGAACACCCTCAGCTTCGAATGATACACTCTTACCGCTGTCCCAGTCCTACAGGTGAGCCAGGGCACCCAGCACATGAGTCACGGTAAGAGGGAGTACAAACCCTGTTCCAGACACTTGTCATTGCTTCACATTCTTACTAAACAAGGGAGACGTGTTGAAAAAAATAACTAAGGAGTATTACAGTTGCACCGGAATTTAATCCTATGGCATTATCTTTTCTTCTGGGAATAAAGGTGAAGATGAGTGATCCAAAATTCTTGCCCCAGGATATATACTCATGTTCCATGTCTCCCAAAGATAGTCCATTGCTTCTCAACAAACATATTAAGTATCTAGCATGTGCCCGGCACTGAGCTGGGAAGGGGTCGTGTTTCAAAAATAAACAAGACATAGTCAAGCTCTCTACTAATCCAATAATACTTAAAGATTACGAATGAGTTTTTAGTACAGATTTCGGCTGCTTTTGGAATTGAAGTCTTTGTCTACTAAAAGGAAGAACAATTTTTTGCTTTATACCTTGATTTGATTGAAGTAATAAAAAAATCAACCCAATCAAAAGTTTACTGTCAATTATCCCAAAATCTTTCTACAATTTTACAATTTGCTAAGGAGTTGATACAGCCTAAAAATAAAGTTTGAGCAAATATTTTAACATTGAATTTACAATATTTCTGATGGTTATTTCAAGGGTATTTTAAGTTATTGTTTCCCAAAGAAACAATCTAACCAATTAATATGCTCTTTTTAAATCTTTCATTGATTTTTAACTTTACGCATATCTTATTTTCCCCAGGAACTGTTTCTTAAACTTTCTTCATATCAGTCACAATTCCAAGCATCATGCAGGTACACAGTATGCCTTTAATATGTGTGTGTAGATTTGGGGGTGAGGGGTTGTTTTGTTTGCAGTTATATACTCTTCAAGAAGGTATGAAGAACATATATTTATTTTCTTTTTTTTAATACTTAAATTAAGTAGCATGATTTAATTTAGTTGCTGCTTAATCAGAACATATTTTTTCTTAAAAAGCCTTCGTACATTTTTTAGTAACTGCATTTTAGTTATGTAAGAGAATACCCTTCCTCTTAGAAAATACACACTGATGTATTATGAGTAAAAAGGTACAATGTCTCCAATTTACTCTCAAAAGTTCCAGGAAGAAAAGATATATGGAGAGATAGAGATAGAGATAGAGATAGAGATAGAGATAGAGATAGAGATAGAGAGATAGGGAAAGAGATGAGAGAGAGAGAAAGAGAGGGGGAGAAGCAAATGGGAAAAATTGTCAACAATTGGTGAATCAGTAAAGAAGGGTATATAAAAGTTCCTTGTACTATTTTTGCAACTTTGCTGGAACTTTGAAATGATATAAAAATTAAAAGTTAACCCAAAATGTCAATATCTACAAAAAATATACCCTAGAGTGAAAAGGTCTCTCTTGCTGTGCACTAGAAAGCCAAAAGGGAAAATTTTCTGAGTGCTGAGGTCCAGATGATGGATGAGGTGGTGAGTTATCAGTAGTTTCAGCAGGGGAATAGCCCCGATGGTAAACGAATTTTCGATTTTGCTAGACTAGGTTTGGCTCATAGACAACTCATCAGTCAGACTTTAAGGAGCTCTGGGAAAATCTCAGCACACATGTTCGAGCACTCTCTAGGACTGCTTCTGGAAGCCCTGCCCTGCCCCAAGACAGGTCCACCCTTGAGACACTGTCCTATGGAAAAGGAAGTCAGTGGAACAATGAGTTATAATTACAAGGGAGACTAGATGGCTGAGAGGCTGGGAAACAGCTGACATCTCTGCTTCTGAAAGCAATTCAAGGTTAGCTCCCTAATGCTTGGTTGGCTCCTGAAATCTCAAACAACTGCCTTCTCTCTCCCCGTAAGTTATCACCAAATGCCAAAACGTATCAACTCGTGTATTCCAGATCCTGTGTATTTATGGGAAATTACAATTCAGAGACGGGCATCTTGGTACCTTCTGCAAAGCATCCTGGCCTTCCAGCTCCCTTCTGATGCAACCTATTGTCCTGCAGTGACCTGTAAAGCCCAGGGTGGGTTTACTATAAACTGGCAAGAAATTAAGTCAAGAAGCTTCAAGGGAAAGAATCCATGCTCAGAGAAAGCAGGGGAATGCCGAGGCCCGACCACAATTATAATATCTGAGTCAACAGTGAAGAAGTCATACAGAAGCCAAGGGCCATTTCCTCCACCTTGCTCCCACCCCGCTACACTGGAAGTCAATTCTCCACAGTGCATGGTGAGTCAGATGTGAGTACTTTGATTACGGCTCAGCTGATGTCATTCAAGAAAGCAGTGGGGGTCACCCACTGCATCAGAGGAAGAGACATTTGACTGAGACAGGTCCACCCTTCAGATCTCTGGGGAGCCTGGCATTTCCAGGACACAGAAAACAAACTTCCTCTTAAGAAGGAATATGCTTTCAGTGTGGGAAAAAAAGAGAGAGAGAACCGGAGAGGATCCTACGTGCTCACGCTTGGCTGAAAGCCCACAATCAGGGAAATTTCTGTCCTTTTAGAAAAGGTGAAAGCATCAAAACGTCCTCTGGTTCAACAACAGATCCAAGTAACTGCACGTACGCAGAGGAAAACTAAGTCTTGACTCAACAGAGCTAGCTGTGCCAAGTAACCTTCTAACTCCCTTTCAACGGAGCGCTTTGTTCTCTCAAGAGTTAACACTTTGTACACATAACCAGTATCTTTTGAGAGGCTATCTAGTGTTTGGCACCAGAGCCACCCTTTGTGGGGGGGAGAAAAAAATTCAGATACAATAGGGCCAATGATATAGGCTATTGTTTTTACAATTCACTTGGAGTTCTCATTATGTTCTGCCATTCACTTTACATGGATTATCTTATTTGAACCTCAACAACCTAGTGAGAAAATACTATTATTTTCTCCACTTTATAAATGAGGAGAACACCAAGAGACTAAGTCATTTATCTAAAATCACACAGCAAGTGAATGGAGGAGCCAGGGTTTAAAACTAGGCAGCCTCGACCAGCGCTATCCAATAGAATTTTCTGCAATGATCAAAATATTCTTGATTTTTGATTTTTTCAACATGGTAGCCACTTGCCATATGTGTTTACTGAGCACTTGAGATGTGATTAGTGCAACTAAAAAACAGAATTTTAAATGCACTTAACCATGTGCTACATGACAATCAATATGTAGGGTTAACCCTCACCTTCTTTTAATTGATGGCAATCCAAGTTACAATAAGCATCAACTCAACATCATCCTTGAAAGGGAAGAGGGTGGTCATGGGGCAGTAGGGAATGTGTAAGGGAAGGGCATGGGTTGCAGTTGCCAGCAAGAGAATACAGGCATACCACATGCTCTCCTCCCGGCACTGAAGGCATGTGTCTTTGGACATACCAAAGGCGTTGTGTCTCACATTACCTATCTCCACTTACCATCCCTGTCCCTGTCCAGCCACCAAAAGCCTCCCTACAACTCTGAGCCCTGGTCCTGTAGCTGGGTCAGCTTGTCCTGAGCACATGGGCCTCCAGGACACTCCTCCTTCTGGTGGGCACTGTGTTCAACCCCAAGGAGGATGCCAGAGAAAAACTGACCCTGGCCACCTGCCTTCAGTTAGCTCACACTCCAGAAGGCAGAGAGTTGCAAGCTGGAGCTTGCCAAGTCACAATGCAAGACAGGGTGTGAGTGAATGTACAGTGGATTTCAGGGTGGGAAAAAAAAGACAAAACATGTGGTCTGGGTGAACAAGTAGAGATGGGATTTTAGAGGAGGAGGAACTTGAGCTGGGCTGCAAGAATTGGGCGGACTTAGAAAGTCCAAGAGGAGGGGAAATGACCTTGAAGATGGGGTGAAAAGCAGGAGCACAGAGAGTGAGGTGAGTGAGCCCAGGTGAGGGGAGGGGCAGTGAGAAGTCAGCCTGAGGATGCAGCAGTCAGTTTTGCAAGATGGGGCGGTAGTCAACTTTTTGGCCAGTCCCTCCTCACCTCAACTCTGGGAGCTCTGTTAATAACATCTTTGTTCTCAAGGAGCTAGAAGAGAGCCTGGTAATGGGTCCCAACCTGCGAAATTCATTTAAATATACAGATTTCAGAGACCACCCTTAGGGAATCCATGGGACTAGGATATGGACCAGGGTCAGTTTTGTTTTATTTTGTTAACCAGTGAATAGGATGATCCTGCTACTTCTGAGTCCCCATGGGTGTTCAAGAGCCATGGATTTCAGCCACTCCCTGTTCCAAGCAAGGACCCACTCGACTGTCAGAAGTGAACGTTTTCAAAGATGCCATTTCCAAAGTGGTCCAGGAAGAATCATCTACACTCCCTGGGGAAGAAGCTGTTCTGGGAGATTCTAAGCACCCTCTCATTGGGGCATGGGGGGAGTGTCTGTCAAAAAGCAGCAGCAACTTCAAGAGGCCACATTGGAATTAAAGACCTCTTCGCAGGCAATTTAAAGTAGTGTCTCTGATTCCTTCACTTGACAGTTGAGTAAGCGGAGGTTTAGAGAAGAGAAGTGACTTATCTAAGTTCACACAGCCAGAAGTTCATAAACAGCAGGTGGAAACAAGTTCCCAGCCTCCTGAGCAGAGGTCCTTGACTCTGCTCTGTTACTTCTTATCCGGACCCCTGGACAGAGTCATCTCTTCCCTGACATGGACTGCAGAGTGTCATCCATCACAAAAGACTTTTAAAACCGTTTCTTCAGACCCTTCCGTGCTATTTTCATTCAACCATTTCACTTGAAAGCTGTTCTTTATTGAAAAGCAGGCACTTATCTTTTGAGGGTGGTGTCCTTTGTTGTACTATCTCAACATTTTGCAAAGTCTCCAGGAGATCCAGGGAAAGATAAACCTCTGCCAACAAGATAAATGTTAGCACTTATTAAGGGGGGAGAAAACAATTAAGTCCCTCAGTGTTTGCTGCCCCTGTGGGAAGAGAGCGGAAGTGAGTCTTGTTTTCACTCTGAGTTTCCTCCTGGTGAATACAGGGCCTTTTTGGTTTTGGTATCCCAGCCAAGTCAACACATTTCCCTTCCTCTCGTTTTAAACAACCCCAACCCCTGATGGCACCCTTCACTCACCTAACTCTGGTGTTCCAGTGTGTCCGATTCAGAGATCGATCAGATGCAGAGGCATTAGGCCTCTTTCTGCTTTTGCTCTGTACTGTCCTGTGCATGTCTAGCACACTGGATACCTCTCAGAGGCCAAGCACCTTGGAAGGATAGAAAAGTCACACCCCAGACATCTATGCATCGGGATGAGGCTTTCCATTCTTCTGGGAGGCACCTTGTTATTCCCCAGTACTGTTCCAATCCCTACATGTACCTGTACGCCCTTCCCCTGGCAACCACTTTATAGAAAGGAAAGAACCATGGAAGTTTGGCATTTTAAAGGGCATTCATCTAGCTTCCTCATTATGTAAATGAGGAGAACTGATATTCAAGAATTTTAAGCAATTTTAAGATGACACTCCTATGTAGTGGCAAATAAATCAACCACAGTTCTCCTGAGGTTCTACAAATTGCTATTTGTTCTCTATTATCACTTGGGAACATTGCATTAGGTTTGGGTTCTGACTTTGCAATTGATTTCCTGTGTTCCTGAGGCTTTCCATGCTTCGATTGCTTTGCCTGGAAAATCAGGATAAAAATGTCTACTCAACACCTCTCACAGAGATGCTAGGAAAAATCAAATGACACCATGAAAAGGAGAATGTTCTGAAACGTGGAAAGCACTCGTGGTTTTTTTTCCATTTTTATGACACTTTTCCCATCTCAGACTTATCTTCTAACAACCTCCAAAAAAAGGACAGTGATTTTTTTTTATGTAGTTTAAAATAAATAATAATAATAACCTCTCAGAAAGAAACTGAGACAGGAAGACACATGCAAAGCTCATCGCATAGCTAGGTAGTTTTTTATCTGATGGAAATGCCCAGGTTGTGAATATTTTGGACAAGTTGGTTCCCACGACAGAGGATATTGCTGTGGGGTATGAGGAGGAATTATCCCACGTGGCTCATTAGTCACAATGGGGTCTTTCCTATTGAAAAAAATGATCCTCCAAACAAGAGGAACTGAAAACGCATTCCTCATTTTGGAGCTGCTTTTGTTTGTCATAGAGCATGATGGAAACAAAGGACAGTGCTCTACTCCAGAAATTAAGGCCCAGGGCATTTCTGATGATCTTTTGTTTTTTCCTTCTGTTTCAGTCTATAGAAACTAATTAAAGTCAAAAGTAAGGATTCGTAAGAGGCATTCCGGTGGGAGTGTGGGGCCAGGGGCAGTGATGGAAGATAGAGACTGTTCCAAATGACAGGCAAGGTACACGGAACGAAGCCCTGGGCTCCTGCTCTGCCCCTCCCAGACCAGCGCCAGCTTCACAGCCATACAATGGTTGATGTTTTTTAAGAAATAAATATATCTCTAGGCATTTAGTAGAACCAGGGTATATGATCCATTTATTTGGAACCAGAGTTTTATTATTTTTCCCTTGTAAGATTTTTTTTTTTTTGCCCCCAAAGGCAAGTACTCATTAATTTCAACCATAGCCCTTAGGTATTTTGAAATCTTCTATTGGTTGTCAAATAACCTAAGTACAAATGCCAATCTTTTTCTAAAAGCAAATACTTGTGGATACTAAAATTGAATTGTTTCCCCGGTGAGGCATACTCCAACACCATCCTAGAGACTCCGGACACTTGGGTGATGACGTGACAGAAAGAGGGTTGAATTTGGGGTTCCCTAGTGCAGATCTTCCAAGTATGGTCATCAGAGGGTCCATATTTTCTTGTTTATAAATGGGGATTTGTCTTACATGAATATGCATCTAGCCGTTGGGTTACTGAGTGGTGATCCATGGTAAGGATTCAGGTCAATTCCTTCCTAAAGCATCTGAGAAGCTCAACACAGTGCCTTTTACAGAACGCACACGTTCAGTAAATAACATGAACTAACATGTACTGAAAGATTACTCGGCACTAGGCACGTTTGGTCAGGGCTTTCCATATATTATCTCATCATCTTCCCAACAAGTCAATGAGAGAGTCATCGTTGATATTTCCACTTTATAGATGACGAACTGAGGCACAAGAGGATAAATAAAGTGCTCAAAACTCATACAGTCAATAAGTGGCAAGATCTGAAAGACACACCCTGGCAGGCAGACTCCCAAGACTGCAGAAAGCAAAGTTGGCCTTACACTATACTGCCCCCCAGGCAATAATAGACGTCACCCTTTGGGTGAGATATTACACCACCTTCAAAGAGTCAGCTTTTCTGGGACACTTTTGCAATGTTGGTTTGTGTGTAGATCAGAATAAGTCAGGTTATGCCTCAATAACAAAATACCTCCAAAGTCTCATTGGCTAAACACAATAGACATTTGCTTCTTGTTGATTTTTTTTCATTTCTGCCAGGGGCTAACTGGTCAGACCTAGTCACATAGCCCTAACCTGAATCCATGGAATATTTGACCAGCAAGGACTAGGACTGCCGCTGGGAATATCCTTCTTAGTTTCCACAGCATTTCCACCAGAGACTTGGTGGAAAGAGTACTGCTCTGAAGGATAAGATTCCAATCCCAGCTCTTCCATCAACTTGCACGTGACTGGAGCAAAGGACTCCCTTTCTGAGCTGCAGTTTCATTTCTCAAATGATGTGATTACACTATCGTCCCTCAAGGCCCACACCAGCTTATTTTCTGAATCTCCCAATGAATGTTTCTTACAAAGGACGTGTACCAAGACTACACTGGCACCCTCAGAAGGATATGGAAATATCTCTCAACGTGATGTGAGAGGAAAGGCTGTTCGTGGCACAAGTCAAGCTCAACGTTTTGCTTGGATGGCGGGCTTGGGGAGACTGTTTGCCAACTTAACAGAATGGGGTCAGCGGTTCATGGCAACTCCCAGGCCTTTGGAGATGTTGGGAGCTTTTTTTGTTAGTCTTTACACCTAATAAAAAGCAATTTCCTCTTTTCAAAAGGCACATTTTTTTTTTCTGTTTTGGAAGATTAGTGGGTTTTGGTTTTTGTTTAGTTTCCGTTTTTAAAATTAAAAGGTCATTATCTTTTCAGGCCGAAGATAAGGGTAACAGAAAGTAC
This sequence comes from Rhinolophus ferrumequinum, assembly GCF_004115265.2. Taxonomy (NCBI): domain Eukaryota; kingdom Metazoa; phylum Chordata; class Mammalia; order Chiroptera; family Rhinolophidae; genus Rhinolophus; species Rhinolophus ferrumequinum. The sequence goes on from NC_046301.1 coordinate 43,041,238, forward strand.
ATGTCGATTATCCCAGGTCACAGACCAAGACAAGAACAGAGTAAGGGGTAAAACCCACTGCCCTGGATGGGCCGCATCCCCAGGCAGGAAATCATTCTGGGATTAAATCCTCTTGCCAAATAGTCCATGACGAATGAGTGTTAATAGGCCCAACCTTAGATTCATATCCTTTTGAACACACAAAGGAAAGGGAATTGGTAGAGTCGATTTTGGCCCAATCTAGCACATAAAAAAAAATGCCAATTGAGACACAACCCTGAACCAATGCAGGGGACAGCTCCTCTCCAGCACTTTCTGGGAGTAGAGCGATTTTACCTTTTCTGGAAATGGGATTAAGGGCAGGTATGCCAAGTGGGCGGTAATACATTGGCCAGCTCCCCTTCCTTAAAAGCTTTCAGCTCTCGGCTATCTCTAGACTGGAACACGAACAGCTCGTCCACCATACTGTGTCCATTCTGTGTTCTCCCCACCACCCCGTCATACAGGCCCCTACAGAAACATTTGCATACCCATGCATGCATAAAGAAAAAAAAGAATCAATCACAGTCCCACCCCCTTGCCTGGCAATATGAATACTCCCAGGTGTGTCTAAAGGCCAAACTGCTTAAGCCACTTCTCTCTCTCTCACCCCAAGTAACGGCTTGCCACCCAGTAGAGCCTAGTTCCCAGAAGTCTGAGGAATAGCCAACCTGACCCAGTTATACCCTAGAGGCCTTGACAATGAATGTCCCCAGAGTTTCATAATAGCAGTATCTGAAGGGTCAGTGCTCCCCCAAACATGCCCCTTATGTTGCAGTAAGACCTTACATTGTACCACTCTTGATGATTTAAGAGTGCTTCCTCAAATAGCCACTATCTCATTTGCTTTTTACAACAAACCATGGGGGCGGGGATGGGGTGGACCAAGATTGTCATTCTCATTTTAAGACAAGGAACCTACAGCTCAGAAAAGTTGAGTGGCCAGCCAGGCTCACCCAGTGTTCACAGGCACTGATTGTTACAGCTAGAACTTGAACAGAGATGTTGTAGTCCCAAATCCAAGTTCCTCTTGGCATTCATATAGATCCTTGGTTGGCTGTCGTCCTCCTGATTTTGCCCTGTTGAGTACATGAGGACCCCAAAACCTAAGCTTGCCCATAAGTTCCATGAACAGAGGCCAAATTTCTCATGTCTGGGAGAGGTCTGCCTGAAAACGATTAGGGAAGTAAAGGACACTGAAGTCAGAACAATCCAGACCCCAGGTCATATCTAGCCTTTATGAAGGATGTTCTGGCTGCTTGATGACTCAACCCTGGTAGGAGGCCCGTCCAAAATCCAGCCCACCTTTTGGATCATCTAGTTTGTAGGAGACCATTTTACTGGAAGAAATTTGGGCTCCTTGTCCGTGCTCAGATACTCAAGGATTCCCATGGTCAACAGTCTATTTCCCCAGGTATCCATGCTTCTGAGACCCCAGGGAACAGCATCTGATCACAGGATTGGACCAGTGACAACTGCCTAAGAAGCCCCATGGCCTTGGAGATCCCTTTTCCCACAGAGGGCCACTGCCCTCCATAGGAAACAGTCACAGAACGAGCATAGAGTACACAGACACCCACTTCAACTGCTCTTACATGGAAGGAAAGACCCACTTGAGACACAACAGGCAATTCAGCTGACTGAAAGGTACTTATCTGGACTCTGATTATCTGAAAAACACATAGAAAGTTACCAAGCCAGCTAGAGTAGAAAGGAACAAGAACGCTTCTTTTTGTATGAAGCTTTAATGCTCACAAGGACATGCACAGCCCTCCCCTGAGCAGATCCCACACCCCCGTGGAGTACAGGAAGAGTTGTCCCCATTTGAGAAGGAAGGAAATGAGTCCCAGAAAGATGGATTGGCCCCTGGTTCCACAGCTGGCTCGTGGTAGGCCTGCAGCTAGAACTGGAATCTCTCAACTCTCCCTTCAGGACCCTTTTTCTCTTTCACTCGCTCATCATTCATTTCTCTATTCCACAATAAAGTGCTGAGACCCATGAAAGAGTTCCTCGTCAGTACAAACACCTCCCAGCAGACCGGGGTCGCCCACTCTGCAGTGAGTTACAGATGAGAATGTTCAATTACACTACTGGAACACTGGGGTTTTCTTGCCTTCTCTGCTCCCCTCCCCCACTCCCACTGAACATTTTCCTGGAAAAGGATTAAAAATCAGGAAATCAGGGCCAGCCCGGTGGCTCAGGCGGTTGGAGCTCTATGCTCCTAACTCCGAAGGCTGCCAGTTTGATTACCACATGGGCCAGTGGGCTCTCAACCACAAGGTTGCTGGTTCGACTCCCCCAAGGGATGGTGGGCTGTGCCCCCTGCAACTAGTAACGGCAACTGGACTTGGAGCTGAGCTGTGCCCTCCACAACTAAGACTGAAAGAATAACAACTTGAAGCTGGACAGCACCCTCCACAATTAAGATTGAAAGGACAACAACTTGACATGGAAAAAATTCCTGGAAGTACACACTGTTCCCCAATAAAGTCCTGTTCCCCTTCCCCCAATAAAATTAAATAAATAAATAAATAAATAATCAGGAAATCTTTTACCAAGATAAAATAAGAGCTATCAACCAAGGGAGAAATCTAATACAGAACTATTTCTTTTTTTTTTTCTTGTTGTATGATATAGAACATAGCATTTAGCCTCTCTGTTGTCTACTTTCAGCGGTGAAACAAAGAAAAGTTATCACCAAGAATTAAATATGAATGAGAAGCTGATATCCAGTCAGTCCTCTCTAACCTAACTGCACTCATAGAGAACCTGGATAGATAGTATGAAAAAGACTGTTAAGATATTTAAATATTTCCCTAATGGTTTGTTTTAAAAAAAAAAGAAAAAGAAAAAGAAAACACCAACAACAAAAAAACTAGTAAAAAGCCACTTATCTGACCCCCAAAAAAATCCTCCCCCATAGTCATCCACATTCCCATGATCCAGCAAGTAAAAGGTTAACCCCTGGGCCCAGAGGAGGCCCAGGAACCTGCTCCAATAGAAAGCCATATCCTTTCTGATGGTCCAATGCCTGGACATAGAGGGTTACAAAAAGTCATCATCATCTTCATCATCATCACCTTATAAATCAGAAAATCCAAATCTATGAGGAAGAAGCAGTTCTGAGCCAAATCGTAGCTCCTCAGGTCTCAGCAAGGTAGTTGCTAAATTGTTGAACTAAAATCCTGGGTCATGAAGTCATTTCCATGAAACCACAAAAGCTTTTCTTTAAACATGTAACTTACCCCATTCAGAAACATTCGACTACCCCCTACTTCCTGTTTTGTTTTGTTTTGTTTTGTTTTGTTTTGCTTTTAGCTTCTCTGCCTGCCTTTCCGTGGCCCTCTCCGCCAGTTCCTGGCAGGTCCTAGATGGAGCCCTCACTGTTACTAGGCTAATTCCCACACAGGCCACTCTCAGCCCTATCCCGGAGCCTTGCTCATGTCCTTCCTGCGTCCGCAGTGTCCTCCCAAATCCTTCAAGGTCTAGTTCATGTCCATCTTCTCCAAGAAGCTTTGCATTGCCACTCTAGTCTGCATTAGTTCCTCTCTCCTTTGAGCTCCTACAGCACCTACAGTTTGGATGATATAAGTCTTCTCTGTCCTGTGTTGTGTTTCTCTCATTTCATGCACGTTGACCCATTCTCCTCAGTTACACCAAAAGGTCGGGAACCAACCCGTAGCCTCCTCCCAACCCCCAGAGCACTGGCATAAAGCTACAACTTAGAAATGGCATGCTGCTTGTTGATTGAAGCAATGATTGCTTCTAGCTTCATTAGTCTGCAGAGAGCCCTCACTGAAATGTTTCCACAGGCCTACTGGGGACCCATTTTGGAAGACACAGTGGGCATTTTCCACATCTGAGGGCATACTCACACATGTAGCTAATGCAACTCCAACCCCACAAACTGCTAGAAGATCCTAAAACTTGCTTTGGTTACTGTGGGGACAGAGTCCCAGAGAGCAGTTTCCAGGCTCTTGGCCTCACATGAAAGGTGCTGGCTGGGGTAGTAGATGGCCATCAGCTCTGGCTAGTTGACCGTCAGCTGTAACCAGTTAGCCAATTAGCACTATATAACTGCCACAGCTGCATTGGTTGGTTGGTTGGTTGGTTGGTTGGTTGGTTGGTTGGTTGGCAGGCAGAGAAGGGGACAGCAGGTTGCAGGTCGTGTGGATCCAGCCTCCAGTGAGACTGTAGTGGTATGACTCCTCTATCAATGGCTCCGTGGGTGTTCCTTTTTGGCCTAGCCATAGCCTGAGTTCTTCTGTGGGGAGTGGGACTAGAGGTCCCACATGCCACCCCTCACGACAGTTACAGAAACCACCAGCTCTGTTACAGTCTTTGTCTAAAGTAGAATAAATATGAACATGAACTCATTGACAATGAAACTAGCCTGGAGGAAAAAAACTAAGACCTGCCTTTTCTGTTCCTGACAAAATAATCAGTACCTCGTTCTTACCTTCCCACCAAGAATGGGGAAGGGAAGGGAGCCTGACTTTCTTTCTTTCTTTTTTTAATCCATAGAGTTTCAAAGAGGAAAATTCTCCTCTATAGACAAGAAAGTCAGACCCAAGACTGTCTATGTTCTTCTCTTTGGGAAAGGCTTGTGTTTATTCTCAGCAAGTCTGACGGCATCAGAGACAATGAAAGGATGACAGATGAGATTAAGTTGAAGTTGACTGTCTCAAAATGTCAAACAATAATAAGAGCCTATCTTTAAGACAGCAAATCATAAAATGAAAGGTGGGGAGAAAGTTAAGGACAGCAAGAGACAAACACAGTCACATTACAAGCGTCCCTTTAGAAATGGAGAAAGCCAGGTGAGCTGCATCAGAATAATCGGAGAAGCCTGTTAAAAGACAGACAGACACCTGGGCCCCACCCTAGGGACTCTGACTCAACAGGTCTGAAAAAGGCCCAGAAATCTGCATTTTTAACAAGCTTCCCAGAACCCCACTCTATACTAAATACTACATTAAATGCACAAAATAAATAAATTAAAAATTAAAAGGTATGGAGGCTTAATGTTGCAAAGAACACTAGAGTGGTCAGAGAATTTAAGAATCCAAGTTACCTGCAGAAAGGCATAAACGAGGTAATTCACATATTCGCATATAACAGGGCTGGTTTTCAAAATGACTCACCTACATGAACACCAATGTACCAGTCTTTGCTCAGCTTTAGGCTAGTGCTCTAGGGTTTGGGAGAAGGCTAAGGATGGCTTTGTGCCCTTTTGGAGACTCGATCAACATGCATGAAATGAGAGAAAAACAACAGAGGGCAGAAGCTTATATCATCCAAACTGTAGGTGCAGTAGGAACTCTAAGGAGAGAGGAACCAATGAGGACTAGAGTGGCAAGGCAAAGGTTCTTGGAGAAGATGGACATGAACTTGAAGAATTTGGGAGAACACTGCAGACCCAGGAAAGACACTAGCAAGGCTCCAGGATGGGGCCGAGGTTGGTCTGTGTGGGAATTAGCCCAGCCATCTAGTATTTGTTCTGTTTGGCAAGGGCCTGTGCTATGCCAGCTGTTAAATACTGTGAATGTATCCATGTCACTACTGCATGAATACATTCAAAGCAGCTGAGTATCGGCCATCATAGATCTTAAAACTATGTAAGAACCTATTTTTGTACAAATGATAGGTCAACAACTATGCAGAGCAGAAGAGTTTATGCAAATGAAATTGTTTGGAAGCTACTTAAACGTTCAAAGGATCTTTTGTTTCTTTTTATCCTTGCTTTAACTGAACTATTTGGCAACTTATGAAAAGTAAAAGAAAGCAGTATATGTGACAATGTTTCTGTCTCAAAAGCCACAGTCAGTCTGTTGGCATATTAGCCATCTCTCTCTGTTCTCCATGTTTGAAGTGAATCCAGTCTGCATGTCTGTGCTGCCCCCACACTAAGGAACCACAAAGCTCTCCCTGACCTGGCCCACAACCTGGGCCCTCCTCAGGGTGATGGAGCTGTCCCAGCACCCGTCCTCCTCCTCACCCTCCTTCACTTACGTCCTCCCCCATGCTTTTCTGCCCCTTCTTTGATCTGACCCTCCCTTCATCACCATGGGTCTGGTTCTCTAAACATCACTGAGCTTTGGAGAAATTACACTACAGAAGCCAAATAGATAAATAAACTCTGATCTTAGACCTCAACTAGATTCATTTATTAGTCCCATGGGGATGTTTATCTTGGAGAAGTGCAACTTCAGATCAGGGTTCATTTTTTGGGGAGGCTGCCAAGGCTGTCCATGGTTAGGCTACAGGGAAAAGGACGAGTGGGAACGGGGCTTACCCAGTGCTCAGGTTGAATAGGCCCATAAATAGCATCTCTCTGACTTGCCTGGCTTCTGGTCCAACTGAGAAATGAGACAAAAACCGGTCTTTGATGGGACACTAAATTATCACCTTTATGACTGAAACAACTGATAAATGTGATAGCAGAGAACGTGATTTATATATGGAACAAATGGGCTTCCTAGTCCTGGATCTTACAATTATTCAGGTTTGACTAGCCAGTCACAGAAAAACACTCTCCTGGTTTTAGTACAAAAAGCCTCCCATCCCAGGAAACAGCTCAGCCTGAGTAGATCGGGAGGACTGGTCACCCCAGCTGGGCCAGGGCAGATTGTCCTCACAGCATGGGGGCGTTTCTCTTTCTAAACTCACCCATTAAATTAAGTCAGTAGAGGACAAGAGCGTTAAACAGGTGGGTTTCTCAGCACACAGGAGGGAATAAAAGCCATTGCTTTCCAACACCAAATACAATTAATATGACCAACACAAATGAACCCTCGGCAATCCAACAGGAATTAGTTGAAAGTCCAAACTCTAGACTAAGGTGAAGAGAAATGTAATTTTATGAGTTTCATACAACTCAAACTAAGCTTTAAAAGTATCCTTTAATGATAACTGTATTGTAATAAAGCTTATATGATATAATGGTGACCTGTGACTGGTAAGGCCATGTAATCGGTTACAGCCATTGATTTGTGAGCAGAAATGATATGTGTGATTTCCTGTCTCTGCATGCAATCTCTAGTGTGGCCATTTGGAGCAGTCTTTCCACCCTACCGTAGTCAGCAGAAGCGTTCTAGCTTGTGATTGCTCTAACTGAAGACAGCAATGTGAGGGCAGGGTCTCCAGGAGACCTGTAATGGACATGGAGCGTCAGTGAGACACAGATCTCTGCAGTTATACATGATCAAAATTTGGAGATATTTGTTATCACATCGTAACTCAGCCTGTCCTAACTGATACATGTCAGAGCAACTACCTAAAATATGAAAAGAAAAAAGATTGAAAGAAAATGTTACTAGTGAATGTCTCTCTGAGGTAGGATTTAAGGTCTTTCATTTCTGCCCCTTTTTTATTTTTTGGTACTTCCAAGTTTGTTTTACTGAGTTTTATTGAACTTTTTCATTTCTAATTAAAAATTTTAAACAAAAACAGATGCTGTTAAACCACTTGCTTTAAGAAAATAGATTGGAATGCTTTAAAAGTATTCTATCACTTGTTTATATGCCAACCACAGGTCATGATACTAGTTTGAATCTTAGCTTTAAAACATTCTTATTTAAATTCAGTTGAAAAAACTGCTCCATGTCACACATGTGAGGAAATACCTTCCCAAAAAAACTTCCTGAGATGTCTATAAAACTGTTTGATTGCTAAGGAATGCTAAAGGAATTTAACTAGTTAGGCTAAATGTCCAAAATATTCCCATCAATTCCTAACCTCAAAAGGAATTCAGAAATGTTTGACTTTTCTTTTTAAAAGGCACCGATAAATCTACACTTCAAAAGAATAAAATGACATGGAGAACATGCTTCTTATTATTACAGACTTTCTCTCCACTGTTCTCTTCCTCTTTTTCTTCAGTGAGAGGTACAAAGAAAAGGGAAGAGAAAGAGGGAGAAGTCATTCTGAAAAGCAAAAACTACAAGGAGTGGATAAGTTACTCTAGAAGTAGACTGTTCAAAAAGGTGGTGACCAGAGCTGGCTGGTTAGCTCAACTGGTTGGAGCGTGGTGCTAATAACACCAAGGTTGCCAGTTCGATCCCCGCATGGGCCACTGTGAGCTGCGCCCTCCTTAAAAAAATATAAAAAAAGAAAAAAAGGTTGTGGCCAGACTCATGACAAAGATCTTAACAAGGTCACATAGCTAGTAAGAAGTCAATTGCTGGAAATATTCTACTACTGAACATGTACACTTACCTTTCTAACTTGAGAAGAGTATTAGGCCTTCAATGTCCCTTGACAATACTTTTATAGTTTACTTTTTTAACTGAGAAATAATTGACATATAACATTGTATTAATTTTAGGGGTACAACATAATGATTTGATATATGTCTACATTGTGGAAAGATTACCACAATAATTTTGGTTAACATCCATCACCACATATAGTTACAAATTATGTGTGATGACAAATTTTAAGATCTAACTCCTTAGCAACTTTCAAATATATAATACAGTATTCTTAACTATAGTCACCAGGTCATACATTACATCTAGAGGACTTATTCACCTTATAAGCAGAAGGCAATTCTTTTCATAATTCTCGATCAATTCTCTCCCTCGGATTCTCTGCAGTTGTCCTCTCAAACCTTGGATCCTACCATTCCTCCCTAAAAAGAGAGCAGCATCGCTACCAGGAGAAACTAAGCAGGGGGAGCTGCAGAGTAGAGTTGGTGTAGCAGATTATAAAACCTTTATCAGAGAACAGCTTTGGTGAGGAAGTGCTAATCCATGTTCATGAGCAATAACAATTGGAGGTTAGGAACTCAAGCTTTAGAATCACAGAGACCTGCATTCAAGTTCTAGCTCTACAGCTATCCAGATACATAACTTTAGGCCAGCCAGAAAGCTCACTGAGCCTCAGTTTTCTGATCTGTAAAAATAGCAGTGTCTGCCATGTTAACAGACTTTGAGGATTAAATGCAATAATGCATATAAAATGCTTAGCACAGTGCCTGGAACATAGTAAGTGTTAAGTTAGCTGCTGTTACGTATCTTTTCAAAAGCTGCTTCATAATATAACACTTAAATACTGGTGTCAGTAAAACATTATCTGTGAATGTAGTTACCGCTATATTGAATACATTTGACTTTTTAAATTTTTTTTAAAGAGGCAAAAGTAAGTTAGCCATTTTCTCAAGTATTTCTGACTACGTTCTTCTACGTTTGAATTCTACAACTATGTCTGAGGTGCCACCACTTCTGGGTAGCAGAATCCAAAACTACAGTTTTGTTTCCTTCCCTTCCTTCCTTCTTTTCTTCCTTTTCTTCTTTTGTTTGCATTGTTGGAAACACTACACTTCTTTAAAGATTAAAAATGAATTCCAGAAATATCAAAGTAAAAGCAAGCTTCCAAAATGCAGATTGGGCCTGGAAGCTTTTTTTTGGCTTAGATGTCTTAAGCATTCCTTTTTTGGTCTTTTTCATACTATCTATCCAGGTCCTCCATGAAGAATAGGTTTGCTAAAAAACTAATGTTGCAGACTAGCTTCCTTTAAATATCAAAACTTTCCAATGATTTCGGCAGAAGCAACTAGCTTTGACTGACAATGAAAATTGTACACACGTCATTTATTTCAACACATTTTATTGAACACTCAGGTTATCTGTGCAGATAACCTGACCCCAGGGAAGATTTATGAATTGTTGGTCCTTCTGATTGTGCTCTAGTTTACACAGAGTATATGCAGACAAATGATTTAAGAAGCCCATTCTTACCTGGCAGATAAATGAGTAAATGTCCATGGGATGGGGTGAGGGAGGGACAGGTAAGTACTCCTGGAATGTGGAACAGGCTGATTAATGATGAATGACTATTGAGCAAGGGGGCTGGCTAGTTAAAGGCACCAAACAGGAGTAGCAAGACACTGTGTTGCTGGAGGCAAGCTTTCCTACCTCATAATTAAATACCCCACATGGCCATAATTATTCAAGAAGTTTCTCCTTGCAGCCTCATCTTCTCTTCTCCCACCTAGAAATTTATAGAACATCAGAGCTACAAGACACCTCCAGGATTCACCACCAAAGACACCATTATCAGTAAGAGTAGCAGTGCTAACAATAGCATTTTAATTCAGATAGCATGAGAACCTAACAGATGACTTTGGTTTGACTCACCAGGTGTGTTCCAGAAATGATGTCCTTGACAGATGCTCACAGCCTCTGGGTAGTATGTGATAACACTATCACATAACTGGTTATGACTAATTCAGCCAGAAGCAAAGAATCGTATTGCTTTATTTAACCTGTGTAGCCATATCACAGGTAAATTAGGATTTTTAGCAGTCTTTTTTTTCTTTTTTGTAAGGAGGGCGCAGCTCACAGTGGCCCATGCAGGGATAGAACCAGCAACCTTGGTGTTATTAGCACCATGCTCTAACCAACCGAGCTCCCCAGCCACCCTTAGCAGTCCTTTTTAAATATTGTAAAGATCTCATGGATCTGTAAGCATATTAGAACCCAGGCTGAATGTCATGTACTAGTCTAAATCAGTCATTTTGTGGATGAGCAAATTACCCAAGGTTACACACCTAAGTGAGAAAGCCAGGTTCTAGACTTCTCATCTGGTACTCTCTCTCCACAGCCACACAGGAAACAATGGACATGCAAACAAACCACCAAACTGAAGAAACAGTCCATTTCAAACGGATTCACCTAGGTCTTCCAGCACTCATCAATCCACACTTGGAACATTCTTTGGATAGCAAAATAATCCTGGAGAAACAGACATCCAGTGAAAACCTGCCCACAGATATGCCAGAAAATTCTGGGGAAACGGACCAAAGTATACCTCACCTTCAACTTGCCTGATCCCCAAGGGGACAGTGAGGTCCAGAACTCTCCCGTGCTGTTATTAAACTTAACGCAGTGTGTTGGCCAGGTGGCCTGCAAATGTCTGACAACTCCAGCCACCTCTGCATTTTCTGTGCCTTTGCCCGGGTCGTAACGCTCCACAAAGGATCGATGCTCCAACACCCAGCTAAGGCTGCAGGAAGCAGTGTGTCCAATCCAGAAAAACTTTATAACAGCTCATTAACCCTTCCATATTAGTCGGGGCAATCTGGACTCACCCAAAGTGCGATATGGGGGTGAAGAGAAGAATACTCTCTATTTCAGGCTCATTACTTTCATCCTTTAGATAAACTCTCAAAGCCTAGCACCAGTCAGACCTCAGCATAAAGATCACTTTAGAAAGAAGATGCAAATTTATATGTGGGGGCTTCTTTTATTTCTGGGGGGGGAGGGCATGCTTTTTTGTATTTATAGGTTTTTTGTTTGGGGAGTTTTAGTAGATGTGAAGAGAGAGGGGAGCAGAGAGGAAACAGAGGAAAGGCCTTGAAGGAGCCCAGAAACATAAACATGGACAGTGTGTGCCTTAAGATAAACAGGAACTAACTTGCACAATGTTTGTAAACAGCGACCCAGGCATGGGTCATTTTGCATCCGTGATTACGATTAAATGAGGTGTCAATTTTGGCCTCACTGCATATTGAAAAGCGATTCTTCATACAACTCAATAGCAAAAAACAAACAATCCAATTACAAAATGGGCAGAGGAACTGAAAAGACGGTTTTCCAAAGAAGATGTATACATGCCCAACAGGTACATGGACAGATACTCAGCACCACTAATCAGAAAAATGCAAAACCACAGCGAGATACCATCTCATACCTGTTAGAATGGCTATCATCAAAAAGACAATACAAGCACTGGCAAGTAAGTGGAGAAAAGGGAACCCTTATGCACTGTTGGTGGGAATGTAAATCGGTTCAGCCACTAGGGAAAACAGTATGGAGGTGACTAAAACAATGAAAAATAGAATGACCATATGATCCAGCATAATATATAGCCAAAGGAAATGAAAACAGGATATCAAAGAGATATCTGCACTCTCCTGTTCATTACAGCATTATTCACAATACTCAAGACATGGAAATAAGTGTCCATCAACAGATGAATAAATAAAGATGTGGTATATACTCGTATACACAGTGGACTATTATTCAGCCACGAGAAAGAAGGAAATCATGCCATTTGCGACAACATGGATGGACCTTGAGGCATTATGCTAAGTGAAATAAGTCAGACAGAGAAAGATAAATACTGCATGGTATCACTTATTTTTGGAATCTAAAAAAAAAAAAAGAGTAGAAAAGCGGTTGCCAGGTCTGGGAGTGGGAGAAATAGGGAGAGGTTGGCAAAGGGCACAATCTTTCAGCTGTACGATTGATAAGGTCATCACCCAATGCAAGACATTAGATTCATGACTATAGTTATACACTGCCTGTATATGTCATTCAAATTTGCTAAGAGAGTAGAATTAAATGTTCTCAAAAAAAAGAGAAAAATGTAGATGTGAGGTGATGGATGTGGTATTTAACTAGCTGGGAGGAATCGTTTTACAATGTATAGGTATATTAAATAACCACTTGAAATATCTTACAATTTTATTTGTCAGTTATACCTCAATAAAGCTGAAATTTTAATAATTAAATTTTTTTTTAAATTTTTAAAGAAAAGCGATTCTTAAATTTGCCACTTTTTAAAAAAACCTTACACAAGACTAACCAGACATGTTCAGTGATCGCAATAGGGAAGCAAGACACCCAGGTTGTCTAAATTAACCATGAAGGGGAAATGAGATATCTGTTCCTTTCTTTGACCTGAGATCCAACCAACCACCAGACAGAGAAACACTGGAATGCCTCATGGTAAAATTGTAAAGGCAGGATGTGAATACCAGCTCAAATAAACTCTTGAGTTGAGACTTGTGTTTTCATGAGCCAAAAAAAAAAAAAAAAAAAATTACACTTAAAAAAAAAAACTACTTGGCAGTATTAAGAGGGGCATAGAGAATATGGTTTAGGGCTCTAAAGGGAAAAAAATGAATTTTATCATGAAAGAACTAGTCATATTAATTAGAGAGCTATGAAATTATCCAACAGATTTTCCTTTTGAGAGTATTCAATAATAATCATTTAAATTAAAAGAGGATGGAGACTAGACTTCCGGTGGTGAGCAAAATGTAGTATATACAGGTGTCCATTGTAATGTTGCACACCTGAAACTTATATAATGTTATAAACCAATGTTACTGCAATAAAAGAATAAATCTAAATAAATAAATATCTAAGTTTTTTCTGAAAAAAATTTCCACAAAAACATGTGATAGGCACAAAGTTCAACTGAAAAATATGGTATGAGACAGCATTACCCAGCCTAAGCCAGCTGCTTGGGGCTCCATTTTATGGGCTAAGGTGCAGGTAGCACTAAAGTAGGGGAAGCCATCTGCCCCGAGTCCAAGATCACAGGCAAATGCCCGAAGATGCATCAGTTAGGGGAAAGGCACAGCAAAGGCTTGGACATCAGGGTTAACTTCCGGTTTCTGAGCCCGGTACTTGATCCCTGAAATGCATAGGTGTGATCTCTATAAACCGGGGAATGTCCTCCCCACATTTTGTTACTTCCAGGATTATGAGTCTCACCTATGGTTACTTTTATGTGTTAATGCGACTGAGTCACGAGATGCCCAGATACCTGGTTAAATATTATTTCTTGTTGTGTCTATGAGGGTATTTTCAGAAGAGATTAGTATTTGAATCAGTAGACTGAATAAAGCAGATAGCCCTCCCCTGTGTGGATGGGCTCCAATAAACAAAAAGGTGGAGGAAGAATTCACTCTTTCTGCCTGTCTGCTGGGATATCAGTCTTCTCCTCCCTTCAGATGGTAGTTTATACCATCAGCCCTCCAGTTCTCAGGCCTTTGGACTTGGATAGAACTCACACCAGCTGTTCCTCTGGTTCTCAGACCTTTGGGTTTGGACCAAATTACGCCACTGGCTCTCTTGGGTCTCCAGCTTACAGACAGCAAATCCTGGAACTTCTCAGTTTCCAAAATTGCATGAGCCAATGCCTCAGAATATAATAAATCTCTCAGTATATATCTATCTGTCTATCTCTCTCTCTCTATCTAATCTCCCTTCATATAGTATATATACACATACAGCTGACCCTTGAACAAATCGAGTTTTAACTGCATGGGTCCACTTATCCATGGATTGTTTTCAATGACCCATGCAATTCAAAGCCACATTGTTCAAGCGTCAACTCCAAGGTTGAAAATCCATGCCTGTATGTGGAGGGAGACCTGTAGTTATATGTGGATTTTTGACTGTGCGGGAGGTTGGTGCCTCTAACCCCTACGTTGTTCAAGGGTCAAGGGTAGATAGATTGATTGATAGATAGATACATACATACATACATACATACATACATACATACATAATCTCCATTCTATTGGTTCTGTTTCTCGGGAGAACATCAATACACTTTCTCAAAGTAGAATCAAAAACATATTTCCCATACTGCCTTGCTGCACAGTTACAGGCAAGTGACCTTACAGATCCACACAAAACTTAGATGCAGAAGGGAGTTGCATGTACAGTGGCTGAGTGCCGGCAGATAAATTTGGGGGCAAGCGTGGGGTGGAGGTATCTAGTTCTAGGACAGCTATGGGGGAGCTCCTGGATCTAATCTCAAATATGATTCATGCCAGGTGGAGGGTGGTGGCAGCAGTGGTGTTTTTGCTAGAACAGCTCTGTGATGTGGCTCTGAGCGGCATTGCTCCTGGATGCACTGTTCTCGGTGGTGTGACATCCAGTCTGGTTATCGGGCCCTCCCAGAGATTCTGGAAGGTACATAGCATTCTTTAATAAATCCCTTTCTGCTTACACTAGCTAGAGTACTTTCTGTTATTTGTCAGTAAGCACCTTGACGGGCTGAAATGATGGCTTACTTGTCAAGGCTAGAGCTAGTCAGTATGGAGCATGGCATCCAGGAGTGATGGTGATCATTTCAGGGCACACAGGAGGATCCTGGCATCTCTCAGCACTGCTTCTACCCAACCAGCTACTGGTGCTTAAGGAATAGCCTCAAATGAGAGCAAACCCTTTATTTCCATAGACAAAAATAAGGATTAGAGTACAGATATTTTGGGTAGAAATGGTACCGACTTAATCTCATAAGACATTTTTAAAGAGGCGTGTGATACTCTAGAGCAGGTTGTAAGGTGGGCTGGTGGGAGGAAATATGAAGCAACTGAATAAAGGAAGGATGAACAGAAAGGAAGGGCAGACAGGAACCGAAAGAGAAGGTGGGAACACCAAAGAGAGATTTCATCTGCTTCTCCATTTGGCCTGAAATGTGAAGAAAAAAACAAATGTATCAAAATGGTAGGTTTTATCAGGTAGGATTAGGAGCGATATTTTTTTCTACGTCTTTATATTTTTACTGCCCAAATGTTTCATAATGCATAAATAATGCTTTTAGCACAAGATTTGAAAGTAGTACTTAATAACAGGTTGATCTAAGTCTCACTGCACTCAAAGCAATCGGTTGTTAACTATTTAGACTCAGAAGAGAGCTTTGGTGTCATTTAGCCTAACCTGCCCCCCAGATAGGAACACCCCTAACAGGCCAGACCTCCAGGAACCCCACGGGGGGTACTTTGGCCAGCAGAGATCCTTCCCTAATCCTAGTTCCCTGACATACAAGACAAGCCCCTGTGTCCTCCCCAAGACTCGGCCTCAGATGTTTAAAAACAGCTTTCATTGGGTCCTGAGGTTTTCTTCCAATTTAAACAACCCTGGTTCCTTCAGCAATTTCTGAACTGTCTTCTCACAACCACAGTTACTCTCAGATTTACCAATGTCCTTCCTACAATATGGCACCCATGGATGGAACAAAATATTCAAGCTGCCATCTGACCAGGGTGGAGTATATTGTTCCTGATCTAACATTGACCATCAAACATATCTTTCTTTTCCTTTCTTTTCTTTTCTTTTCCTTTCCCTCTCTTTTTCCCTCCTCTCCCTTCCTTTCCCCATCTCCACCCCTCCCTCTCCTCTACCTCCCACCTTCCCTCTCTGTCTCTTTCTCTCTGTCTCTCTCTGTCTCTCTGTCTCTCTCTGTCTCTCTCTGTCTCTCTCTCTCTATGTGTGTGTGTGTGTGTGTGTGTGTGTGTGTGTGTGTGTATGTGTTTAGGGCAAAATGATGCCCTAGATGGAAGAAGACATCCTCAAAAAGCAACTTCTCTTCGTATGAGGATCTCAAACTATGTAAAAGAAAAAATAATTGATGATAGATTAATCAATGCTGATGAAGATAGGTAGGTAGATAGATAGATAGATAGATAGATAGATAGATAGATAGATAGATAGATAGATAATATAAAGATAAAGCACTGAACCTTCTTCCTATGTGCAGACCCATCCTTTCCTCCTTAATGGTCTCACCTCCCTGCAGCACAAACTCAGGTTCTCATCATCGGTAAAAAACCTTACCCTCTCTCCTCAACAAACGTATGTAGCAGGGGATTCACTTCCTGAAGTTTGGCTCTATCTGCCAAGGTGACAGGTTTTATTTAATAAGCCCCAATTCCTACCAATATGCCTACGGTCAATAAGAGTTTTCTATCCCCTAAGCCAAGAGTGTTTCTGCATTTTAACAGAGAATAATACTTTTACCACAAGTTACACAGATCTAGGCAAGCTGTAGAGGTGAAAAAAAAAAGTAATAATCATGCTAAAAACAAAAATTGAGTATTATAATTTCCATGATATAGACTTTAAAAGTTAGACTATAAGAATTTGGGGGATGTTGCCAGGGGTCAACCTACTCGTGACTGGCAGAACTGAGGTCTCAATGACTGAACCCTACACTGCATTGCTGAGCCCTTCAGGTCAGTCACTGGGGTCCCCGCCTCCAGATCCTTCATCCTCTCCTGTCCCCACCAGTCCTATTGCCTTTCTTCAAATGCAGTAGTCAAGTAGCTTCGTTGCCTTCCCTCCTCCCAAATTCAAGACTGCTCTCAATTCCTCTTTTCATAAAAGAGTGTTTAACACAAGTAGATATTATCTGTCCCGTAGGCAGTACATAAAAGAGACTGAGGTGACCAATAATACAATTCTAAAGCCCATTTTGCATATCAGGCGGGAGCAAGGGAGAATTCCTCTAAAATCACTTCAGGTTTTCCTCCTTTCATTGAAACTTACTCTGCCAAACTGCCTAAAGATTAAGAATTGAGAGCAAACTTGTCAATTCTAGGAGCGGTGTCTCTCACTGACATCCTACCACATAATCCCAGCACCTAACACACTGGCAAGCACATAGTAAGACCTCAGTAAACACTTGCCAACCACGCTTTGAAATGTTCTGCGGGCCTGATGTGGAATTTCAAAGCTGCCAGGCATCCTGACCTTCAACCTCCCAGGATGGAGAGATCTGAGCTAGATGAAAACCCATGTGAATCTATGCTCCAAACTTGACTTAAACTACAGACAAAAGAAACAAAAGGTTAGAAAATTATTGTTAAATTTCAGGACATTCACACAGTCCATAAGCATGTATTGATGGTCTTCTATGAGGTCGGCCCTCTGAGAAAGACCGAGAGTACCCGGATGAATAAAGCAGGGACCCTGCTCTCAAGAAGCTGACAATATACTCTGTGACATAGACATGTTAAAAGATCACTGTATGTGTCGATGTGAAGTGGAAGCCTTCCTCTCCCATTCCATAAAGAGGGCATTTCAAAACTAAGAAAAAATCTAATAAAATCTGTTGCCAACTGGCCGAGACTTGAGGGCCTTTGTAGCTATCCGGTGGCATGCTGCTTAACAAACTAATGGTAGGTTTTATTGTTTTTGCAACAGACTGAAGGACGAACAGACTTTCCTCAAATAAGCCTTAATTGTGTTGCTTACCTTGGCAAGGTGAGATTGGTTTTACTTGAAACTGGTGGGGAGATCACACTGAAATGTGAGCACCCACTTCCATCCTTATTTTGAGAGTTAGAGCCCATCTCCACTCCAACCAGAGGTAGCAATAAAAAATTGGGACAACTCCATCAGTATCCAGCCAAAGCAAGAGGCACTCCAATTCGCAAAGCACAGGAATGAGAGCCTACACTTCCTGTGGGGAGGGGTGGAGTTGTGAAAGGGAATGGGAGCACAAACTTTGGGGACATTAAGAGGGCAAAGAAGGAGAAAATAGACAGGAAGCGGCCACATTGGACATCCTCTTTTCAAAGGCCTCTACTCGTAACGCCCTTCCCTGGCGTGTACAAGGGAACACGCAAATTAGATACAGATATAATCTCCATTCCGTTTGCTTCGTCCTGTTCTTTTGATAGCTACACAGTCCCTCAATAAAGACTTCTTATTCTTCCACTGTGATGCAGTGTTTGGTCTCAAGAAGACAGGAAAAACTCTAGGAAGACATGGGAACTGTCCCCAGTCACATTGCAGAGTCCAGGTTGGATGGACATCCATTTCTTACCCCTCAGTGTCCATCTCTCCACAAGGCAAGGTCACCATTGATTAGCGACAGCTGCCTAGACGACCGCGGTGCCTAAGAGGCAGTAAGACTAAATTCCCAGGTAATCCTTCATGCCTTATTAACAAGAGTTTAAAAGGATGAAACAAAACGATTCCTCCCACACCTGGGTTATATAAAATATTGTAGCAGAGAAAGGGATGCAGACGTAAATAGTAATAATAGCTACCGTTTATTGAGCTCCTACTGTATGTCTGGCACTACATACACATTATTTAAATCGATCCTTCTAATATCCCTTTAAATTGAATAATATTATTAGCCCCAATCAACAGATGATACAACTGAGGCTCAAAATGGAAAATATCTTGCCCAAGGCCTCAGTACTTCTACGTACATCCAGATGAGTCTTCTGCTAAAATCCTTGTCCTTTTTATTACACCAAGTGCTCACATGCATACATACCCTAGAGGACTCAAGCAAAGTTCCTGGAGAAGGCGTCACCAGAACTGGATCTTAAAGGATGAGTACACATTATTCAAAGAAGCGGGAGGCAGAGGAAAGGGACCATCTTCTGTGAGGGGCCAGTCTAACCAAAAGCATGATGCAAGCAGGGGCCTGGCATGGGCTGAGCATGCTGAGGGAGCCAGTGTTGTGAGAGCATAACCATGAGGCAGCGCAGGAAGGAAGGAAGGGCAGATGAGACAGAAAGATCTAGAGAGGCTAGTGTGGGCTGGGCCCTGCATGCTGTGTTAAGAAGTTTGAACTTTATCCTGTAGACAATGTGGAGCCATTGGAAGCTTTTAAAAAGGGGAGTGACCTGGCCAGATGCACGTGTTAAGCAGATCACATGGCAGATGTGTGAAGAGTGGGTTGAACAGCAACAGATGCGAGGCAGAGATGAGTCAGGACACTGCTTACAGTAGTAAGTTGAAAATTAATAAAGATCTAAATTAGGGTGTTCATAACAGGAATTGAGATGAAGGAACAAATTCAAAAAATAAGCGGAAAGAAAACTTGTCAGGTCTTGGTGATTGTTCAGATGTGTGTGAAGAGGGACATACGTGGCATTCAAGACCCCAGGAACAGAGATGGTTTAAGAGATGATGAGTCAAGCATTGAAGAGGTTGAGTTAGGTGCCTGTGGGACCTCAAGCAGAACTGTAGTGAAATACGAGCATATGCACATCTCATGACCCCCAAAGAGATCTGGATGTTGCCCGCACCCAGGTGATAACTGAAGCTGTTGGGACAGATGAGCTCTTCCAGGAACAAGGGCAGTGAGCCAAGGATGGAACCCAAGGGAACACAAACACTGAGAGGTGGACAGAAGAAGAGGAGCTCCTAAGAGAGCACGTTATACATAATGGAGACGTATGAGAAAAATCGGGAGATGGTCGAGTTCTGGAAGCCAAAAGCATAAGACTTTAAAAAAGTGAGAGTCATCGATAGTGTCAGATGTAGAAGAAAGCTAGAGAACACTCAGGACAAAAACAGGAAAACAATCCTTTGGATACGACCATTTAGGAAGGCCTTCGTGTCATCAAAAGAGGGACGTCAGTGGAAGTCTGCAGGAGAAGGGAAGTGGCGAAGGGAGGTTAGAGATCAAGGGAGAGTTTGAGGGACCATGGTGTCTTCAGAATAGGAAAGATGGACTATGTTTATAGACAAGGGGAAGGAACACGTAAGAGAGTGAAAGACTGAGGCTAGTAGCCAAGATGGGGCAGAGAGGAAGAGGAAGAGGAGGTTAACGCAGCAGAGCCTGCTCTGATAGGAGATGAGGCCGAAGCCACTGGTAACAGGTGCAGTTGGACCTGCACCTGCAGCATAGATAAGCTCCAAGACTACAAAAATAGAGAGAAAAAAAAAAAGCATATCCGTAGATAAGTTAGAAAAGATGATAAGAAAGCCATGCCTTTTGGCCTCGATTTTTCTTGATGACGTAGGAAGCAAGCCCCTGTGAATTTGTAGGATGTTCATGCACCCAGTCATGCTATTAGCTCCTCAGGACGCAGGCGATGGAGTGGGGAAGAGGTAGGATGCTGACAAGTAAATCCTGTTAGATACTAAATGTTGGAGTCAAAGAGTAACTTTAAGAAGCTTCCTGGGGGGCAGTTTCAGGAAAGGACAAAATTCATTTTACTAGAATCCCACCTCAAGAAAATACCGTGCTAAGAATCCCCAGCCTGAGGTTAGTCCTGGAGAAAGACGTGGTCCTTAGAAATACCCTGTCTTTGAGTAAGTTGAGCGTAATCATGCCCAGCAGAGGACTCTGGCTTCGTGTGAGCCATTTAAAAAGTATTAAACTGAGAGGACTGGTAGGATTCCAGCCAACTCAACAGCACAGAAACTCCCTCCTCTCTAGCCTCTGTAGGATGTGTTCACTTGTTTTTCATTTTGGGCATTCCTCGGGGCCAGATATAGGCAATGCATTACACCTTGCCCTTCTCCTCACCTCATCTGGAGGTCCAATAGAAGAAAATGTTTCTGCATCAGTTTTTAAATCGAACTCTTAAAAGCAGGTGGTTCCATGCCTCTCATCCATCCTTGACCTTAGCCCACAATGCACCCACCTGGGCTTACCAGCGGGCTCATTTTCTTCCTGCTAACCTCCCTCCCAATACTTTCAAACTACACCTTCTGGAAAACCCACGCACATCTTTGAAAGGTGCTCCTTCCACCAACTTTCCTTATCTGATGCTGACACTTGCCAAGGACATTCTAGCCCTCTAGAATGTCGAGTGCATGAATTTCCATGTCCCATATTCTAGAGCTGGGATACTCTCCCAGCTTTCCATTGTCAGTTTCGATCCTCCCTTTTGACTCTCACACTTTCTGGCCCTACCACTCTCTGCCTCTCCTCAAAGCCTCATGTCCGGACCGCCTAGTAATTCTCAGGACACTCCTCAGACTTTGGCAACTGGCTCACTAACTTCTCCCCACCTTAAACACTCTCCTGATCCTGGGCGACGACCCTCCCAGCACTCTGGCCTCATTGTCCCCAGGTCAATTGTCCACACCGGAACTGCTCCACTGCCAAAATTTTAGCCTCTGAGACTCCAGGGCCCGCCTCCAGTGAAAACACCCTGTCCTGGCAGCTCCCTTGCTCCCTTTTTTCCTGCTCTACTCTCCAGCTTCACAGAGTGCCCCAGGCCCTTTAAGCCTTTTCTCCGAGTCTGTTCCCACTTCATCTCCTCCCTTGTCTGGAGAAGACACTATGTAACAGAACGCCAACCACCTCTCACTGTCACCCTCAGCAACTTTGTCCTGTCCTGTGTTGTGCTCATCTAACAAATCCCCAATATCCCAACCAAGCATGTTCCCCAGGGTTGCAGAGTTTACTAAAGAAATCTACAACTGGGAAGATTTGCCCTCCCAATGTGCAGTTTCCATTCTCCGCTGAACCCTCAGGTCTACTCAGATACCCTGTTACTGCCCAGGTCAGCACTCTGTCCCTCGCCTCTGCAGGAACAACTCCAACTGGAACACTCTCCTCAAACCATCTCCCTAACAACATCTCC
Organism: Rhinolophus ferrumequinum; assembly: GCF_004115265.2. Lineage (NCBI taxonomy): Eukaryota > Metazoa > Chordata > Mammalia > Chiroptera > Rhinolophidae > Rhinolophus > Rhinolophus ferrumequinum. The sequence continues at coordinate 43,063,130 of NC_046301.1, forward strand.
ACTCTGACAACGTGTCTTGCTTTTTATTTTACAAAGAAAATAGATGCTCTCCCATCTGTAGGTGGGAGCTCTCTCAGCTTCCCAAATGGGTCTGTACCTACCCTTTCTTCTAAAGCAGTCCACCCACGCACCTCTGCTTTAAATCCTATCCCTGCAACATTCTCTCTCTTTTCCCCAGATTTTCCATTTCTCTACCTTTCTCTTCAGAGTTGAGCGTATAAGTGCACCTGAGGCGCTCCCATCTTACAAAATAGTGCTATGACTCAAGACCCCACTTCCAGTTCAGGTGTGTACAGCCCAGTTGTGCAACCAACATGCCTCATTTCCCATTCATTTTTTTCATCAAAGTCATGCATAAGCATAGCTTTTGAAGTCAAACAATGCGAGAAGACAACAAATTTTTAAAAATATTTTCTTTTAATCCCCATTTTTCTAAATAGCCCAAGTATGTTCTATTTTAACTTACTTTTATTTTAACTTTTTATATTTTGACATTATCTTTTGTCTTCCTACTATGGAAAATGAAGATACAGCTCTCTTTACCAACCCTCATCATCCCCACCAAGCATACAAACACCCCGTCCCCCTCATATCCTACCCATATTGTTATGGTGAAATTATTAACCATTGATATTAATAGTCTATTTAACATTCATATTAATATATCTATGTATTTTTCACACATTTAGTGTACTATGACTATGTTTTTCCCTATACACATTCTGTGTTACATAATTGCCTCTTTTTATCAATCTATCTTTCTATGTATCTATCTCTAATTCAGCCCCACATTTTCCAAAGGAACAGTACATCTCCTCTCAATACAGTGCAACACACCAGGAAATCTACCACTTGATGTATTTCTCTCATATAATCCCTCCATCATCTTTCATATGGAAGGATTGCTCTCTAGGTCGCAGCCTCTCTGTTGTGCTGGGCTTCCCTTCACCACCATCCTGCTAATTTCCTTTACTTCCCTCGGTTTTATTGTCCCTGATTCCTAGATTATACGTCTTCCTGTTTGGTGGAGCACATCCTGCAGTAGCTTTCTGGAAAAGGGTGCGAGGAAGGCACATTTTTTGAGACCTCCCTTCGATCTTAACCGGTCACTTTGTGAGGACTAGCATTCTAGGTTGGAAATCATTTTCCCTCAGAATGTTGAAGGCGCTGCTACACCATCTCCAAACCGTTGAGAAGTCTTTTGCCATTCTGATTCCTGGTCCTTTGGCTATATAACCTGCTATATCCCTCTCTGGTAGCTTTTGGGAAGTTCTCTCTATTCTTAGGGTCCTGATATTTCACAACAATGTGCCTTGTGTGGGGATTGGTTTTTCATCCATTATGCTAGGTACTTACTGGTCCCTTTGAACTAGAAATGCAGGACTTCAGAAATTTTGTTTCTATTTCTTTGATAATGATAAAGACTAACTGGAACTTTAAGCAAACATAATCAGTCAGGAAGGTCTATGGGAGGAGCTGGGACTTACGGAAGTTCTCGCGTTCTGCGTCATCTCAAGAACCCTACAGGAAGAATTCTGTTTCTGATAAAGCTCTATCATTCTAATTTCCATTTCCTTTTCTTCCTTTTTTCCTTTTATGCATACACCTCCATCTTGGCACACAGGCCAGAGTATGCACATGGCCATGTCTGCATGCACTGGGTTGCAACCATTTCTTTTTCCCAAATAAATCTTTTTTGGTGACGAAACACCTAGTCAATATTGTTTTCCAGTCAACAATAATTAATCTCCTCTATTTTCTTTTCCTTCTTTCCTGGAGCTCCTAATAATCAGATGTTTGAATTTTTGGATGGATTCTCCACTTTTTCCATCTTTCCTATGTTTCCCAACTTTGTCCTTTAGTTCTACACCCTGGGAGTTTTCCTCAACATTCTAGACTTTTAAAATTTCTGCTACCATATTTTAATTTTTGAAAGCCCTTGTCCATTCTCTGAATGTTTCTTTATATACCATTCTGTTCTTATTTCACAGTTATATTTCCTCTTATCTCTTGGATGATGTTTATCATTGTATTTTAAATTTGTGTTTTGTCCCCTTCATTGTCTCTTTGTTTTTCCATCCATTTATTTGTCCGGGTCTCCATCTTATTCATTATAACGTTGCCTCAAATCTTTGGTGATTCTTAGCTTCTTTTTTTCATCCAACATGGTGATGAACTAAACATTCATTAGAGGCTCCTTAAGCACAGGCAGGGCTAACTGCCTGGTGAGCGCCACTAAAGTTTGACGAGGAAATCTATCTATTCTGTCAGGTCATTTGTCTGGGGCATGCCAATTCTCCCAGAATATAATCTCTAGTCCCATCACCTGGTTACCTGTGTTGAGTGAGCTCAGTAACAGAAGGGGCTAAGGCCATCTCATTGTTCAGGGTGCCAAGTTCCACGTAATGCCCATTTTTAGGACATTACCTAAGTGCCAGAATATATCACACTCTTGGGGGTGGGGGTGGCGGGGCAGCAGGGAGAGGGGCAGTTGCCTGGTGGCCTGAAGAGAATGAATGTGAGTACCTAGGTATGCTTTGTGCGAACTCTCCAGCAGCTTTTCTGTTTCTGCCCCTTCGTATCACCTCAGCTTTCAGAGGTACCTGGTTCCTCTGATTCCTAAGCTTTTCTTGCACAACAAGAAAGGGTCTGCTCCTTATTGATTTCACCCCTATCCCCCTCCCACAGACAGTTAGGTGTTGCTTTCTGTGAAGGAGAATAAGAAAAGGAGGGTAGGAGAGAGGGAGGGAGAGCGGGAACATTTATTGAGCATCTTTTGTGCACCAGACCCTATCTCTGCTGGGTCTTTTACATAAAGAAACATACTATATCCTAATAACCCTCTTAGGTGGGTAATAGTATCATACTATTCACATTGTACCATTGAGGAAACTTACTGTCCAGAGATATGAGTTAACTAGTCCAAGATCATAAAATTAGCAAAAGGCTGCATTCAAACTTGGGGCGCTCTGATCCCCAAGACCCAGGCTCCTTTCCCGACCGCTTGCTGAGAGCTATTGATAGCCTTGGGCTCTGGAGACTACCTCTGAGTCACCCAGAGTAGGCACCGTAGGCTCTCCCTTACATCCTCAGGTCCCCCCAGCCTTGTGGGCCTTTTAGGGCAGTGGGTAGAGTATTTTACATTCTCACTGGAAGGGGACCAAGGTGCTGTGTTCTCAGCTGCTTGGGCTGAGATCTGAAGGCCAGACCCAGGCACTGACGTCACTCAGCGTGCCCTCCACTTCCACCGGGCCGTTTATGCTGGCACAGCCCGAGAGCCAGGCTGGCGGGAAGGGGAGCAGCCCAAACAGGATTAATAAGAGGCAGCTGGGCTTTAAAAGCCTTCTTGACAATGTAAAGAAACGAAGTCAGATGTTTTTGGAACAGACTTTTAAATGAATGTGTCCAGCTCTTCGTCTCTTTCTGTTGCCACTTTCCAACTTCCTCCCCACATGCTTGACTCCAGGTTTTCTGTTGGTCTTTTCAGCATTATGGATGATAACCCAATCGGCTAAAGTCAGACATTGGACAGCGGAAGTTAGCGTCCCAGGACTGAGTGGCACCCAGGGCGAAACATTGAAGCTGCCCTCTCGCAACTCACCCACCAAGTGCCCTCAGCTCCTCGCTTGTCAGGCCCTAGTCTGGCCCTGCAAGGCAGAAGTGGTAAATGTTTGGGTGGATAAGAGGAAGTGGACACAGGAGGTGGGCAGGAATTGGCCTCTTTGTGGGTTAGCCTAAACACCAGCACTGGATACCGCAGTAGAGACATGCATTACTGAGAGCAACAGCAAGCTTCAGGGACTGGAAAAAGCAAAAACAAAGGTGTATCAGGCCTCTGCTACATACTGGGCAATGTAGAGGTTCTTTCATATGCTTTCATTCCCACACCCATCAAGTCCTGCCCAGGCTGTCTTTTCTCCAAGCTATTCCATATCTTTCCCATCTACAAGGAAAAGGTCTTACACCCCCTCTCTGAAGGTTTTTCTGGCCAACTCTTCTCCCAGAAGGGGACTGGGACCCGCAGATATTTTTCTATTCATCCACTCCCTCCTTAATCATACAATTTATGTTGAGAGCAATTTTCCACTTACATTAGTTTATGATTCCCAAGGAAGGCCCTGTGAAGGAATTCAGTGTCAAAGGAAACTCTCACCCATGAAGAACTAGCATTTTCTCTCCTTTCTGACAACCAGATCTTTGTAAGTCATCATGCCTCCTTTGCCTACCGAGAAGCTCCAAGCACAAGGATGGTTTAATTTCAGGTTTGAAGTTCAGGAAAGGTCTCTACTCTATAAGGAGGTGACATTTAAACTGAGACCCAAACTATGAATAAGGATTAGCGAGATTAAAATTGGAGGGGATATCATTCCTTTCTGAAAAGGCAGTATGTGCCAAGGTCCTGAGGCAGAAAAGAACTGAATGCCCAGTGTGGCCAGAGCATGCTGAATAAAGACAGTGGTACTAACAAAACTGTGTAATGAGTTCAGACTGTCGGAGAGAGCTGAGCCTTCTCTTACAGATCCTGCAGGCCATGTTAAGAAATCCCGATTTTAGTCCAAGTGCACTGGGAAGCACTTAAGGAGTTTTATGTGACACAAGGCAATTTACCGCTTAAGATGATTTCTCTAGCAGCTCTGTGGAGAACACATTGGAGAGAGACAAAAGCGGGAACAGGGAAACCAATTAAGACGCTATGGTAAGTTGCAAGGTAAGAGATGATGGCAACCTGGCCCGGATATATCTATCAGTGGGTATGAAAGGAGGTAGACAGAATCCAGACATGTTCTGGAGACAGAATCAACAGAACATTTGGGTGGCATAAAGCGCCATAGGAATGGCTTTGGAGCCCAGCAGAACTGGAGCTGAGAACTGTCTGTGCCACTTTCCAGCCACCTGACCTGCAACTTGCAATTTAACCTCCCTGAGCCTCAGACTCCTCACCTGTGAAATGGGAATAATAGCACCTACTTCAAAGTTTTCAGAAACACGATGTGATGGAAGTTTCTGGCACACGGCAGACAATCAATCAGTCTATAGAGGATCCGCTTCTATAGACTTGTCTGCAGTAGGTCATGGACAGAGTTTGGGAGGCAACCGAGACTTGCCTTTGTAGAACGAAGGAAGAAGCAACCACTAGCTGCAGAGGCCCCTTTTCTTGTCACCCCTTCCCTCCTCCAGTTCTCCAGCTTGAAAACTCTATTCTAGGAACTTGCACTTCTAACCCTAAGGAGAGCGGGTTCCGCCTGCACAGGGGCACTTGAGGGAAAGGGGGCAGAATCACCTCGAGCAGGGGAGGCTCACAGCTTTGGGAAGCAGGAGCCCCTGGAGCCAAATAAGCCTTTGATGCACACTTTTCAGCATTCTCTCTCTCCCACCCCACTCCTCCTCTCATTTTCCCTTTTTCTTTCCTACCTCTCTTTTCCCCCTCTGGCCCTCCCCTATTTCTCTTCTGCTCCCTTCCCCCCTTCCAGTGACAGACTCTGGAGACCGCCTGTCCCTAGCACAGGGACTCAGGAATAAGAAATCCACCTGTCTCTTCTCTACCCCTCTCATTATTCGCCTCACGTCCAAGGTTAGTCAGTACTACGTCTCTGGAGAGAGGAGAGCCTCCAGACTCCCTCTGTCCTGCGGGAACCTAAGCAGCTCCATTTCACCAGCTTTCCCAGCAAATTTTCTGCCGGCTTAGGGCCATTTGCTATCGGAGGCGTTGGCTTCAGTACACCAGACTGAAGCAGTTATATAATTCCCAGCCAGGCTCCCAGAAGCCGCACAAAGCCATGCTTCCAGAATAACCCCCGTGAATGAGCCCAAATAATACGTGAAATTGTATCGGGCCTGCCTCACCCAGAAGACGCACACAGAATGGGAGGGGCGCTCACTGGACCAGCCTGCGACACTTGAGATCTTCTTACCATCAGGGCCATTAGAAGGGGATGAAGATTAAGTAGACAGGGGGCGACGCCAGTGCACAAGGCCAGAGTGTGGCTGGCAGAGAGGACAGCAGGGCTGCAAAGCGCTGTGCCCTATGCCCGCGGCCCGGCAGCTAACAGCCTGGACACTCAGGGTGGCCACCGTCTGTGTCACGAGCTTTGCCTACGTCATTCTCATTGAGGCTCACACCACCCTATGTCACAGCTTCTGTGATCACCTCTGCTTGATGGATGAAGACACTGAGGCTGGGAGCTGTTCCACAGCTTGCCCAGGTCCCTGCAGCACCTGGACCTGGACGGTCCTCTGATTCCCAAGCCCAGGCTGTGGCCACAAGGCAGAGGCTACACTCCTCAGGGAGGCAGGGTGGCATCCTGAGAGATGGCTCAATGGAGAGGTTCTCTAGATTCCTTTCTGTTTCCAGTTTTCCATGGCACTGATGATCAAGTACCTCAATTCTAGTCCCAATCACAGTTTAACAGATCTAAGAGCAAGGAAAACAAAGAAGAGACTATCAAGAGAGTGGGAGACCCGGGCAGTGGCAGAAGGAAATCTCATGATACAGCCAGGTCTCCCACCTGTGCACCCCCAGCTGCCCCAGCAAAGCTTATAGGGGCCCCTCAGCTCTTCACCCTTCTCATCTCACCTCGACCCCAGCCCCCTCTCCAGTCCTGCCTCCCTTCCAACTTCTCCCAAGAAAACTGAGGTTATCAGGTAGGAACTCTGTCAGGGTCCTGAACCTTTGAAACTTACCCACCTCTTCTCATCCACATCACAGGCTTTCTTGCCGCCTACCTGAGCAGATTGGACGCCTCTTCCCTAATCCAGGCAAATCCACCAAAGATGCACTTGTGATCCTGTCTCCTTTCACTTCTCTAGTTTTGAATTCAGCCTGACCCTCCCAGGCTCTAACCTTGCCCCTATTTTATTTAAAACATCATTTAACAACCCAAGTGTCCACTCACAGATGAATGCTAAACAAAATGTCTCCATTGACTGTGAGATTCTTGAAGGCCAGAAGGGTATCTTATACATCTCGGAACCCCAGTACCTAGCAAAGTGCTTTGCACATAGTAGATACTCAATAAATGGTTGTGAAACAAACTACTGAGCCCCAAGCACTTGGTTCATATTCCTGGTCCCACTAGTCATTTTCCTTCTGTGAAAATCAGAGAGAAAAAGAAACATAGGAAAAGAGCAAGTGTGGTACAAGATTTAAGGGGAGGAGACAGCGTTGAAGGAGGGGAGAGAAACAGAGGAGAAAGGAGGAAAAATGCAGTGGGCAGGGGGCTGTCTATAGAACTGGCTCTTTGAAAATTTGCTTCAGTTGACTCTAACAAATTATTCCAGTGCCATCTCATGCCTCCTGGAGTACCTTATTCTGGCAGTTTAATTCATTCTTTATTTTGGGGGGCAGCCAAATGCCTCCTCCCTTCCCTTAGTAGGCAAGATCTAGGACAGATCTTGCTGCAGAAGGAGAGGCACTCGAGAGTCATCTTCACTTGTAATTACCTATCCAATTAAATCCAGGCACTGAGCCATCCTTCCAAACGGGCTGAGGGCTGTAATCCACCATGCATTTTGCGAGCTTGCAGCAGCTCAGACCAGCAGCTGTACTGTGTTTACTTTAGGTTTTTGTGTTTTTTGAGGGGAGGGTGCTTGGGAAAAAAAAAAAGAAGAAGAAGAAGGGAGAGAAGAAGGGGAAACTGGGTAGATGCTGAGTGATCAGAGTGTCCCTGGGGATATTAAGCACCGGGGGAAATTACCTTCCTGGTGACTCAGAAACAGGAAGTGGTGACCCAGAGACATCTCACGAAGGAGAGCCATGCACACATGTGACGACATCGCTTCCTATTTTTATGAACGCGGGGGTACGCGAGTGGAAAAGGGGGGGAGTAAACAATCAAAGGGATAGGACAGCAGGTCTCCTGCATGTCCTGGCTCACATCCTCACACCCCCCGACCCCTATTCCTGCACTTCTGACGCAGGGCCAGCGCCTACGACAGCTTCCTCTTGTTCACCCTTGAGCTCTGGCTGAGAAGAAAGAAGCTAACAAGACTCATTTTGCGCCCTCCTGACCAAGGACAGAGCGAGGTTCGCAGGTAGGTGCCCTCGATCCTGCAGAAGCCACATGCTGGTGATGGGAATTCTCTTACCAGTCAGCAGAAGGAACCATAATCTGAACCTCCCTCCTCCTCACCGGGTGCCATGCCCCACTTCATCACTGGAAGCGGGGGGATGCTACTCGGAGCAGCAGTTAACAGCCTGGGCAGAGTGAAGGTGGAAAGACCCAAGAATGCGCAATGGAGCACCAAGCATGTCACCAAAACATCTGGCATATTTGGGGGGATGGCAGGGACAGACTTTGGAGCGAGGGGTATTGTGACTACAGGACTAAGCAAAAACTAAAGACCAAAAGGCCCGTCTTGCTCTTCCTTCCTCAAAGTGGAAACTAAAGATCAGAGTTCTGGGCTGAGCAAACATGCCCGTTTTGCCCCCATGAGACCAAGCAATGGAGTGGCCCCACCTCTTAGTCTCTGCCAGGGGCTCCGCCTCCACTGTGACAGTGGGCAACTCTGTCCCAAGAACGCCCTGACTCTGTAGAAGCTGCTCTGCTTGTGCTGTCCTATCTCCATCCCCACCCTTGGGAGCCCCGAGGTGGGGATCCCAGCACAGAGCCTGTGGTGACCCAGTTGGAAGGAAGTCAGTGGAAGGTAATCGACCTTTTACGTGAAGCAGCCTGCTCCCTCCCCGTGACTTCAGGATGAAACATGAGGACCCAATTGTAAATTTTGTGAAAGTTAATAGAGCAAGAGAACAGAGCATATCCACCAGCATATCCAGAGAAGCCTAGCATCATGTTTCCCCACGTTTGTTTTGCTCTATTCTCTCTTCTAGGGGAGACCAAACCACCGAAAGGCATAGTAGCCAGCTTTCTGCGTCAGCAAACCTACGTCAGCCAATCTACATAAAAAGACTGGCAACTGCAACTAACCCAATCTGCAACTAAATGGCTGCCTAGACATGTGTACCCAGAAAGTCACCATTGAGAGAACTGCAAAAGGAAGAGCCATAGTCCAAAATCTTATCTTTGGAAGGGATTGATGAAAACTCTGGAAATGTGTGGTCCTGGGGTATCACATTGTCCCCCTGGTACCATCACACTGTCCCCAGCTGACCAGGCACCACCCCACCCCTACCCATGGTACCCTGGCCCATCTACTCCTCATTCAAGCAGTAGAACCCACTTGGAGCAGAGTCAAAATGGCAACTAGGGTGGAGTGCCTGAAGGACTAAGCCACTGCTGACTCACTGAGCAGTGAAAGGGGCTCACGGGACAAGCATTAGGAGAAGGGACATAACTTTGTTGGTAGAATGGGAGGTGTCTCCTGTATGTCATCTCCTCTGGTCCTCACACACTAACCCCAGGAAGTCTTATCACTGAGGAAACTGAAGCTCAGAGAAGGTAACTTGGTAACTTGCCCTCAACCTCAGCACTAGTAACCAGCTGAGGAACAGCTTAAGCCAAGAGCCCACCACGCCTTTCTCAGGATACTCTGTTGTCTCTGAGGACAAAGTGACAGAGCTGCAGATATAAGGCAATGTAGGAGATGCCATGGAAACCTTCCTCAACAAAATCTCTCTCTCTCTGCGCCTGTCACTGAACCTGAAATTGGACCAGTGCACAGTCATTCCTAGGGGTCCTAAAAAGGTTTTAGAGTCTTCCCTCAATTAGTCAACACAAAGTGATTGGACTTCTGCTATTTGTCAAAAAAAAAGTTATAAATCTGTAGAGACTAGAAGTAGATGAGTTGCCTCAGGCTGGGGGTTGGGCACAATGGGAAGTAACAGCTAATGGGTTTGGGGTTTCTTTTTGGCGTGATGAAAGCATTCTAAACTTAGATTGTGGGGGTAGTTGCGCAACTCAGCCAATATACTAAAACCCATTGAGTTGTATGCTTCAAATGAGCAAATTTGTTGGTATATGAATTATAGCTCAATAAAGATGTTTAAAAAAATAGACCCTGCCTCTGAAGAGTTAAAAACGTAATTGTAGTGAGAAGACATGTGCATAAAGACAGGATATGCCAAATAGCCAGAAGCACCAAAGGAGTTCAGAATAAGAGGGATCGATTCCAGTTGGAGTGTCAGAAAAGGCAGGATCGGTTGTATTTTGATAGGTAAAAGGGAAAAATCAATTTTTCCAGGTTGGAGGAACGAGGGCATGACAAGGTGTGAAGGTGTGAAGCATATCCAGGAAATAGTGAGCCAAAAAAATGAAACCCTGTTGGGCATGCCCACACAAAGATGACTTACAGTACTGTATCAGCTATCTATTGCTGTGTAACAAATACCCCAGAGCTTAGTGGTTTACAACCACCACCATTTATTTGTTCACAATTCTGCAATCTACACTAGGCTCAGGAACATGGCTTATCCTCCACTCTACAATCAGCTCGTGGTTCCACCAAGACTGGGAAATTCAGGATGGCCTCACACATAGTCGGGCACCTCAGCCAGGGTGACTGCAACCAACTAGATGTCCTGTTCCCTCTCCTCAAGGTCTTTCACACTCCACGGCTTCTCTCTCCCCGAAGAACTCACATTCTCAAGGAAGGTGGCCCAGGCTTTCTTGCATGGGATTCTAGACAGCAAGAGAGCAAAAGCAAAAGCTACAATGCCTCTCGTGATCTCTTGGCCCGGAACTTGCACAGCATCACTTCTACCACATTTTATTTGTCCAAGCAAGTCATACGGTCAATCCAGATTCAGTGAGGGAGGGCGGACTCCACAGGGCATGAATTCAGGGGATTGAGATTCGCTGGGTATCTACCACAAATACCACAGAGTAAATCATACACCTACCTGCCTTGGAAGCGCTTGCTGTCCAATGATGTGGCTAGCTTGGAAGGCATTTAAAGAGGAAATATGTCTAGAAATGCAAGAATGGGAACAGAGCATGGAGGACACTGAATACAAAGCTAAGGAGTTTGGATTTCATTCAAGTATTTTTCTTTTTACTAGATCATTGTTTTATTATAAAAGGATATAACTCAGGAACAGCCAGATGGAAGAGACACGTAGGGCAAAGTACGGGGAAAGGGTAAGATGCTTCCATGCCCACTCCAGGCTTGACATTCTCCCCAAATCTCATGCACGCCGATCTGGAAGCTCCTAAAGTATTCTTAATTAAAGTGCAAAAATCCCTAAAAGAGGTGATATTTTAAGCCTTTCTCAGCCAACATCTTAGAAGAGGTTGCTTGTGTGTGCAAGTAAGCCAGACTACAGCCCTGGGTCTATCTAAGGTGTGCCTGCCTGCACCCCAGGGCCAGGACACACTCCACAGGTGCTAAGAAACTCTGATCCCTCCTCAGCTTTCTTTCTCTCTTCAGTGGTCCTACCCTTTCTTCATCAAAATACGGTTCACATCTCCAGATCGGTGGATTATAAAATACTGAAGCTGGAATGACAACTTAGAAAGTGAAATAAAGGAAAGCAAAGACAGAAGAGAAGCCTTACTCCAGACTCTAATATGGAAATGAACAACAAAGAGAAAACTGAAAACTACTCATCCAACTTAACTAATGAACTTGGATAACAACTGTTCCTTTCCTGACCATCTCTCTCCTCACCTCACATTTCACTCCTCTAAAACCCAGGGACCCAGGAAGCCTGAGCCTCCTCGGGACCCACAGTTCTCCTGATGACCTACTTTACCTGCGCATGACCACCTACAGCCCCAAAGGATAGACCAAAACCATAAAATGTTGCCAATAGGATCTAACAAAATGCACCAGACGCAGCAGCCCACCCACTTTCACCAATGGGTGAAACTTTTCTCCTCCAAAGTGACTTCCTCAACATAAAGCAATTCCTGGGAACAAACAAGACGCCTGTAAGTTGGTGAGCCTACACATGGACGCACATGAGAACCCCTAGCAAAGCACAGTGAGCATCCCCTCTACGAATAGAATATTCCTACGGTTTCCACGCTGGATCAAGAGTGCTGCATTCAAGGGCGGCCGGTTAGCTCAGTTGGTTGGAGCGTGGTGCTGATAACACCGAAGTTACCGGTTCCATCTCCACGTGGGCCACTGTGAGCTGCGCCCTTCTTTAAAAAAAAAAAAAGAGTGTCGCATTCCACTAGAAGGTCACCAGTGCTCAGCATTATCGGGTGAAGTGCGTCTTCAGTTCCCTCCCACTTCACATCTCATTCTCCCACCCCTCCTAAAGCCTGCAGTTTCCTATCAGAACACCCGCCATTGATGTTTTCTACCCCCCTCACAAAAAGTTTCCCTACGCGTCTAAATCATCCTTTCAGCTCCATTACTAAAATTCTGATTCCCAGATCAGCGTGATTTCAGCTAGCTATGCGTGTGAATGAATACATGTTTGACAAGAAGACTCCTGATTATGCAAAGAGATCAATGTGTCCTGGTCGCATTTCAGTAAGTGTGGAGAACAGACGAGGGAGACATTCGGAGGCTTGTGATGGGTCAGGATCTCCAGATAGTTTTCTTACCTAAAGAACAGTTGAACCAGGGAGAGAAAAGGCTGAGGGAAGGGGGTAAACTCTCCCTACACTCTGACATCCCACTCCTCCCTGCCCCAGTCATGTCGCGCGTGATAAGGATCAAGCTCCTTCCGTGCACACAAAATTCCTGATCGGACAGTCATGTGACGAAGAACGAGAGCCACATGCCACACACACAAACAAGTCATACGTCACATCCCTACAGAAACTCTTTTGAAATACCCAGAGGTGAGGATTATTTCCGTTTGAAATCGTCTCGGACATCACTCACCAAGTCTGACAACCGTAACTTTCCACTAAGACGACGGATGCTAAGTCAGGCCTGGAAGGCCACAGTGAGATGCCAACAGCTTCAAAATAAAGAAAAAAGGAAGAGAGAGAGAGAGGGCGGGGGGGGGGGGGGGAGAGAGAGAGAGAGAGAGAGAGAGAGAGAGAGAGAGAGAGAGAGAGAGAGAGAGAGAAACACTCACACTTGACAAGTAGCACCATCTAGAGGATGTATAAGGTAAAACTATTCTTTTAGCAAATAGACCCAGGAGAGTTCTCCATTAGTGAGAGCTGAACCTCTACCTTGGGCCACAATGACAGCAGCCTAGATCTAAGATGATAGTGAGCCATGTGACCCATACTGGGCAGCTACACCTGAAATCCTGTGCCCAGGTCCAGGCATCCATTTAACAAGTCAGAGCAACACTAGAGTCCAGAAAACTTCGTATAAGACACAGTAGGGAATAGGACAAATACTGCATGGTTCCATTTATATGAGGCATCAGAATAGTCAGACTCCTAGAATCAGAGCATAGAATGGCTGGGGGAGGAAGTTTATAGGAAGTTGTCGATCAAAGGGTATAAAGCTGCAGTTATACACGATGGATAAGCTCTAGAGATCTGTGAACATTGTACCTAAATCAACAAGACCAGATGGTACACGTAAATATTTTCAAGAGAGGAGAGCTCATGTTAAGAAAAAGAGAGATGCTATATAGGGGATTCCTGCTTAGGGATGAGGGAGAAAGGAGAATGGGACAATTGTGCCTCTAAGGGCACTTTCATGATTCTGGGAAAGTAAGACATTGAAGATTCATGCTTCCAAGTCTCGATGGAGATTTTTTGATTTGGATGATTCGCAGTTCACCATCCAAGCAATTGAATTCAGTGTTTTCTTTCAACTGTAACCTTTTAGTTTCAAAAGGACGTGCGCATGATCTGACTTTATTCAGGATTCCCATTCCACCTCTAGGAGGCAGAGTGCTTTCTTTGGGATTGCTAGGAAGTGTGCCCACCAGCAGTGAGCAGGAAGGTGGGAGCACAGCGTGTCCTCCTTCAGCCGCCTGCGTGGTGGGGCAGGGCTCCTGAGGGAGTTAGCGGGGAAGCAGCAGACCCACTACCTCCCAAGCTTATCTGGGTCATTACAGAGAATCAAAAAAAAAAAGTCCATTTAATCCAATCTCTCATTTAAGTGGTAAGAAAAACTGAAGCTCAGACGTTCTCGTCTGTTTCGAAAAGTAGGTTTTATTATTATTCAGGCATGGTGAGGCCAACAGACCAGGAGATAACTGCCACTAAAAGACAGTTTGTTACTCACAGTTCCCAAAAGGAGGGAGCAGCCATGCCATAGGGGGCGAGAGAGGGAGAAGGGCCACACAGGGAAGCACCAAGGTGGGTCAGGAGGCAGAGGGAGCGAGAACTGTGGGCAAGATTTTTATTGTGTGGTCTCCCAGGAAAGAACAGGTGAAGCAGGCTTGGGATAGGCTGGTTTGATTCAAATTACACGGGCTCTAGACCACAGGGCCTGTCCCTAATTGTACCTGGATTCTGGTATCTGGCCCTGGGTGATTAGGGGAGATAGATAGTGGCTGGGAGTGTGAGAGCCTGGTGAAGGAGGTGGCTGATGGAATAGGTTTTGGATTGGTTGGTTTGCATACAAAAGGTGTGCTCTCAGGTGAGTCCTTTCCTGGCTCTAGGAATTAGTCCTGGGAGGGGCAGTTCCTCCAGGCTCAGCAAAGCCCCAGATATCAAAGCATCTGTCATACAGGGTGTCATGCGGGGTTTCTGGTCCTGCTCCCCACATAGGAACACAGGACATGATGAGGCCAAAAAGGAACACCCACGGAGCCATAGATAGGGGAGTCATACCACTATATTCTCGCTGGCGGCTGGGTTGGAGACACAGGAAGCAGGAGCCACACTATCCGCAACCTGCCGTCCACTTCTCTGCCAACCAACCTCACTTGCTAACTGCAATCCGCCTCTTGCCAGCCCAGCCACCATCTTCTTGCCAGCCCCCATTTTCTGCTAGCGTAGCCACGGCAGTTATATTAGTGGCCAATGGCTCACTGGTTACAGCTGACGGCCAACTAGCCACAGCTGATGGCCATCCAATCACAGTTGATGGCTATTTACTACCCGAGCCAGCACCTTCCCACTGAGGCCGAGAGCCTGGAAACGGCACTCCTGGCTCTGTGCCCACAGCATCAATAACGCGGAGTTATCACCCGGTTCCACAAGGGGTTCAATGGAACACAGACACTAACCCAGGACTAAGGTTAGCCACAGTCCCCCAGCCCATCCCATGCCTAATCGCCTACCCCTCCATTTTTCAAATCAAGACATTTTTTCCTTAAGGAACTTAATCATTTGACTTTGGGAGGCTTCTTTCTCTGACAGTTCAATTTTCTCCTCTTAGTGCTTCTTCTTATCTAAAAATAGTGTCATTACATGCACGTCACACACACAATCTCACTGCTCCCATCTGGATCTCACACCATGGTTGCTAGGCTTTACCCAGACCTTTTAGGACTTGGAGAACCAGCACACAGAGAGGCAGACCCCAGTGTTCCCCTGGGGCTGGGCAGGATTGGAAAAGGCTGTTCTAGGTACCAAGAGGGGCTGCCCCTGGAGGGTCAGGTCGGCCTCCCCATCTCACTTCCAGTGAAGGGTAACGAGATGTCCCCTCCCACCAGGAACAAGCCTCAGCTCTGGGGGAAACAGGACTATGAGGTCCCGACACACCAGCAAACATCACCTGGGAGGTACAGGTGTAAATCAAAGGACTCAGCCAACCAGACAGGTCAGAAGAGTGATACAGACACTGCCAGGTAGACAGAGCAGGAAGCTGGGGGTGGGGTGGGGGGAAATGGGCTCCTTCCTGGTGCAGGTACAAATGTCTCTGTATCTGAATAGCACTGAGCTGATACGAAATGAATAAATAAATGACAGAAATATATTGGGTGCATGGCAAAGGCTCAGGCTCTGAAACTGGGAGAAAGAGCCCGGTTAGAAGTTCCTATATCCTACATCACAGCGGAGAGGAAGCTGTGAGGAACAAGGCAGAGGTGTGGAGCATGTGTCCACACTGTGTGTGTGTGTGTGTGTGAGTGAGTGTTTGGATCTGGGATAGGGAGCTATTACAGAGCTGAGCCGGTTTAGAGCGTTCCTACCTGAAGTCAGAGTGGATCTGAGAACTGGTGCTGAGCTGAGGCTGCAGGGAAGATGAGGCTTAACCTGCAGAAAAGTACCAGCAGGGGAAATGGGGAAGGATTAGGGTAGGGTTAAGGTGGGAATCGGGTTACAGTTGGCAGAGAGATGGCAGTTGGTGTGGTAAGCAAAAAAAAAAAAAAAAAAAAAAAAATGCTCCCAGCATATACTTCTGAAAGCATAAGGAGATTATAAGCAGAACCTCCCAAAGCCACGTTTTTCCTGTGGGTCGACCTGGCAGCCAGAAGAGGCAACTCTCTCCCTTGCTTCCGGCTTCTCAAACCTATCTTGCCATCCTCCAGTGTGGGAAGAACATTCGATTCTCAATCAACCCATGTTCGAGCACCTCCAACACCCATGCCACTGAATGTGTGTGACACTGCTGAGTTCTGTGTGATCAAAGGGACACTGGGTAAGTCACCATTCAGCATCCCACAACTACGCAGGAACACACACGCACACAGGGAAGCACACACACGTGCATGCTGCGGCCCTAGGCCCCAGTCATTCCTTCGTACTAAGACATTCAAAGTGTAGTTAAAATGTAAAAATGCATTCTAAAATATGTCACAAAATGAGCATTTTATGAGAAAACAACTTTGTGCACAGTTTATTTCTAAACTAACAAAGTGGCTTTAGATCCTCCATGAGCATGAAACTGTCAAAAGTATTCAAATACTTAAGAAGAGCAAAGCTGGAGGCATCACACCCCCTGATTTCAAACTATATTACAAACCTATAGTAATCAAAACAGTGTGGTATTGGCATAAAAACAAACAATGCAGTAGTGCTGTGTCCCATACCTCTGGGAGTGAATGACAAAGGAATGGCCCCTTCTCTAATAAGACAAAATCCAGAATCTCCAGGGTTTGTGCATGAAAGAGAAGAAGGTCCTGGTGAGGAGGCGTTATGAGTAAAGTGACCTCAGTCTTGCTCCTTATATTTTATAGCCATCTTCAGTAGAAAGTCCAGGCTCAAGGATTTGCTTCTCCACATTTAGCTCTCCCTTCCCTTTGCTAGGATAAGCTGGGATGTAAAGAAACAGTGAATTTTAATATAGAGAGAGCAAAGGGAAGTATGCAGAGAATATAAGGCATACAAAAGATGCACTTGCAGAGTAGATCCCACCCAAACAAGTTTGCTGTCTGGGGCTTCCAGGTTCTGTCCCACTCACTTGGGACCTATGACGGAAAAGAGGGCCCATCTAAGGAATTCTCCTTTTTAAAATTTAATGTCTTCTTTTTCCTTTTTGAGAAAGACCCATGCCCCAGGTCTGGGGCAGGAAGCAGCCCCATTTCTAGTCCAGGTCTAACAGGATTCCAATGACTTAATATGAGGTAATGACCAGAGCATTCGAGTAGCTAAAATCACACATGTGCAGTGAGACCTAAGACAGGGGTGCGGGGAGACAGGGATGTTCTCCCTCACATCTACCTCTGATAAGATGACCTTTTGATTGCATATACTGACTGACTGTGACATATTTTAGAATGCATTTTTACATTTTAACTACACTTTGAATGTCTTAGTACAAAGGAATGACTGGGGCCTAGGGCCGCAGCATGCACGTGTGTGCACTTCCCTGTGTGCATTGTGTTCCTGCGTAGTTGTGGGATGCTGAATGGTGACTTACCCAGTGTCCCTTTGATCACACAGAACTCAGCAGTGTCACACACATTCAGTGGCATGGGTGTTGGAGGCGCTCGAACATGGGTTGATTGAGAATCAAATGTTCTTCCCACACTGGAGGATGGCAAGATAGGTTTGAGAAGCAGGAAGCAAGGGAGAGAGTTGCCTCTTCTGGCTGCCAGGTCGACCCACAGGGAAAAGCTGGCTCATTTTGGTGTCTAATTCTTGCTGTGAAGATTCTAGGAAAAGAGGGAAGACTTTTTATTTTTTAGGAGAAAAGATTTTCCAACTTTGAAAATAGAAAATAATTTTATTTTCTGAGGTGTCTAGTGCCTGATATCTATACATCCTTCCCTATCTGCAGGGAGCTTTTTTAGGATTAAATGAACACTTGGCAAAGCACCTCTGAAATGACTGGGGTCCTTCGCTCGTCAGGGCTCCACGTGTCATTGTACCTTCAAACTGTCCTCAGTGTGGCCATATTGCATTAGAAAAAGAAGAGCAAGTGGCCACCAGATGTCAGGCACTGGGGCTAAAGCTGCACACAGATTATCCCACTTGATCCTTTAACCAGCCTAAGAGGGATGGTACCATATTAAAGATGGGGAAACTGAGGCTTAAGGATGTGCTCTATCCCACCCAAGATCTCCCAGCTAAGGAGCAGCAGAGCCTGATTCTGGCCAAGCCTTCCAATTCCAGGGCCTGTGTTTGGGTGCCTCTCAGTGAAACGAAGGTGAAAGGGGCTGGATTCCTAACTTATTGGTATAGGACTTCCAGGACCCCTTTGTGGCTGAAGTGAAGAGGTAAACGAGAAGTGAAAGTCCAGAAAATTCCTACATGCCCCTGTATAAGGAAAGGCCATAGGGATAGGCAAGGTCATTTCTGGCAAAATGTGGTTTCAGGGCACGAAACTACACAATACACCACTGCTGCCAAATGTCAAAGGAGGGCAAGGGGAAGAATTTTCTAGACTCCGAATCAAAGGATCTGGGTTCTAGATTTGGCTCTAAAAACCTCCTAAGCAACCCTGCACAACTAAGTTCATCGACCCGCTCAGAAGGATGGGAACAAGAACGCACATCTGACTATGGGCAACACCTGGGGGCTTTTTCATGAATACAGATTCCTGGTCCCAAAGACAAACCTGCTCAGTTCGATTCTCCGTGGGTGCAGTCCGGGTAATTCTGACGCGCAGCCCAGCCAAGTCTGAAGGTCGCTCGACTCTCTGACCTCCAAGTCGGCTCTTCGCTCTTTCAGAAGGCTCCAGCCGGCAGCCCTCTCCAGGTGCCCGGAAGAACCTCGCTTCTGGGATCCGGCGCAAACCAAGCCGGTGCATGACACGACTTTCCCAGCAGAGGGCAGTGTTGGCTCAAAGTTTCCCCACGCATCTTCCTCTGGCCTTCAGGTTTTCATCCTGCCCTAAAGCATTACTTTAGGATTTTTTTTTCTTTTTTAATAATAAAAAAGGTATCAAAAATTATCCATAATCCCATCACTTGTTGTTTGAATTTATAAAGTACACTCCACCTACCCATCCCACTTCCCAGTTAATGACTTAATATTTCATTTGTATCCTTCCTAACTTGTTCCTAAGTTTAAATATTCGAACCTGTTGTGCATTTACACACACACACACACACACACACACACACACACACACACACACACACACACACACAAACTGTTTTTTCTAAATGTGGAATCATATGATGTTTTTGGTCTACAAATCACATTTTTCACTTAAGAAATACATCGTGCACGTCTTTCTATAATGGCTACATGCTATCTCATTGTATCATCACCAAAATATTTATTAATGAATATCTAGGCTTCTGTACATTTTTTAGTTACAAATACCACTGCTATTACCATTCCGGAGCATAAATCTTTGTACAATCATGTATTT
This sequence comes from Rhinolophus ferrumequinum, assembly GCF_004115265.2. Lineage (NCBI taxonomy): Eukaryota > Metazoa > Chordata > Mammalia > Chiroptera > Rhinolophidae > Rhinolophus > Rhinolophus ferrumequinum. The sequence continues at coordinate 43,082,606 of NC_046301.1, forward strand.
TTTTTTTCTGTAGACTACAAACATAGGATTAAGTCAAGGATATGTGAGTATTCGTTTTTTATTACGTTTTGTAATTGATTTCATTTTCTGTTTTATCAAATATTGAATAGTTTTAAAATATATTTTGATAATAAGAATAAAAAAACTATATCAAATACCCAGAAGCCAATTTTTTTTTATTTAGCATGATGTTTATTATTGTTATTGTTATAAAATTGGTTTAAGTTATGTTCCCAATTTATTTTCCCAATTTTAAGCATTTTTGAGACAAGAATTTTCTCGTGGTCACTAAACCATTCCAGGAGTACAAAACGATATTGTTTAAAATATAGTACACATCTATTTCACCATTAAAATGTATTTGTGTTGTTTTTTATGTCTTACCAAAGATATAAAAAAGTATAAATATTTATATCTCTGTTACTCATACTTCTTATATACAAAATCAGGGAACCAAGTACACATGGCTTTTGTCATACTGTGGTGCTGGGATTACTTCTATTAAAAATTGCAAGACCAGGGGGCTGCCAGATGACTCAGTTGGTTAGAGTGTGAGCTCTAAACAACAGGGTTGCCAGTTCAATTCCCACATGGGCCAGTAAGCTGCGCCCTCCACAACTAGATTGAAAACAATGACTTGGAGCTGATTGGCCCTGAAGAAACACACTGTTCCCCAATAAATATTTTAAAAAAAAAAAATTGCAAGACAAAGATTTCATTCTGCTTGTTGGGTCCAGACTTTGTGGGTTCCTCCAAGCCCTTCTGTTCTGATTGGACAAAAAGGGGTCAGTTATTTCAACTGCACCTACTTCTCATGCCACCTGGAAGCTGAGTTATTGCCAAATCAGACCCAGGTTCTAGGCTCTCGTGAGGATCCTATTTGAGACCAAAAAATCTAGATGTGTATGTCAATGAGGACACCCACTATATAAAGAGCCACTGGGAGGTTTTCTTCAAAAAGGTTTTATTAAATATGGTGCCAGTAGAAGGTGTTTCATGAGCAGTAAGGCACAATGCCTGGATTTTCTTTATCCAAAACAAATTTAGCCAAAGGCAAGCAGGCAAGAGACAAAGGAAGGGCTTGATTTGCACCCAAGAAGGTGGGGAAAGATTCATAACATTGAGACTTCAAAACCCTTAGGGCCTTCTGAACTCCCAGCACTGAAGGCGGGCATCTTAGAACAAAAATAAAACTTGGGTGCACAATTTGGAGAGGAAAAAAGGCATGAAGACATTTTTAAGAGATTTATTTTACATCTAAGCAGATTGAAAGTTATATGGAAATTTAAGATGATACTGGATTTTGCAAAAATCCAAACGCAGAGTGGTGTGTGGCGGGAAGCCTCGCAGGCAGCAGAAGCTGGCTTGATTTCTTCCTAAAGATCCAGATTTAAGGTTTTCCTGGAGAGAACCACAACCCTTCTCTCTACTGTTCACCTACTGCAGTCCCAAGTCCTTCCTAGCTCATTACTCAACCCACGCTGTGCAACCTCACAGCTGTACCACAGCTTCCTTCAGCTTGCTCACTGAAATCCAAATTCCTGCCCTGCCATGTAATTTAATTACAAAAGAGAAAAATAAAATATACCATATACAGGTGACACACAAGAAGGAAGAGGAAGTTAAGGTTATAGCTCATCACTTTTATCATGTTGCTATAGAAAGTGACTTTTAGCTATTTCTCTTGCGCATACATTTTAAAAAGATAAGACCATCTAGTCAACTAGAAATACATGTCTGTAACTGCAACACAAAAATAATGTGAAATTAAAACCAAAGCTCAAAAGCGGAAGAAGCAACTGGAAGGAGGTGAGAAATGGGTCTCTCTGGGACAGTTAACAAGCAACTCTGTAGCAACAGTATGAGTACCCTCCAGTGAAAACAGAATGGTATCTGGATCTAACAGATAATTATGCTGATTGATCTGTTGAAATTAAGCTCAAACCAGGGTGCAGGAAAATCCAGTATTGCTTGATGGACTGAATCTTGGGAAGCAAGATGTCTCCTAGGCAACAGAAGACCTATAGGGACAGTCAGGGTTCCCACTGGCTTGGCAGACAATTTGTTTTAAGTAGACAGGCTCCTGCCCCGAAAAGGGATCTGTCTCATGACAAAGTGTCAAAATACATGGTACTCTTCAGGTGGAAGGTATTTTATGAGTAATAAGGCACGATGCCTGGATTTTCTTTATCGAAATGAATTTAAATTAAAATGACCCATTCCCATCCAGTTCTCCAAAGTATCTACATACTTGCTGAAAGCAATATGGCTTTCCTCATTAAAACAGGAAGTTTCTAAGGTACAAGGTAGCAAAATTATGGTTTAGGCATATTCTTAGTAAATCTCATGCTTGAAGTGGTCTTGCACCCACACACTTTGCAAGATCTGGACACAACAGCTCCAGGGTAAGTCACACTGCGGTTGGGGTATATTGAAACCTGAAAAGTAACAAGGAAAGAAACATCACGTGAAACCTGATAAATTTATGGGGTTGTTAGGGGTGGGAAGGAAAGTGGGAAAGAAGAGGGGAGCATAAAAGGAAAAATTCTTCCCAGAGCATAGAGTCACTAAGATACTAGGACTAATTACTCTGTCACCGTAAGGTTTGCTATGTACATTAGATTAATTTGTTAAACAGGTAAACTGATTTCTTTTTTAAAAATAATAATGACAAAATTTTCAGTCTTTTAGGTTCAATTCTGGTGCTTTGCACATTGGATCTTGCATATATTTTGAAAGATTCACCCTGGGTATTTCATTTCTTGACCTCATTATACATCGTTTATTTTTACTTAATTTCTGTTCTTGCTAGTAGATATAAATGTAATTGAATTTTTTTACTTTGACTTTATCCCCCCAGAAATCTTCCAAACTCTTATCAAGCCTGCTAAGTTATCTATAGGATCATTTGGATTTTTTGATGTACACAATTATATCTGTGAATAATGACCATTTTGTTGCTTGCTTGCTACTCCTTGTCTTTTGTATGCCTTCTCTTGACATTCCTGCCCTGGTTAGGACCTCCAGTACACTGAAAAGGAGTACTGGCAGTAAATACCCTGTCTTATTCTCAGGATCACAAGGAATGCTTTCTACGTTTTGTCTTTGACCTTTACATTGTACGTTTTTTATGCATACACTTGATCAGGTCATGAAAGTTTCCACCGACTTTGCAAAGGATTTTATTATGAATGTTGAATTATCATCCAATACAATTCTGAATTGATCGAAAGGATTCATTAAATCAGGGGTGTCAAAACTGTGGCCCGCGGGCCAACTGCAGTCCGCAATCCATTGTTAATTGGCCCGCAGTAAATTCCAAAAATGTATTTAGTTTACTTAAATAAACCAGGTGAGGCAATACATCCTTCACCTCGAGTGAGTGGCCCGGCTGTTTGTGTGTTTTACCGCATATGGCCCTTGGTGAAAAACGTTGAAAAAAGTTTGGATACCCCTGCATTAAATGATCAGTTACATTCGTTGATATTCTAACAATTGTCACCCCAATAAATTTTTTTAAAAAATTATACATTAAAAAAAAAGGAAAAAAAAAAGTTAAACTGAGTTCGCATTCTTTGGGTAAATGCAGGATTCAGTATTGACTCTTCATCTGTCCTGGAATAGTCTCTGTGGAACTGGAATTACTCCTTGAATATTTGGGAAGAGCTCGGTTGCAATCATTTGGGACTTCTGTTCTTTTGGAAGGAAAGTGGTTTTTAAACTACTAATTAAAGATAGTAAGCTGATGAAGAGCATAAGCCTGAAGCTAAACTGTCTGCATTTAAATTCCATCTCTGCCTCCTGCTATCTAAGTGCCTGCAGGCGAGTTATTTGATCTGGGACTTAGTATACTCATCATTAAATAGGAATGAATCATAATATCTCCTACCTGAAGTTATCTAACATATCTAAAACATTTAGAATACTGCCTGGCCCATAGCAAGTGCTATGCGTTTACTATTATTATCATGGACTTGATTTCTTTAATAATGATAAAACTACCTGAGTTTTCTCCTTATTCTTTTTTGCTTTTAATTATGGTAAAATACGCATAACATAAAATTTACCAGTCTAACCATTTTTAACTGTACACTTCAGAGGCATTGAGTAATTCATATTGTGCAACCATCACCACCATCCATCTCTGGAATTCTTTTTATCTTGCAAAACTGAAACTGTCCACATTCAACAGTAACTCATAATTCCTCCTCCCCCAGCTCCTGGCAACCACCATTCTACTTTCGGTCTCTATGATTCTATTACTCTAGGTACCTCATATAAGTGGGACCTTGCAGTATTTGTCTTAGCTTATTTCATGTAGCACTGTCTTCAAAGTTTGTCCATGCTGTAGAATGTGTCAGAATTTCTTTCCTTTTAAAGGATGAACAATATTGCATTGTGTATATAGACCATATTTTGCTTATCCATTTATTCATCGATGGACATTTGAGTTGTTTCTACTTTTTGGCTATTGTGAATAATGCTGCTATGAACATGAGTGTGTAAATATCTTTTTGAGATCTTGCTTTTAATTGTTTTGGTTACATACTCAGAGGTGGAATTATTGAATCGTATGGTAATTCTATTTTTAATTTTTTGAGGAACCACAATATTATTTTCCACAGCAGCTGCACTATGTTGCATTCCTACCAACAATGCACAAGGGTTCCAATTTCTCCACATCATCGCCAGTATTGTTATTCTGTTTTTTAATAGTAGTTACCCTAATGGATGTGAGGTGACATCGCATTATGGTTTGATTTGCATTTCCCTAATGATTAGTGATGTTGAGCATCTTCTCATATGCTTATTTGCTATTTGTATATCTTCTTTGGAGAAATGTCTATTTAATTATTCGCCCCTTGTTTACTTGGTTGTTTGGGATTTTGTTGTTTTGTTGTTGAGTTTTAGGAGTTCTCTATATAGTCTGGAAACAAACAAAACGTTTCTGGACCAAAACAAAAAATTTTAATTTTCATGAGGCCCAATCTATCTATTTTTTTATTTGTTGACTGTGCCTTTGGTGTCATAAGTTTTCCCTTTATTCTTGAATTGGTTTGGATATACCATATTTTTTAGGAATTTGACCATTTTTTCTGTTTCCAAATTTGTGGTATCCTCTTATTAATCTCTGCAGCGTAAGAGGTTATGGTACCATTTTTCATTCCTAATTCTGTTTACTTGTATCTTGTCTCTCTCTTTTATTTTTCTTAATCTTGCCAGAGGTTTTTCAATTGTATTAATCTTTACATACAACATTTTGACTCTGCTGAAGTCTTCTGTATGTTTGTTTTCTATTTCATTAAGTTCAATGCTTCTATTCTTTTTTTCTACTTTCTTTAGAATTTTCCTCTGTCCTTTTTCTAACTTCTTAAGATGAATGCTTAGCTCATTTACTTTCAGCCTTTCTTCTTTTCTATTATAAACATTTAGGACTATATATTTTTTCCTGTGTTCCACAAATTCTGATATGTAGTATTTTTATGACAGCTTGGTTGTAAATATTTTCTAACTTTATTTTGATTTCTTCTTTTTTTTTCCAACTTTTATTTATTTTAAGTGTGTTTTTCCAGGACCCATCAACTCCAAGTCAAGTAGTTGTTTCAATCTAGTTGTGGAGGGCGCAGCTCACAGTGGCCCATGTGGGGATCAAACCAGCAACCTTGTTGTTAAGAGCACCGCCCTCTAACCAACTGAGCTAATCAGCTGCCCCTTAATTTATTCTTTAACACATCAGTTTATAAGTTATTATTTATAATTTATAAATAACATGCGTGACTGAGATTACACTAGGAATAATAATGACAAAGAAATACAACTTTGGATTTAATTCAGTACTCTATGGCTCCAGGTTTGAAAGCAAACTAGTAAATGGTGAATTAACAGTCCAACAGCACTTATTTAAATAATTAAGCCAAATCTAATGAGAGCAGCATTACTTAATTCTCAAGAATAACCTTTCTTTGAGATTACCATGATCACAAGAAAGAATACCGCCATGAACAATTTTGAAAATTTTTTAAATTGTGCAAAAAATAAAAGATTACTAAGTGTCCTGTCTTGGGCAGCTTTCCATGTTATCTCTGCTTTCGTTGTCTTTGAGTTATTTTATAACTCCATAAGTTAGAGAAATTTGATAATAATGTAAAATATTTTGTCCATACAAATGCAAGTTAGGTAAGTCCAGTTGAATGTAATTGATAATTGATCCATTTTGCATCTATTTTAAATTTAATTCAGCATTCTTTATCTGACTATGTGTGGTGTGTGTGTGTGTGACTTCTGCCAGTGGTTTTGTATGCCTTGGAATTTTGCCTGTGTGAATTCTGAGTCTTAAAGGTGGATTCCTGTAGTGGACAACTGACATCTATATTTGCTTCCATCAGGAACCCAAAGACACTATAATCTCTAAGCATTTTTTTTTTTTTTTTTTACTAAATTATCAGCTTGATGTTCAGACCATCTTTTCTTTTCTTTTCCTTTTTTTTTTTTTTTTTTTTTACAGTGAAAAATTTTTTGGTCCATTTCTCCATCCGGAAGGACATTGGTATTAAGGGAGAATATAGCCACCATGCTTTCCAGTGCTTTGGTGAAACCTCAGATGTGTGGCCTTTTAGCCAAGTGTCTGCGATTTCATCTTGTTGGAGCAATCATTGTTTCCCTGGGGGTTGCAGTTTTCTATGAGTTTACTATGGCTGCCTAAGGGAGAATATAGCCACCATGCTTTCCAGTGCTTTGGTGAAACCTCAGATGTGTGGCCTTCTGGCCAAGTGTCTGCGATTTCATCTTGTTGGAGCAATCATTGTTTCCCTGGGGGTTGCAGTTTTCTATGAGTTTGCTATGGCTGACGCAAGGAAGAAGGCTTATGAAGATTTCTACAGAAATTATGATTCCATGAAATATTTTGAGGAGATGAGGAAGGCTGGTATCTTTCAGAGTGCAAAGTGATTTTGGAATGTAAAGAATTTCTTTGAGTTGACTTCCATGGAAGTTCATCACTGACTTGTGTTCCTGAACAACGAAACATGGATATTTGGGCTAAGTGATAGTTTCTCTTCATAAATAAACAACTAAATGTTATGGGAAAAAAATCTTTTTATATTTAGAATTAGCCAGCTGGATTGCTTTGGATGATCCCGATTTTGTTGGCAACATCCAAAGCATCACAGTCAGGAGCCAGTCAAACATATGCCTTCTTCTCTCTATCAGGCTTGATCAGGGTGTTGACCTTGGCCACGTCAAGGTCACAGAGCCTCTTCTCAGCCTGTTTGATCTGGTGCTTGTTGGCCTTGGCATTCACAAGGAGCACAAGTTTATTGTTGTCTTCTATCTTCTTCACGGCTGACTCTGTAGTTGGGTTGAACTTCATGATGGAATAGAGATCAAGCTTATTTCTCCTGGGGGCACTCTTCCAAGGATATTTGGGCTGCCTTCGGAGCCACAGTGTCTTGAGCCTTTGGAAGGTGGGTGACATGTGGATCTTCTTTTTTTTGTGGCTGTGGACGACTTTCAGCACTGCTTTCTTTGCTTTCAAAGTCTTTGCTTTGGCTTCAGTTTGGAGAGGGGCAGGGGCTTTCTTCTTCACTTTTGGCACCATCTTTGTGAAAAGCTGGCCCATCTTGATAATGTAAATTTGTAATACAAACCTGTGTAAGTGACAGTTGTACACTCGATTATTCAGGTACTCTGTTTTTACTCTCTGCCTTTGTAAGCAAATTAATTTGCTGTGTCTTCCAGAACATGGGTTTTTTTCTAACTCAGTTCTGCACAGAGAGTGTTGCTGCAGAGGATCCCAGCTTTACCTAGGAAGTCTTGTATTACATCCTCCCTGGATGGGCCTTAAGCTTTATCTCCTGCCTGTGGTTGCCATACAAACTCACGTTCACAAGCATTTAGCAATGACTTTTGGATGAACGCTGTCTTCAGTGTTCAACTTACTTCTCTGGGTTCCTGCTTGTATTATTTTGGAATTTTTTTTTCAATTCATTTTGTTTTGTTTACCTCTGAGGATTTACACTTTCTTCATAGAGCATTGAAAAGTATTTAAAAATATTTTGCATTTAAAAGTATTTTTTAAATGATTTTATCCAGAATTATCAAACGAGTTCCCTATGAAAGGTTTCGGAGACACGTGATAAAATCCTCTGTGTATTCCTACACGGAACTCGGCTCCTTTGAAAGTATGTTTTAATTCAAACCCAGCATCATTTCATTGTATCTTTTCCTTAAGATATAGGAATGTTTTAGACCTTTCAAGTCAGAAAGGCCCTAGGGCTTAGCTAAACTCTTCCTCTGATGGAAGGGGAAACTGTCTGAGTCAGTATGACTCATCACTGGCTGAGCTCAGGGCTCAGGTTGTGACGCAAAGCCTGTGTTCTGTCCTATCCCTGCAAACTGTCTACCCGCATATGACAACTGGGAAATGTTTCTTGGAAAGACAAGCCCTGGACCCATTCAATCTTCAAATTCCTGAACAAAGGTAGGTATTTTGTGCATTTTTTATTTCATTTTATTTTAGAAACTGGGCTATTAATCTGAAAGGTAAATGCCATTTGTATTTTTTCTCTCTTTCTGAACTTGCACTCTACTGCCCCACCCACTGCCTCTGAGGTAGGAGGGGGTGGAGGTCTCTTGAAGCCTCAGCTGGTCCTTCTGAGAGGAAGACCAGGCTGGCATGCAGGGGGCACTGAGAAGGCAGGGAAGGTAAAGACTGGAAAAGATGGGCTGGATTAGCAGTGAACTTTTTCTAAAAGACATCAGGGACCCATGGAGAGGTTTCAAAGAGCAACATCGCAATAGTCATGCTTGAGAAAAATGCTTCTCATTACTTCCTATCAGGAAGGGCTCTGCCACTAGTATTTATCGTGTTTTGCTTTTCAAATATTAATACATTATCTCGATGGATCCATACAAAGAACAAGGACATATGGATGTGATCTGTATTGCTTACATTGGTAGAAAAATTTACTTTCATGTACATTTTCCCGCATACTCTTTGCAACAGGCTTATAAGGCAGAGCTTGCAAAAGTTGATGTCTGCTCAGGCTGGAGACATCATACGAAGGGAAGAAGTAAGCAGGACCTCAACCAAAGGCAGGGGAGGGCTGGAGCAAACTTGGGAATAAATGCCTTGCTGAAGGGTGTAGCTATGCATACAAAATGCTTCCTTTTGTGGAAAGGGGACGAGTTATTGCTCATGCTTGTATGGAGGAACTTAGGAAGAATTTCCCCAAGAAATCAACAAAGTGGCCACATGTGGAAGAAGGCGATGGAAAGGGTTAGACGAGAAGTAGGAGATGGGGGACAACATTTTATACTGTAGGTATGCCTTTTTATCGGTTTCTAAAATTTGTGAGCCATATAAATGTATTTCTTGGCTTTTCAAATGAATAAAAAAATCACTTTAATAAACAAGTAAGAACAACTGTTTAAAAGATTGAAATTCTTCAGTTCCATTGTATCATGTCGAAATGATAATGTGGCCAGTTTTTTCAATTTTCTAAAAAGAAGAAAAATTGAGATTAGGGATTTTTTTTCACCTTTCTTAATTTAAGAAAACTTTTAACATGACAGAATTCAAACTCACAGAAACGTTGCAGGAAGAGCATAAAAATTCCTATGTACCTTTTAGCAAGTTTCCCCAAACATTAAAATTTTATCACATTTGCTTTATTCTTTTCTCTGTGTGTGTGTATCTGTGTGTGTATTCTAGATAGATATATAGATACATACATCAATACATAGGTTTTTTTCTAAACTAAGATTTTGAAGACATGATGCTGCTTTCTACTGAAACGCTGTTTTCTAAAAACATACATTCTCTTATGTAACCACAGTGAAATTATCAAAACAAGGAAATTAGCATTATCTTATTCAGACTTCATCAATTTTCCCAATCATGTCTTTTACAGCAAAAGAAAATCCTGGATCATGTTTTGCATTCAGTTTCTATGCCTCTTTAGCCTCCTTTAATCTAGAACAGTTGTCCAGTCTCTCCTTGGCTTTAACAATCTTGACAATTTTGAATATTATAGGCCTGCAGTACATTGCATTTTCCAAAAATGGTCAAAACAATATTTCTAGTCCCATATAGTCTTCCAGAACCTTCTTACTACTCTACATTAAGAGGTAGAGTCTATTTCCCCTCCCCTTGAACTTGAGTGGGATTGTTACTCCTTTGACTAGTAGAGAATGGCAGAAGTGATGTTATGTGACTTCTGAGGCCAGATCATAAATAGGATGTAGAGTTTGCCCGATTCGCTATGCCTCTCTTTCTCTCTCTTCACTTACCCTTGGAACCCAGCCACCATGCTGTGAGTAAGTCAAGCAGACCACATGGAAAGACAAAAATATAAGTGTTTCTGTCAACAGCCCCAGCCAAGGTCACAGCCAACAGCCAGCCTTAACCATCAGACATAAAACTGAACGAGCCTGCAGTTATTTCCAGCCCTGAAGCTTGGAGTCTTCCAGCTGAGACCCAGACATTATGGAGTAGAGATAAACCATTCTTTTTTGTGCCTTTCCTGAATTCTTGGCCCACAGGAGCCATGAGCATAATAAATAATTGTTTTACACCAATAAGTGTTACAGTTATTTGTTGCACAACCACAGTAACCAGGACAAAGCCTGTTATTTTATAAAATATCCCTCAATTTGTATTTGTGCCATGTCAGATTTGGTTTTTAATATTTTCATTTTTAAAATATCGGCTCAAATTCAAACATTTTAAAATACAATGTGAGCCAGGAATGACTTTTTAGATACAACACCAAAAACATAATCCTTGAAAGAAAAACTGAGCTGGACTTCATTACAATTAAAACTGCTCTGTGAAAGACACTGTTAAGAGAATGAAAAGACAAGCCATAGACTGGAAGAAAATATGTGCAAATACATATCTGATAAAGGGCTTGTATCCAAAATATACAAAGAACTTTTAAATCTCAACAGCAAGAACACAAACAATGCAATTTAAAAATGGGCAAGAGATCTGAACAGACCCCTCACCAAAGAAGATATACAGATGGCAAATAAGCATATGAAAAGATGCTCCCATCATTTGCCATTTGCAAATTACAAGTTAAGCCAACAGTGACATACCACTAGAATGGCGAATTGGCTAGAATGAGATACCATTAGAATGGCTAACATCCAAAATACAACATCAAATGCTGGTAAGGATGAAGAGCAAACAGGAACTCTCTCTCATTGCTGGTAGGGTTGCAAAATGGTACAGCCATTTAGAAGACAGTTTGGAGGTTTCTTACAAAACTAAACATACTCTCACCATGTGATCCAGCAGTCATGCTCTTAGTTATTTACCAAAATGAGTTGAAAACTATGTGCACACAAAAACCTGCACAATGGTATTCTTAGCCACTTTATCAATAATGGTCAAAAACTAGAGGCAACCAAGATGAACTTCAATAAAAGAATAGACAAACAAACTGTGTTATATCCAGACAATGGAATAATATTCAAGAATAAAAAGAAATGAGCTATCAATTCACAAAAGGACATGGAAGAACCTTAAATGCATATCACTGTGAAAGAAGATGGTCTAAAAAGGCTACGTACTGTATGATTCCAACTATATGACATTCCACAAAAGGCAAAACTATGGAGACAGTAAACAAATAAGTGGTTATCAGAGATTCACGGGGGAGGAGGGACGAAGAGGTGAAACACAGAGGATTTTTAGGGCAGTGAAAGTATTCCATGTGAGACTATAATGGTGGGTACATGTCATTATACATTTGTCAAAACCTATAGAATATTCGACACAAAGCGTGAACCCTAATGCAAACTTGGATTTTAGTTAATAATAATGTATCGATATTGGTTCATAAATTATTACAAATGTACTACCCTAATGGAAGACATTAATTGTAGAGGAAACTGTTAGAGGATGGTTAATATAAGAATTCTGACCTTTCTGTTCAATTTTTCTCTAAACATAAAATTTCTCTTTTGAAAAAAGTCTGTTAATCTAAAACTATCAAATAGTGTGGGTCAAATATGCCTCTGAAGGACTAACATTTGGTAATCCTCGCTTAAAAGAAGTGAAGCAACCATTAATATACCAACAAGCCCTGTTTTCAGAAAAAGAGACAGATGTAATAAGCGACCATTTACAACTACAGTGGTTGATGGATGATAGGTTCAAACAGATCTTACCTTTGTTCTGAGCTGTGTACACGGGAAAAAATTCCACTGAATGACAAAAAATAATAGTCATTACTTCCAAAAATGAACTAGTAGAAGTTCTAACAAAGCACCAGATAGAATGGTCAGAATGCTCAGTAATGCCTTCCCATGCCCAGATTTGGGGGGTGCACCTTGCCCCTGCCCCTGAGCAATCCTGTGCGGTGTAAGGTTGGCATGAAAGATAGATACAGCTAGCAGTGCCCTCACAAATTGTCGGGGTTTTTTTCTTCCTGTACCTTTCCCTAAGAATCTTGATAACTCATAGAAGTGAACCATTATCCTGAAGTTATTTCAAGAAGAAGAGTGTTGCTTTTGCTTTAGGATAAAAGAGCTCTGTGTGCCTGCATATATAATCCTTTTTATTTGCATGTGACCACATCCATCTACCTTTTGAGAAATTACTGCAAATCCATGGAGAATAAAACATTAATCCTTTACATATGGTCATTGCTTCACATCTTTAAAAAAACACATTCACGTGGGCTTTTGATCCACCACCATCTTCGAATAAACCCAGTGATACAGATTACTATTGTCATTTACAGGTGAGGAAACATAAGTTCAAAGAAGTCATGTGACTTAACCAGGCTCCTGCAGTAAATGGTGTAAGCAAAACTTATGGCTTGGCATCCAAGACTGACTCTTCATCAAATACCTCATTGCCTTTCTAATCAATTCATAAGCAAAGGACCCACCTCAGGCAAAAATAAGGTGTGGCAAAGAAAGGGATGGTTGGAGGAGGAACAGCCCCCAATTTTCTGCCTCTGAAGCCAGCCCGCAAGTCAGAATCCCTTAGATCCTCACACTCAAAAGTGTGGTTTGAGCAGCAGCGGCAGTCGTAGCAGCAGCAGCAGCACTAGCTTTCAGTTGTGAGTTTGTGGGAAATGCTGAGTCTCTGGCCCCAAATCACTTCACAAGGTCCCAGGCAATTCATAAGCACACTAAAGTCTGAGAAGCTCTGGGACAGACACTGCACCCTTCGGGGTAAGACACGGTCTCCAGTCGGAACTACCCTCATCCAGTGAACACCGGAAATTGAGGGCAGATTGAGCCAGAGAACCAATGTCGTCAGGTTAGCTTCTTGCGCTGTTTTGCAGAAGAGCATCTCGTGGCAGAAATTAAACCCAGAAACTGGTTAGATGAGGCTGGGTGTGCAAAGACCCGCTCAGCAGGGCAGCTCTAGGGGACACAAAGGAGTGCGGGGAAGCTTTGAATGGCCCGAGGGTAGCCCTGGGTGGGGTGGGGCCCCACCTTAGAACAAGAGGCAGACAGTAAGCCCGCAAGGAGCTGCGTCCTAAGTTTGCGTACAAAACACTAGCTATAGCCTTGTGTCCGAGCAGATGGCAGGTAGATGGTCTCCTGCACCTCCCATACTTTCTCAGTCTAGGCCTCTGGACTGGGACCCCAATGGGGACCATCTTCTGCCACCTCAGGACGGGCCGGAAAGAGCAAGCGAAGCAGGCGGTGGGGCAGGTGGACACGTTTCTATCTGAAGGAAAGATGCCTACTACGTCCCTCATCTGTAAAAGGGGACTGGTATGGTTAAAATACAATAAAGCAGTCTCTTCCTGAGCGTGGTGTCCAAATCACACACGGTGTGAAAGACCATGAGAAGTTGTCCATACGTAGACATTTTTCTCAAATTTATGGTTATAACGCAACGTTTATTGGCTAATATATGCGTACAACCCTTCAAATCTGCTTTCACGGATACTGCTACCTAAGAATCAAGTTAAAATAAATATTTACGTTCTAAAAATGGGTCGAATTAACAAAGTAAATAACAGTACTAAGGGAAACGGATACTGGCTGGAAAAGAAGGAGGGTGGGGGAGAGGCAGCTAGGCAAACACCGCCCTGACGTGCCGGGGAGGGCGCGCAAGAAACGCCAGCTTCTCTCCTCCAGTCGGGAAAGGTGGGAGAGGGCACCCATGGTTTCATGGCTCGAAGTCTCTATTCGGAGAGATGACACCCAGGAGGTCTGGGCTCCCTGCCGGCGCCTGGAGCCGCGGCCGTCAACAGAGCGAGGTGTCGGGTTGTGGCCGCTGTGTGGGCCGCACCAGGAGGCTCTGGAATGACAATGACTTGCTCTGGGGTCAAAGGAACACACGCTGCCGCCACCACCACCACCACCACCATCTCACACACACACACACAGGGCGGCACAACCAGGGAGGAAGAGCGGTGTGGGGACCTCAATCCCAACTCCAGGAGGACAGTGGGTCCGCAGGGGAAACCGGCGCAACTGTCTCGCCCTTCCGAGAACGCCTAGCGAGGTGGCCAAGGTTTCAAAACTGTCCCTGAATTAGTTTAACGCATCATTTCTGACAGTGTCCTTCGTGTTCATGACATAGCAGGAGCTTCGCCCTCAGGCCGTCCGCACCCGTGTCTCTACAAGTCTGAGGCCCACGCCTGGCCACCCGGCTTTCTCAGTGTCTCTGTTTCTAGAAATCCTCCCTGTTGGGGTCGGAGCCAGGGATGTGGCCAAGGGGGGAGGGAATCTGGGCAAGGCGGATCTGGGGCGAGGCCTGGGGAAGGGGCATTGTTTGGGCTTCTGTTTGAAGTTCTTCTTTTCCCTGGGTTCCTAAGAAGCTAATTAGTGGAAGCCTGGGGGTTTTCACTTTGGGTGGCTGAATGGTGGCACCTTGTAGTGTTAAGAACTCAGCCTCCGGACCCCCGCCCCTCCGACTTCGAAATTATTAGCACAGACGAGGAGCAGTTTCTGGAAGACTTAGAAAGAGAACAGATTATTTTTCTACCGAGTGTTGTGCATGTTTCAGTGTATATTTCTAAATACAGAGGGTGCCAAATATATATATACACATTTTAAGAAAGGAAAAAAAACTGTATTAAAATTGTGATACTCGGTATATACCGATAACAAAAGATGAATACAAGTCACGTTTGACTTGTGCAATTACAAGAGGTGATCGAAGTGGTTACGATCGGCATAATTTTAATACAGTTTTTTCCTTTCTTAAAATGTGTACATTTTTTGGCACCCTCTGTATATATTTAAGGGTATAGTTATTCTATTAAAATAATAATACAAGAAACATATAATGTGAAGACGCAAACTATAGGCAAATTTTATACAAATATTTTTGCCTGGACACGGCTGCTTATCTCTTCTCACATTAATAATCAAACCGTCCAGCAAATTCTACCTTGCCAGCAAACCCACCCTCTACATTTGATGAGTCCTTGTGCCTCTCTAATTTTGCTACAGAATTCTTTCCCAGCAAGACACCTTTGAGCAGCTCCCTTCGCCAGGAGCTCCCCGCTGGGTTCCCCTGGGGAAGCGGGAGCAGTGGCTTCTCTTCACCTCAGGATTCCACTGGATCAGGGTCTGGAAGCTGGCAGAGAGCAGCCTCCGTAATTCAGCGTGCACCACACTTGGGATAGGGACTTACACCATCAATACAAACGAGATAATTAAGTTATTTAATCAGTGGACTGCTTTCAAAAACTGAGGTACTGTCTCAGGCTAAGCCTTGATATGATCATTGCAATCAAGGCATGGTACCTTGGGACAAGCCCCCTCTGCTGGGACCTGGGCACCGTGGTGAACGCACTATGCGAAGAGGCATAGTCGTCTACAGGACAATTGCCGAGTGATTTCCATTTTTCTAGCAGTTTCTGCCACCACACACCGCCTTTCTGGAAGAAATAATGCCTTTCTCCCCCTCTCCTCCCTCCAACACGCTTCATACCAAGGAAAATCTAAGAGGCTTGCAAAATATTTATTACAGGAATGTTTATAGCAATATTACTTTAACGGGAAATTTTTGAAGAAACCACCCACAAACGAAATATCCCACAAAATAAATCTAGCTTTAAAAACCCTATATATCCATAAGATAAAATATTATACAGTCACTCAAAATCCTTAGAGGAATGTTTGATGGCATGCAACATTTTTCATAATATAATGTTAACAAAAAGTAGGTTGGAAACCGCATATCCAATCTCTATTTCTTTAAAAGGAGTGAATTACTCATCTATGCAAACATAAAAAATAAACGGTTAGTATCTAAATGTTTTCTTTGAGTAATGGGATTAGGAGGGTTTTTTTTTCCTTTGTGTTTTTCTCCCCCTTGTTTCCCATGAGTGTATGCTACTTTTAGGATTTAGTTAATTTGATAGGAGGGAGGGAAGGGGAGGGAGGAAGAGAGGGAGAGAGAGAGAGAGAGAGAGGTGTTTCTAAAACTGCTGTGATTTGTTGGAGTGAGTATGGACCTGTCATCCAGTATGGTTTCTACTATATAATCAATTAGGAGACTAGTGATCAACTAGGAAAACCACCCCCTCTCACCCTGGGTGCAACCACCCAGTTTACTCACCACAACCAATCCGGTGCAAAGACACACACACCACACTCATTCCTAGTTTCTGGAAGCCCAGCCTGAGCCAGCAGACCCATCCTTAGAGCTTAGCCAGCAAAGGTGGCTGTTGTCCCACCTCTGCCCCGCCAAAGTCACCACTTATTCTGCTTTTAGATCCAAGAATCATTTCTGTCATCTCACTTGAACTGCCAGTAGCATTTTTCATCATTTTTGTTCCCTCCTCCTTTACCTATTTCCTTTACTTGGTTCCCAAGCCCTCACCCACTCTGGTTTTTCTGTTTTTCCTCTCTGAAGCCTTCTTTATGGCTTCTTCTCTTTCTCCAACTTTTTTTTTCTGACTTTTTTATTTTGAAAATTTTCAGATTTACAGAAAAATTGAAAGATCAGTACAATGAATACCCACATATCCTCTAATTATTCAACTAACCATTCACCAACTGTTACCATTTTGCCACATTTTTTCTTTATATGTTTTGCTAAACCTTTGAAAGTTCATACATCATGACTCTTCATCCAAAACACTTCCAACAAAGCCACTTTACAATGATCCCATCTAATAAAATTAACATTAATTCTATTATATCATCTAATACTTATTTAAATTCCAATTTCCCCAATTATTCCAAAAATACCTTTGGTATCTTCTTTTTTTTATTCAGTATCAAATCCAAGTTCTCTTTTGTTTCTTTTAGTGTAGAACAGTCCAGCACATATTTTAAAATAATATTGTCTTTTTTGACAGCATTCAGACCAGATCTGTGAATGTTTCCTGTTCAGAATCCTTGACCTCTTAACCTTTGGGCTGCCTAAGACTTTGGTTTTGGACTTCTTCTCTATTTACACTCTGCTCTGGGTGATCTCATCCAGGGTTGTGGCTTTAAATAGCATATATATGCCAACAGCTCTCAAATACATATTCTCAGCCTAGGCTTGTCTCCTAAACCCTGGGCTCCAATTGCTTTCTAGACATCTCAAATTTTATAACTGAACTCTTGGTCTTCTCCCTTGTCCTGTATTCTTTCCCTCTTCAGTTGATGACAACTCTGCCTTTCCATCTGCCCAAGCCAAAACACAGAATCATTCTTGACTCTTCACTGTATCTTACCTTCTGCATGAAATCGCCTGGAAATCCTGTTCCTTCAACCTTCAGATTATACTTACAATCTGACCACTTGTCACCACCTGGTTTGCTTCCACCCTGGGTCCACTGTCATCATCTGTTGTCTAGATTATTCCAACATTCTCCTAACAAGTCCCCCTCTCCCCATCTCTGCTCTGCTGCAACCTGTTCTGAATATAGAAACCGGGAAATCCTTACAAACTCAAGTCACGTCTACTACTTCTCTACTCAAAACCCTCCAGTGTTCTCAGTATCCCCCAAAAGTAAAGGCCAGAGTCCTTCCCTCACCTGCCAAGACCCCCTTACTTCTCTGACTTCATCTCCCACTGCTCCTCTCCCCCTCCCTCTCATTCTTAATACACGGATTCTCAAACATACCAAGCATGATCCATTCTTAGAGCTTTTGCACTATCTGTTCACACTCCTTCCAAATCCGCAAGACTCACTCCCTTGGGACCTTGCTCAAGTGTCCTCTTCTCAAACAGACCTATTTTAACCACGCTTAAAATTGCAATTGCCCACTTGTGCATGTGCCCACACACACACAAGCACACTTCCAATCCCCCTCACCTATTTGTTTTCTTCACACCTATTTGTGTACTCTGTATCATATATCACCTCTAACATGCTATACAATTAGCCTTCTGAGGGCAGGAATCAAGGTGAGCTGAGCAAAGATCTGAAGGAGTCATGAAGACATCTGGAAGAAGAGGACAGCGCTATGGGTAATAAGTTATATACATACATAAGAAAAGTCCATGTAAAGTACAGTGCCTGGTCATCACTGAGTATTGGCTATTATTCATAGTTAGTCCTGTCCTTCATCGAAAGCAGAAAACTAAGGCTGAGAATTCTAATGAATGGTTTATTATTAAACCAATGACATTTATGAAAGGCTACTTGGCAGGGAGGCACTAGATAAGGGGGTAAATGTCAAAGGCTGGTACCTCACAGACACCTACTCAGGTCTGGTGGATCCAATGAAGGATCTGTCTGTCCCAGGCTGAGCAGACGCCTTGCTCCCTGGCTTTTAACAATGTGCTCTCAGCCACAGTGTTCTGTTTCTCCGAGCCTGTCTGTAAATATGAGGGAGTGAGTTGATAAAAATAATGCCTACAGTTTGGTAAATTAATGGTCAAATATGAGGTTCTGATGCAGCAACCCTAATTCCTGGGAATTAGGCAGAAAATAATTACTGTTAGGACTGGCAACTTCATCCTCCGTGTTAACTTAGTGTGACACTCTCGCCTGTGTATTGTAACAAGCACAATTTTGGCACCTCCCTTCCTGTCTCTGTTCCCAGACCCCCCAGAGAGATCAAAAGGAAAAGCCAAGTAAAATTTTTAAAGACTTAGCTATTTAACAGTCTGCCTGACTGATCAGAGCCAAATATTTTATATCCTTTTCTTACCATCCCCTCTTCTTCAATCTCTCCAAATTGCTAGGACTTGAGAACGAAGGATGTATTACCAATTTCTCTTGGGACAAATTTGTATTCCACCCATCCTCCACTCCACCCCAAACAAGCCCACGGCCCTGTGGCTACAGATCCACTTCAGCCCTGCTCCAAGAAGGCAGCTGCTGGAGGGAAACCCACATGACAGCAGAGGCCAGAGGAACCTTGGTTAAATAAGCTGGATGAAGGGCTCTCTGGCACAACGAGAGCCTTCTGAGCATATTCTCCTATGTGAAGTGGACCTGCTCACAACACAAGACCTTCCCTAGGTTGGCTTTTAAATGAGCTGTCCTATTCTCTAATGAGTCTGCCCAGCGTCAGACTGTCTGGGAAGAGGTGGAAGGGGAAAATGCACTTGGTTATCTGTATAATTTATCTACGTGGCACCAAATATCAACATGCTGGCTGTGCCTGTGTGCTCTGTCTTTATCCAGGCAGCTGCCTCTCCACAGCTACATATGTGTGGAGAGTGCCCACTGGGGACAGAGTGATAATGGGCTGTGCTTCTGCAGCTCCCCAGGCCCTGGGCTCTCCCCCAGCACACTAGCCCACATGCCCCTCTCCCTGTGTTTTGGGGGAAGCATCCACATGTTCCCTCAGGGGAGAGCGCTCAAAAGAGTTTCCACTTTCTTTCAAATCCATCCAGGGTTAAGAAGCATGGAAATATTACAAATTAAATTCCTTAAATGCAAGGTATCCGCTAGGAATGGATGGCCCCACAGACAGCTGTGGATGTGGTGATTGCATCAGGGGGACACAGACAGACTATGAATGCCTTAGGACTCAGTAATTACACGTAGAGGCAAAACATTCTGAATGATGGCGTGGGACCCCATTCACCCTTCCATTCAGGCAGGAGCCCAGAATCTGGGGTGGATGGTATTTCACTATAAGCGTACTTTACAATTATTTTCTTCTAGTCTAGGCCTCATCCACCACACCTTAGCGGGATTCTAGTTTTCCTAAAGGATGTGCTTAATTTGTCCTTTAAAAATTAAACTCACAAAACACAATTTATTTATCTGTATTATACAGAAACATTTTTAATTAAAACAACAAATTCAGAAGCCTAGGCTGGCTCTAGCAGGCAATGGAAGGCCCCTGTATGGTGAGTTCTGGAACCATCATTGGGCAACTAGCCATTACGTTAACAAATAAATTAAAGGGGTTTCTGGTGTTTTGTTAAGGTGGTTTTACTTGTAGAAAGATTCCATTTAGAGTGTTTTCCACCTCGGACACCCCACACACATGCACCCAGTTAAGAGGTGGCCCTATATTCCATCTGTGTGCATTGAGGTGCTGACATTTGCAGAGAATAACACTATGATAGTACAACGTCATTTATAGCAATTTGGAGGTTGTTGACCTCTTAAGGAAGGTGCAACTTGGAAACCTGGACTGGGCCTCCAAAGCACTGAGTGTCAGACTTGTCATTGCCCGCTCATTAGGCAAAAGGCTATAAACAAGTTAAGGGAACCCCTGCTGCTCAACATCCAATCCATGGAATTGAGATACTGATGTCTGTCCTTCTTATCTCAAAGGGACATCAATGAGATCATGGATGTCGAGGATGAGCAAGACACCAGATACTAAAAACAGCCCGGAAAGGGTCTGTCTGACCCCAAGGTCAGGCAGGGTGTGTGAAACTCCTCTGGTGGGCTGTGGGGGCGCAGCGATGCACTTGATCACACCCCAGGCTTTGGGGATCTCGGGAGGGCTCAGCGAGACCACTCACTGCCAGTTCATTGAAAGAGCAGCTGGGACCTTGCAGTACGTTGGGACAGAACTGCAGCCTGGTGCAGGTCTGGGGCGCATTTGCGGCTCCTCTGCCACCCGGTTTCACATCACCCAGATCAGAGCCCACAGGAACCGAGTCTCTCTACTCGCCAGCCCTAGGCACAGCAGGAAAGCCTGTGCACTAACCGCTCCAGGCGTCGCTGTTTATTTGACCTGGGTTTCTGCAGGCCCTACACACACACACACACACACACACACACACACACACACACACACACACACACACTGCCGCTGGGGCCCCGGGTTTATTTGTCCAGGGATTGGGACTCCCGCGCTCGCATGGCTTGGTGGCCAGGCGCTATCAGCCGGCGGGCGGCGGGCGCTGGAATGTTAATTGAACGGAGCTGGGGTGCCGCGCAGATAAGCGTCGCCGAGCAGCGGTCCCAGCCACCCCGCCTGCGGCCCCAATCACCGCCCGCGCTCGCGCCACTGGGACAGAGGAGCCTGGCCATCCCTCGAGCCCTGATGACGATCTTTTTCACTCTGGAGGTGCGGCTTGTGCGTGGGAAGCACTGGCCTGGGGGAGTCCAGCACCTGAGGCCCGGCCCCGCAAGAGGACTTAACTGTCTCCTCCACCGAAAAGCAGAAAGGAGGTGGTAGGGAGACGACAGGGAGAAACGGAGACGCTGGCTGATGTTTAAACAACTAATAAAAGGAATCTCTTCGCCCGCTCCACCCATGCACCTCCCAGAAACTCAAGATTTGTGTTCTGATTTTCAGGGGTTCGCAAAGAGAGCCTCTCTGAAAGGGGCAGCAGGCAAACCGTTAAAATGACTCCAGGATAGCCATTTAGGAAAAGATAATATTACATCGTTAACTCACTCCATACAGTCGAATACACTCCTAATAAATTTAAATAGAAACAAGGAAACCATATAAGTCCTAGAGGGAAACATGGGTGAATTCCTCTTTAACTTTGGCATAAATATAGATTTGCTCACTATGATGCCAATCCAGAGACAATAAAAACAAAGATTAATACACGCGACTACATTTTGAAATGCACGACAAAAAGCACCATAAAAGAAATCAAGACAAGTAACAAACAGGAATAAAATTTTGCAACATGTTACACAGCCAAAATCGCTGACATGTAGAAAACACTTAGAAAATGGAAGAAAGATATCATTTAAATGTACATATATATATTTATGTGTTTTTATATTTACATGCATGTTATATATGTATATGTACAGGTATACACATATGTATATATCCCTTAAACATATAAAATGTTCTATTTCACTTGTAACTAGAAAATGATAATTAAAACAACACTGATACCATTTCTCACCCATCAGATTGGCGAAAATTAAAAGGTATGAAACATTCTGTTGGTCAAACTACTACTAGAGATGCACTCTCCTACAGTCCTGGTGGAATGCAAACCTGGACAACCATTCTGGAGGGAAACTTGGCAATGCCTTCATAAATTATGTATGCAGTCACTTTTGACCCACAGTCCCACTTCTAGGAATATGCTCTATACACCTCTAACAACAAAACAACACATAGCAACAGTGTCATTCTTACAACATTATTTCCAAAACATAGTTGCAAAATACTGGGGAAATCTAAATACTTGAGTATTCGTAAGAGTGGTTGAAATCACTATGGTATATTCACACACTGAAGAACTAGGCAACTGTAAAACAAACAAAAAAGGATAATAAAGATCTCTTTGAACCATTAGGGTGTGGTTTCCAAGATATATTAAGTGAAACAAACAAATTGTAAAAGAGTATCTATAAGAGGGCGTTGGTGCTGGGAGCAATCCTTGTTCTGGGCAGGGGCCTGTTACCTTACATGTGGGACTGCAGGTGTGTCTGCCTTTCGGCAGCATAAAAAAGGATACACCGGTGATCAACCAGTGTCTTAAAGGTCATAATCAGATCCACATCATAGATTTTAATGATGAAAATATAATTGTAAGTAAAAATGTTCTCCTTCACCAAGGGAGTGAAATTAGGCACATTCGTGCCAGTCTGCCAGATAAAGGTGTGCTGGGGACAGTCTACAATGAAAGTTCACCTGTCTTCTCTCCCACTGGACTAGACCCTTCCTGAACTGTGTGCTAGTTATCTTTGTGTGCTTGCAAAGATATCTATTCCTATACCTATATATCTCTATCTCTATATCAAGAATAATGATCATAAGTTCTGCTTCGCCTGGAGCAATTGCAGTCTATACCTGACATCCCTAGGGATAGAGCCCTGACATCAGACCCAGAGCCCTAGTCTCCTCTAATGGGATCTGTGCTCACTTTACAGACCTTAGAGACAGTTGATTTCCTGCAAGCTCATGGGGCCCTAGCACCAGACTTTACAGGGAGTCAGTCTCCTGTTATGCACTGGAGTTTAAAGAGGGAATCCCTAAGTTTTAGGAAAGTATGAAAGAAATAGGGGGAGAAAAGGACTTTTGTTAACCATGAATAGGAAACGGTTCAATAAATATTGTGCACCAATTCGATATGATTATGCAAGGTATCACACTGCATGGGAATAATTTAAAAGTCTGTCTCCTGTGCAAGAATAGGATAGGATCCAAGGACTGACACCCCTCATTTCCTCAGTATGCCCGGAGCCTGGAACTATGCTTGCCCCCGTAGGCGTTCAAAACACGTTTGTGGACCTAGTACTGTTTAAAGCGTTTTGTTGTGTGACCTGAGGGGAGTAAGGCAAATTCACTCACCACTGGCAAGGCCGTCTCCATCTTATTTTAAGAACAGAGACAAGGACGACTTCTCCACTCATTAGCAAGGAACAGACACACACACACACACACACACACACACACACACACACACACACACACACGCTTAGGGCACCGCACCCTCTGGGCTGCGCTGAGTCCTGCCTGAGAGGCTCAGGACGCCCCAGCGTTTCTTTTCTGTTCTGGACGCCTGGCCTAGCTTCCTCCTCTTTCTTCCCGGACGCCCACGCTTCAGCAAGTGACAGGGTTGCCAGCGTTCTCCTTACGCCGCGGGGGCTGTCCCCATTCGGATGCGATTGACCAGGACCCGGTGAGAGTAGCGTCAGCAGTTTCACTCCCAAGCAGGCGGCTCTTGGTGCGCCCTAGCGCTGGAGGGGAAGGAAAGGGGGAATGCCGAAGCCCCGCCGTTTGCTGCGACGTCCCAGCTCAGGAGGTGACTTGGAGAGCGAGAGGAAAGCGCTTGGAGACCGTGGGGGAATCTCAGATCCCCGGGTGCTCTGTTCCCACCCCGCTGCTCCGCGGGCCAAAGGACAACCTCTCTCCCCGCTGAGTTGGGCGAGGGGGGTGTGGACCTCTCCACGTGGACACTGGGTAACCCAGGGCTTGAGCCGAGGCCGCCCTTTGCCTAACTAAGACTAGCGTTTGCATCGCTTGAGGGGGTAGAAAGCCTTTTCACGTCCTAAATCTCATTTGATCCTTGCAGCAAACCGGGAAAGAAAGGCAAGGTCTGGGACCTGAGAGCATTTAAACTCAGGGCTTCAGGTGCGAAGTCTCTTCCTAGGTGTCTTTCTTTCTACACTTCCTAGAGCGCCACAGCTCGCCGCGAGAATTCCACCACAGAATGAGGCGCTGGTGGCTTCGCTGCTGATTACCGTTTTGCATCTGGGGTCGCCCGCAGCCCCAGCCTGCAGTGGAACGGGTGAGCGCCTACTCGCGGCCGTCAGCAGGGAAATAGCCTAAATTCGCGTTCTCTCCAAGTCGGGTTGTTGTTGTGAATCCCCGCATACCAGACCTTGGCCTGCATCTCTGAGGGGAGGAGGACACGATAACACTATTTTTTGAGCAAGTCGTAGGATTATATGTTTGATAAGCATTAAAGTATGTGATTCATCCATGCTTATTTTGCATATGTATCCCGAAGAAATAATCCAAAATGTTGAGAAGGATGAATTCACAAAAATGTTCCCTGAGTCTTATTTACAGGGCGGAAAAAATTAGATATAATATAAAAGTGTAAACAGTCTGTTGCGGTCCATCCATAACATGGACTATTTATTACATTGCCATTTTGAAATGTATCTGTAAAAACTCTTTAATGAAGTGCTGGACATGATTATGTGCATTTAAAATATATAAACTCGCGTATTCCCTATGAGCTCATACAAGCGAAAATATAGAGAAGGAAGTGTGCCCAAATGGTATCTGGATGGATCCTGTTTTCTTTTCCACTTTTCCTTATTTTCCATTTTTACCAGTGTGTATGACTTTTATAATCACACACACAAAAATAAAATTTAAATAAATGTATGGGTCCACAAGATTTCAACATCTCTCAGGAAAAAAATTGGGAGTTAGTGTTTTATCAAAACCAGTGTGGGCACGCCCTGCCATTGAGGAGCTGGGCCACAGCGGGAGTCACTTAACCTCTCTGATCTCCACTCCTCACTGAAAAAAAAAAAAGAACAAGAAGAAGCTGGAAACACTCAGGGTATCGCTTCACTATAAAGATTAAATGATACAATGTACGAGAAATTATTACTTGGCTAAATCATCAAATTTGCTGCTATTTGCATGAATTTTTTTGCCAGAATGTTTGCACCCCCTGGCCTGGGGAGATGAGTCCAGTTTATCTGGGTTTCGGGAAATAATAACACCCAGTCTTTTTAATATTAAATTTGCCCAAGAAGGTTTCTTTAAATATTTGATCTGAAATCCCAAAAAGAACTCTAGTGAGATATCATTTTGATGTAAAACTTTTTAAAACTCTTTAGACTGTGCTGAGACTGCTGACCCCCGAATCATGTTGTTGTGATTGAACCAGGTAGCATGAGAACTAGTAGTGAACATTCCTTGATGATTTCATACGCATTATCGCACTTAATTCTCATAACCATCCTCTCACGGGCACATTCTTTTCTTCATTTTTGAATGAGCTGAAGCTTAGAGAGATAAATACTTTCCCCAAAGGCAACATTTGATATGATACATAGCAAAACTAGACCTATTGACTCCACCTCCATATTCATAACCGCTGTACCACACTGCCTCCCTTTACTCGGTGCCGGCTGTGTCCACGGAGCTTTTTTGAAGATCTGAACACTCGTTAAAACTTCCCACCCTGGGGATGGTGGTAGTGGAGCGCTGCGTTCATATACACACGCAGTACTCTCAAGGCAATCAACTTGAGGGAGGATAAAGGAGAAGAATGGAAGGAACTTGGGGACAAGAAGGGCAAGGTTAGCCCCTGTTGGCACCTTCGCGCGAGCCAGGGCCATTACCTTTCCGACCTCCCCCCACCCATCCGCGGAGCCTGCTAACTGCCTGGGGGCTCCCGCAGTATTGCTCCCTTGCCTTTTCCGCGCCCCAGGGCTGACATGCTCCACCTGGGAAGTGGCAGATCCGGGCTCCTCTGACTCGGACTTGGCTCTAAGCGAGACATTTCCACATCCGTCTAGGCCATGATGGGTCAAGACTCGGTCCTCCGCGGTGCAGCCTCTGCTCCCCGCCGCCTGCCCCCGCCCTGAGTCCACGAGGACTCCCGCGTGCACCTACATCCCGCGGTGCCCAGCGGTCTCCACTTGAGTTTTCCTCTGCCACAGGAGTGGATAGTTGAGCTAAGGCCAGGCAGGATGGACTGGCTCGGGTTGCAAACATGGGCTCCAACCCCTCCTCCCCGCACGTCCTCTAGGAAAGTCCCGGCGGACCCGGGGTTGACCTCGGAAGCTCGCGCTGGTACCGTATTCACCGAGATACAAGCCGCGCGCAGCACCATCTCTCCTGTTTTCCTTGCTTTTGAGAACCTTCAATATGAACCAAACCTTTCCAGAGGGTGGCTGGGGCTGCAGAGGAATTAAAAGGGCGCGAGAAGAAAGCGCTAGGGGAAGAAGGTGCTGGGTTAGTTAGCACGTGGTTTCTGCGGGAACCAATGGGTGTTGGCGGTCTCGTCACTCGGCTCTGGTCACCCGGCTGCAGGGATGGCCCAGACGAAGGCGCAGTCCAGGACTCTGGGCGTCTGCCCCAGACCTTGGGTCTGCGGTGCCAGCAGCGACAAGACGTGAAGGTCTGGGCGCCGAGCTCCGCGGGGACCGGGGACGCCCCAGCCCCGCTCTCTCCGCCTTCGGGATGCTGCAGAACCCTGTCACTTCCACCCCCTTCTTGGTCAACGACATCTTGAGGCTGGAGCGCGAGCAGATTGGCCTTGAGGCCTTGCAACTTTGGGGAGCACAAAGGAGTCCGGAAAACTCTCAGTACCTGCGACTGGTGCCAGAGCCACGAGGGTCGGAGGTTCACAACACCCGTAGCAGCAGCGGCGACAGAAGGCAGAACGGGTCAGAGCCTCCTAGGGGTTCCTGTGAGAAGGTCACAGAGGTGGTCGCAGAACGGATGGGGGAGCCACGTGAGTAGAAGCTCAGGTCTTGGCTCCTACATGGAGATCATGGGGAGGGGGTCATTACCAGTGGTGGGACATGCACCTCCTGTCGTCCCAATTCCCAGGGCCTATCTTCATTTCCCCTCATTTGAACAGTCCAAAAGACAGGCTCTAATCCCCCCCTGCCATCCCCTCCAGATCCCCAGTGTGCTTCACCTCCCATAAGGAAAATAAGGCCCCGAATCTTAGAGGTTCACTATTTCCACTGCCTGTCCTCCTCTTATTGCTACAAACACATCACTCCGCTCACAGCCACAGTCCCAGAAACTCCAGCTTCTCTTTCTCACAGCGAAACACGCTAGGCTATCTTAGCTGGGCCACCCCCATGCTCTCTACTCTAACCCATCTGCCAAAGGTGTGGCCATCAAAGCAGCAGGGCGCTTTGGGAAAGGAAACTCCTACAGCTCTAGGATCAATCCCAGATCGGCCCTTTTGGGGGGACTTTTCAAGTGGCCTGGCCAGCACAGTCAATCCTTTTCCTGATTCCTCCTCTCGAAAATGAGAAGTGGCGACCAGACCAAGTGGTGTCTGAGTCCCTGGGCGCCGACCACCGTGAAAGCGCTGGCGGTGGGCCCTACACGTCTGGGAGCACAGTAAGGGCAGCTCGGTTTTTAGCTGCTCCGGGAGGGGGCTCCACGGAGACTGGCAGTTTCCGCACCTGGTCTTGGCCTTGCCGCAGCGAGGCCCCGGCACCTGCGTCCAAAGGCAGGAAGGGAAGAAGCAGGCGGGAAGTTGTTTCATTGTCTCCTGAGACCAGGGAGGCTTCAGCAGAAGAGGCTCGACAATCTGAGAAATGATAAAGCCACTCTTCCTCTCGTCCCACCTCTGCGCCTGGGTCCAGCCTCCCTGCCGGCCTGGGGTCCCAAAGAGGCGCCTTGCAGGCCGAGCCTCCTCTGCCTGAGGGTGCCATGGTCCCTCCATTTAAGGCGCAAGTTAGCCAAATAAAGAGACTAGTTGGGAGTTATTCATCAACTTGCAGCCTGGTTAGGCACCGACTCTAGAGCCTGGAGAACATTAATCTTTGCTATATTCGCAAAGAAGCCTGTGGTTTTCCTGCTGCGGACTCTAAACACGAAACTCTTTCGGCGCTTCTCAGCAAACTTGGCGTTCACCGGCCCTAGAGAGAAAAGGTCACGCTTTTCGGACTACTGCTGTCCCCTCAGAGCCTAAGGCAGCGCGTATCTCCTGCAGCTGTCGGGGACGCAGAGAAGGGCCCAAGCCCGGCTCCGAGAACTAAGCCCAAGGAGCCGCAGCTAAGGGGTCAACAAGGGACCTTCCTGGTGGCCTTGGCGCACCTCACCCGTCCCCAGCCGATCCACCTTGCTTTCAGGGACGCAGGGCGAGAGGTACTCCGGACTGTGACCAGGAGGGCGGCGGACGCTGGCATGCGCCCGGGGTGCCGCGCATCCCCTGGGCCTGCGTGGTCAGCCACTTTCCAATGGGGTCTTGCTTAAACCACTGTGTTACTTTTCGATTTGCTAAAACACCAAACACTCGTCAATATTTTTCCTCTTTGGAGATGTCCTGTTTCTCTGAGCACAGACTTCTCTAAAGGAAGTTTTTATTTCTTCCAACTTTAAATACCAAGCAGCCTTATTGGGCTAGCACGGGATTTGGAGTTGGGGTCTATCCCGCACCGGCTCTAATTAGGCCTGTTCCACTTCGCCTCGCCATGAGCTTGCATCCCCTCCACGTTCCTGGTTTTCTCCTGGCGTGAGTTTCCACGAAAACAGCGTTTCCTCTCTACCCACCCTCGGGTAGCTTAAGCGGAAAACAGAGCTTAAGCGGAGACAGGAAGAGAAGTGGGAAGAAGGGTAGGAAGGCCCATCTTGCCGGGCTGCGAGCACAGCGTCAGCAGCTGTGGTCTGCAGCCCTGTTTTAACGGGTTCCGTTGGAGCCGCCTCCGGGCGCGCGGCGAGGGCGCTTCTCAAACAGAGAGGAAGTCAAAGAGAAGCCCATGCCACCCGCCTGGCAGGGAGACCCCAGAGAAGAAAAAGGTAGCTTTTTAAACAGCTAAATGTGGATCTCAACTTTATAGGAGTATATCCCTCCAAGAGAACCTCACGTTTCAGGCCAAAAATCAGAAGTCAGAAAATACTTTGTTTTGTTTATTTTGTTAATTTGGATTACAGAGTCTCGCGTGCAAGAAATATCGACCAGTCCCTGGTGTCTATGGAGCTCTTGATGACCAAAAAGACAAGGGTGTGTGCCAAGGGGAGATGAAGGTGGGAGACACTCGAGACTCCTGGCTTGGGGCCAAGTATCCCGCCATACGCACCGAATCACGATGGATAATCAGGCAGACAGGACTCTACTGGCAAGCCCGTCACCGAATTCTCTTCTCGTTTTCTCTCTCTTTATCTATCTCTCTTTCTCTCCCCTCCCCCTCCTCTCTTTCCACCAAGGGCAAAGTCAGCCCCCATTTGACAGGCCCCACACTATCTTAGCTGTGCTCGGTCAGGCTTGATCCTCGCAGCAAAAGCTTCCCCAAACTCGACCACACTTTAGAACTGAAATCTCAGCGAGCCGCCCCTGCCCCACCGCCCACACGCAAACACTGTAAGAAAATGAAGCTGCCTTACACTCTTGATCGAGAGTCTACCTTTTGGGAAATGGCTGTACAACGGGGACAGTAGCGTCACAATTTACATATGTTCCAGCAGGTCCAAAAGCGACAGCTTGGGGGAAAGGAACCTTCAGACCGGCCTGGGGCGGGGGTGAGGGCTCGCAGAAGGCGGGGTGGGGGGCAAAGTGGGGGCTACCAGGGGCGAGCGGCGTCCCTTGAAAACAGTGTAAGAATTACTCAGGTGAGCCTTAGCCGTCGCTGACCGTGTTCCTTCCCGTGCCTTTAGAGCCGGGCCTCCGCGCAGCCTCGCCCCTCGGCGGCGGGACCCGGGGGCCAGAGCGCTGTGCTGGCAGCAGCGGCGACGGCAGCAGCGGCGACGGCACGCCCGGCGAGCGCGCGGAGCAGCCCAAGGTGCGGCAGCGACGGAGGCCACGCGTGCTCTTCTCGCAGGCGCAGGTGCTGACGCTAGAGCGGCGTTTCAAGCAGCAACGCTACTTGTCGGCACCAGAACGCGAGCATCTGGCCAGCGCGCTGCAGCTCACGTCTACGCAGGTCAAGATCTGGTTCCAGAACCGGCGCTACAAGTGCAAGAGACAGCGTCAGGACAAGTCCCTAGAGCTGGCGAGCCACCCCCTGGCGCCGCGGCGTGTAGCGGTGCCCGTGCTAGTGCGGGACGGTAAGCCCTGCCTAGGCCCTGGCGCGCCAGCCTTCCCGGGTCCCTACGGCGCGGCCGCAGCGTCCTATTCCTGTTACAGCAGCTACGCTGGCGCTCCTTACAGCGCTAGCTACCGCGGAGGCTACGCGGGCGCGCCCCCGGGCCCCACCCCGCCGGCGCCCCTGGCCAGCGCAGGCCTTGGCGGGGGTGGCCCCAGCGCCACCCCGCAGGGCCCTCTTCCCCCCACGCTGCAGGGTGTCGGGGCCTGGTGAAGCACCCAGGCTCGGACACACCCACCAAGGCCAGGTGCTCAACCAGCTCTCCACCCACGGGTCGCGCGGCCCAAATGATGGGCCACCGCAGTGGAGGGAAGAGGCGACCCGAAGGCACTTCTCCTTCGAGCGATCCCTGGGACTGCGAATTGCCCCCGAGACTTTTCGGCTAAAGTCCCTGGTTCATCTCCCAAGAAACAGAACGAAGGCCTTCTCCAGCCGCCCATGAAGCAGCACTGGGGGAGGAAAGCCGAGAGTGGCCGGCAGTGTCGGGTGTCGGGGCAATACTGAGGCAGGAGACTTTTCCGGCCTCAAATCCAGGGCTGAGAAGCCCTTTAATTTGTGTGCAGCAGCCCCAGGCTTTGAGGGAGGGTGACTCTGGACAGCGGGTGCTCTGGAGGGCCTCGGCCCTCCACTTAAGGGCAACAGGTTGGGGGACAAATAAGAAAAGGAGACTAGTGTGGTAAGGGGGATGAAAAACTGGGAAGAGAAGTATCCCGGTCAGGAAGAGGGATTGCGGTGCAGTTCAATCCCCCTCCTCAAGGCTGCGCTCCAGAGGACTCCGGATTAATCCAGTGGAACGCTCTTTTCTGGGGCCACAATTGGTCCCCAGGAAGTGTCCTCTGGTTCTTCCCTCTGTGTCAGTGCATTTTATCTCTTATATACAGCTCAGCATCTTAAGGAAATATATGAAATATATTTGTGTGTGTTCGCACGTGCGTAGGCCATTGGAATCTGTCTACCTCTCAGGGACCTCTAAACAACTGACAATTAAAGTAAAAATGAAACCCAGAAGTGCTGAGTCCTCAGTACATACAGACGCCCTAGGGAGACAAAATGGATTCCGCACTGGAGATAGGTTACTTGATTTTCTCTCTCCCATCCCCTCTTCTTCTGTAGGGTTTCTTTCAGATCATAAGAGGGTTCTACGTTCAGAATCAGGAAGGGAGGCCTCCACCTGTCCATAAGTCCTAGCATCATGGGAGCCTGAACTTGAGGGAAATTGTGACTCCTGGACCCAGATATGTCTGAAGTCATACAAACTGAAGACCGAAAAAAATTCATTTTCTTAATGGGAACGTGGGATCAAATAAGAAATTTGTCTTTGGCAAGCACTAGGAGGAAAATCAGGGTTGGGAGATTTTTTTCTTTTTTCTTTTTTGAGAACATTTTTAGACAATGAAATCTCTGGTTCTTCATTCTCTGGACCACTAACCTGTCAAAAGTTAAATTCTGTTATCTAATAAATTCTAATATTTAATTTAAATGCACTGGGCGTGCATTTTCTCATTTCTGAATGCGCCCTGGTTGTTTTTACTGATGGGAGAAATAGACTGGTCCTATGTAGAGTATACCTAACTAGTTTACATAGTTTACATCTCTTAAAATGTACATGTTGAAGCTAAAAACAGGAGTAATTGTTCCTATTTTTTCTTACTATGATTTCCTTACATTTTCTCTCATTTTTGTTTTCATCCCCTTTCTCTTTTAGTTCTCCATTTTCATTGTTGTTAGAAGTGCATTTAGAAACACTCTGAAGTGTCTTTCAATCATAGTTAGTGTGCCCCTGGGAATAAAAAGTGCAGCATGTATATTTTAAATTCAGAACTCTCAAAAATATTCCTTGCTCAATTAAGCTAAGAAAAAAACCAGATTACAGTTAAAACTTCCATCATGAGAAAATTGTCTTCTTTCACGCTGGGGGGCAGTCCTTATAAGAGGACACGTTACCCGTGGACACTGGCCTTAGATCCACGACAGTCGGGCTTAAGTTTCATGTCGCCACTGAGTCACTGTCGGCCAGGCCTTCAGTTGTCAAGTGAGTTGTATTCAATTTTCCAAGATCAGGTTCTAAAATACTGTATGTTAAGCTTTAAAAATCCTTTGTTGCTGTCCTTTGGGTAAGATCCTTACCCTAGAAATCTAGGTCATTACCGTGTGGATCTAGTAAAGTACGTGGCACAGAGTAGGAAATCAGGAAATGTATTCCCTTCACCCGCCCAGCCCTTTGTAACATAAAAAAGGAACCCAGGAGCAGTTACCAGACATGTGATGTTCTGAACAGGTTCCCTCCACTCCCTGCAGGCTTTGTACCATGGACAAAACCAGAGGAGAAGCCAGCCATGGCTCTGCTCAAGGCTGAGAGTGAAG
The DNA here is from genome assembly GCF_004115265.2 of Rhinolophus ferrumequinum. Classification (NCBI taxonomy): domain Eukaryota; kingdom Metazoa; phylum Chordata; class Mammalia; order Chiroptera; family Rhinolophidae; genus Rhinolophus; species Rhinolophus ferrumequinum. Next base: position 43,115,536 of record NC_046301.1, read on the forward strand.
GGGAACGAGGCTTAGTCCAGTCATCAGTAACTCAGCCATCGCTGAACATTTCTGCTAGGGTCACGGAGGAAATAAGATTTGGCTGCCGCCCTTAAGGAATTTACTACTTAATTGGATACCAGAAACGAACAGGAGAACGGTATCTAAAAATACAAGGTGGTATATGCTGCCTGTCAAGTAGGACAGACAACAAGCTCTCTAGAGAGAAACAAAATCCAGGGTGAGATGGGGTGCTTAGAGAAGACACTTAGAGGATGTGGATTAAGCCCGGTGATTAGGGTGGGAATGGCACTATTTACTGGGAGAGGTTCCCAGAAAGGTCTAGGACTTAGAGATGAAAAAAACGAAATGGGCACATGCTGAAGCCAGAATCATACCGTGTTTCCCCAAAACTAAGACCAGGTCTTATATTAATTTTTGCTCCAAAAGATGCATTAGGGCTTCTGTTCAGAGGATGTCATCCTGAAAAATCATGCTAGGGCTTATTTTCCGGTTAGGTCTTATTTTCGGGGAAACACGGTATATTTCCTAGCAGTTTGAGATACAATTCAACGCTAACTTCTGGGAATTTATAAACTGTATTGAGTTGGTTGAAGCCCTAGGGATGTGAGGCTGGAGGGGGTATTGATTTCATAGACATCCAAGATCATTTTAAATGTTCCACTGACCTGTGACATTTTCTGTTTTGCCCCCCCACCCCCACCCCCACTGCTGTAGCCTCCATATTTGCTGGTCTAATCAAAATAAAACAAAAACGAATAAACCTATAACAAAACCTTGTCCATGTGGATTTCTCTTCAGAGGGGCGCATGGACGTTTCAGATTCACAGGACTATGGTTTCTTTACAAAAGGAAAGAAAAGAGAAGACTCTTCTCTTCTCACATCTCCCCCCTTTCTGCCTGTCAGGGTCACTTTGAAACGCATCCCTCTCCCGCGCTCTTGAAGCCCACCCCCAGCTGCCCATCTTCCATCCCGTAATCTCTCCTTTGCACTGAAAGCTGCCTTTTTGTGTGTCTTACCGACCACGGCTTACCCCAGGCATGGCTTTCAGCAGGCAGCCGCTCTGTAAGCAATCAGCCTCTTATCTACATCGTTCAGTCCCATCACTCCAGTCACCTCTTAATGTTCACAAGTTCCCCAAATGGGAAGTAATTGACCTCTAAACAAAACAAAAAAGCTCTCAGAGAGATAGCAGAGGTTCCTTTCTTGAGTGTCCCAGGGCTAGGGGTCTCACCTAGGCCAGGTGGATAAGTCAATAAAAATGCAGACTTCCTGGCTCCCTGTCCTTCCTTTCCCCCCTCCCAGCCCCTTTTAAGCCAGCTTCATCCTGATACAATCTGCAGATCAGATGGAGCATGAGTCTAACTAGATTATGGAGTTGCCAGAGATTTCTGCTATTTAGTTTTTGTAATTTTATCATTGTGATGTAACTTTTGGGGGACACACTTAAATCTTTTAAAATTCCATCTGAAAAGTGTTTACCATCCTCAGAGTTTATACCAACTCTTTATTATATCAGCCCACTAACTTGCCCTTTTTCTTTTTCACCAAACAAGGGAACTCCTGGCATTAAGGCTACGCTCCCCGCCATCCCCGACACACACACACCTTCCCATAAAGAGGCCTCTCCAGAGAGAAGGAAGGTGGTGGAGGAACACTGAGTTAGGAGCTGTTGGACCTCATTCTAGTCCCAGTTCAACAAGTGATACCCTATGTGACCTTGAGCAAGTCCTGTAACCTCTCTGGGCTTCAGTTTCCTGCTTTATAAAATTGAGGAGGTGAATCGCTAGGCTATTATTCTAATTTTGGATGGCTCCCTGTTGATTTCACATACCTTTATATATTTTTTTAATTGTACAATAGATCATATATCCAGACACTACCTAAAACCTATACATACAATTTTAGAGAATAATTGTAAAGTGAACACAGCTGTTTCTCAAGGCAAGAAACAGGGGGTGCCAAATCCCCAGCAGCCCTTCTCCCCGTGTCCCTCCCAGAACGCAAACCCCTTCCTCCTTCCTTCCTAAGGATATACCAGCTATTCTGACTTCTGAGACTAATTGACAGGCTTCTCTTTACGGATTTACCCCTATGGACACATCCCTCACAACACGGTTTACTTTTGCCTGATTGTGAATGTACATAAATAGAATCTTACCGAACATATTCTTTCCTGATTTGCTTCTTTTACTCAACTTGATGCTTGTAAGCTTTATCCATGTGGTTGTGTGGAGCTTTAGTTTGTTCATTTTCATTACCACATGGCACCCGACTGAATGCATCAACTTCGGTGTATGTATTTACTGAAAATGCGGATAGCTTCCTATTGTACTAGTGGTACCTAACCCACAGGTACAGCTGTATTCTCTGGCTAGAAGTTGTTCTGGCCTCTGTGAACTGACTTGCAGGGCAGGATGCATCCTTTGACAGATTTCGATTTATTAACAAATAGCCTTACACTGGTATAGCCTTTTAATTTGTGTATCCTTTCACTGGGTACTCACCACCTCCACCTGAGGCAGAGTATATTACTATTCCCCTTCGTAGAGGGAAAGTCCGAGGGCCAGAAAGTCAGTTAGCCGGCCACACTGTGAGTTAGTGACAGAACTGGGGCTAGACCCTGAACCCTGGGTTACTTCCACTGAATACTCAACAGGAAATTCAAGTCCTGATACAAATCTGGTGACTACTGAGTGACACTGTTTTCTTTATTACCTAAGGGAAAAATGTATAAGAGGGGTGGGAGCCTTTTGGAAAGCATCAAGACGCGATAAGTGGGAAGCAAGATGCCAGAGAGGGTGGGAGGTGGTGGGGAGAGATAAGACGGCACCTTCAGACACTTTGGGGAGAACAGAATATTTCAAGACTCTGGCTTTTGCATCCCCCGTGACTGTTTTTGTCAACGTTTTCCTCTGCATTTTGAACCCCCGGAGACACTGATTCATGCTTTCAGATGGCCAACTCTTGAGAGTGGGGAGAGGTCAGTCCTGAGCTGTTTCTCCCCCTTCATTCACCTCCCCCCCACCGCGAGGAGAGAGCTTCGTGGGAAGGCGCTCTGCTTCCTCCTGACTCTGTTTAGACTCCAGCAATTCCCCCCACTCTCAGCCTGAGAGAAAGATGTGGTCTTAGTGACACAGTCCAGATTCTACTCTAAGAAAAGCAGATATGCCCAGCAGCCTGGCCACAAGCCTTAGAACACTTTCTAAATGAGTCCCTATGGGGCCATCCTTATAAGCTAGTCTCAGTCAAACCCAGTTCCTTCCCATCCATGCCTCAGTGACTCCTGCTTCCTCCTGTCACCAGCCCAGCTTAAGTGCCTGAAACCCTAGGGCCCAGGAAATTAGAATCCAAAGTTAAGACTTGAGTGGGCCAAAGGTGAACCTTTCCTTTGATGGCTCCCGTCTCCAGGGCTACGCTGGGCCCCCTGGTACCTCCCTTGCACATTCCCTGTGGTGAGGTGCCCTGGCACCTGCTCCTGGACCACCTTGGACTTCCCCATCATAATGCATTTATTCTCCATGCCGTTCTCCCTTCTAAACAATCAGCCTCATGTCTGTCTCAGACCCTGGTGTGTTTCCAGCATGCCCTGTGCCTATCATGGAGTAGGGGCTTTTAATATTGTTTGTTGATTGATTAAATGGTTGCTGTCTGGCTTCCTTGCATGGGCTCACACATCTGCCTTAAAAACCCCAGCTTACACCTGGCTCCTTGGTCATCAGAATCCTCTGGAAAAAAAGGCCTCCTATGTGTGGATAGGGATCTGGCTCTTGGCAGGGATCGTCTGAGCCCTGATAACAGGGACCCTAAGAACTTCTGTCGGGCAGTGGTTATGTCCATGGGGAAAAAGGAATTCCTACTGTTTTATTCTTCCAGCGACTGTCCTGTAGGTCAACTTAACTTTAATTAGCAAGTATTAAGAAGCATTACATTGAACACTGTAGAGGAATATAAAAGCAGTATCATTTTAAAAAATATTTATGGGATCAGAGAGACACAACGGTGCTTAAGGCAGAGCCCTTGTCTTTAAGAAGGTTATAAAACCATGGGTAATACAAGCACCTAGACAGCCAAATACACTACAGGAACAACTAGAAAAGGTGCATTGTAAACAGAACAATCACTCATTCAGTTAACTGAACATCGACCCTTACTGTTTCCACCTAGAAGATGCTTATAAGGGGGAGACTTGTGGCAGAGACTTCTGGCTATCATCCAATATCCATTTACCCCACATTCTTATTTAGTTATAGAACCCCAGAGTTTCAGTTAAGCACAAAGCCTCCCAGCTAAAGATTATATTTCCCAGATTCCTTTGCAGCTAGAGGAGGCCAAGTGACTAAGTTCTGGCTAAAGGGGCGTAAGTGGAAGTGCTGTGTGTGTAACTTCCAGGACATAGCCTTAAATGGTAGGAACCTTCCCTCCACTTCTCTTCTCTTCCTGCTACTGGCTGGAATACAGATGAAATGGTGGGAGCAGGAGCAGCTACCTTAGACTATGACAGATCGACAAGATGGAAGAAGCCCCGGTCTCCAGCCCTATGAAATCACCTTATTACCTTTGCTCTGCTTACACGCTGACTGCCATATGAGAGAAAAATAAGCATGCCTTATTTAAGCTATTATTATTTTGGCCTTTATTGTGGCAGCTGAACATGTATCTCAACTAATAGAAGATACGGGCAGGTAATTAGAAGATCAGCCAGTGCAAGTACAATAGATGTTTAGAAGAGAAATAAACCAAGCCAAAGTAATCGGAGCAAACACCATCAAAGAGGAGCTTGAGACAAGCCCCTTGGAAACATGAATCAATTTGGATGCGTGGAGGGGAAGGCTGGGGAAGCTACACAGAGGGATGTGGAGAGGACTGTACAGCCCAGTGTGCATGGGAACCAGGGATTCTATGTAAGGCAACACTGAAGCAGCAGCCTGGATGTGTCCACCGTCAGTGTCCACATGTCTGCCCTTTCCCCAGCTGATGTCATCTACTCTGAAGGCTTCACTACCATTCTAGGCAAGTCACTCCCCAATCCCACACCTACAGCTCCATCGACCCTCCATCCTGAGTTGCAGATCCGAATTGCCCATTACTTCCTGGGCATCTCTACTTGAATATTCCCCTGACACTTCAGTCTAAAACCAAGCCCATTGCTCTCCACCGTCCTCCTGCTCCACTTTCCATATTCTCTGTCTTGTGCACACTGCTCCATCCTGCCTGGGACCCAGGCTGACACTCCACCGTCCTACTTCACTCGTTCCTTTCCTCTACCTGTCCTATTTTAGGTTCTCACTGCTACTAAGTTCAATCCTCATCTCAGGCTTGGCCACGTGCAATTGCCTTCTAACTCATCTCCCTCCTCCATGCTCTTCTGTCCAGGCCATTTCTCACGCTGCTATCAGATTTTTAAAAATATATATTGTGTGTTCCTTTCAAAACCCAATCGACACTCTTTAACCCGACACAGGAGAGCCTCCAGAATTTGACACGTGGCTGTATTTCCAGCCTCAGGTCCTGTGGGTTCTCGAGGTGCCTTCTCTATAGTCAGTCAGCCATGCTGGTCCTCCTGAGCATGCCAGACATGGCTCCCTTGTGGTCTCTGAGGCCCAGCCCAAAAGCCACCTCCTGGAGGAGGTCTTCCCTGAGCTACGGGGTCAGGGTCTCTGGTCAGAATGTTCTGGGCTCTCACAGCTCATGGTTTCCCCTGTGGTAGCACATATTTCACTCTTGGATTGTAGTTGGTTATTTCTTTCATTGTCTCCAGTAAGAGCGTAAGCCTCTTGATTGAAGAAATACATTGTACCCAATTTTTTTTATCCTTATACATTTTCATTGAAGTATAACACATGTAGAAAAAAAGTGCATGAATAGTTCATGTACATCTAAGTTGAATTGCACAAAGTGAATTCCTCAGGTAATCAGCACCCAAACCATGAAATAGAACGAAAACACCCCACCCCCCATCAGCTCCCTTGTGAAGTCTTGCTGTCACGCACTCCAATGGAGGCTACTAGCTTGACTTCTAACACCACAGATGAACTTAGCCTGTTTTCAAACTTTATCTCCACGGAATCACATGGTGCGTATTCTATAGTCTGGTTTCTTGCACTTCACATTATGTGTGTGAGGTGCACGCGTGTTGTTGTGGTTCGCTGCAGTTTGTGCATTCCTGTGGTTGATCAATTTTCTGGGGTATGAACGTACCGGAGGGGATTTGTCTAGCTTACTCTGGATGGAAACATTTGAGCTGTTGCCACATCAAGGCTATTATAATCAGTGCTGCTACGAACGTTCTCGCACAGATCTTCTGGTGGATATTTGAGCATGTGTCTGTTGAGTACGTTCTAGTAGTTGAGTGGAACCGTTGGGGAAGCAGTGGGAGACAAGTTGGAAGAGGTGTGTGGACAGTGGGTGGAGAAAAAAGATGAATGTTTATTAAGCGCATACTAAGTGCTCAGTACTTGACTTGTCTTAAATCATCTAATCACCGCAACCACTTCCTAAATTCTAGGGTCCAAGGAGTCCAAAAAGCCCCCAAAATAGAAACCGAGGCTCAGGGTGATTAAGAAAGTTATCCAAGATCACCACCACTAAAGATAGAGGCAGAAGTTGAGCCTCCAAAGGAATATACTTTCCACCATATTCTGTTGCTGTTTCATATGCATTACAGGCGGCTGCTCCGGACTATTATTTAACTACCTAAACACACAGCTATGTTTGCTCATGATCGAGCAGTATGTGCTGCTGTCTTACTGATCAAAATATTTCCATTGCAACCCCAAAGAGAATTGTCAAAGCGGAAAGGTCTGGCCTGAGGAGCACCTTTAGATATCGTTCCATGGGAACTGTTTTCCATCCAGGGACACCTGTATTCAGAATCAGTCCTTTAAATACATCAAATACAAGTATTATGCATAACCCCAGAACATTTGTGTTGGAAATAATGGCACGAAGTGTGTAACGCACAGACATTTCTTGCAGAACTTAAACTGCCCACCAGAGGACACCATTGCCTCCAGTTTCCCCATTATGGAAAACAGGGAACTCCCCAAATTCCTTGGGATTCCACCCAAAGCCTTTGCTTTTGGCTTTGAGCAATGTTTCAGCTTTCTTTTTCAGGTGAAGCCCTTCACCTTCCTGTTTCGATATTGACAGTTGGGAATGGACAGAAGGAGACAGTGAATCAACAGATGAAGGCCTCCATAGACACCAGCTGTTGGCCATGGTTTCAGTGTGACAAATACGAACTGATAACACTAGGGAGGCTGGTGGCTACAAGATGTGTGGGATACTTTCCAACGCAGCAATGTCCTCCATAAGTAGTGTCTCATTTAATCTCCATATTTGAAAGTATTATTCTCACACAGCCGAAGAAATGAGGGAAATTAAGGGACCTAGCCAAAGTCACACAGCGTGTAAGTTAGGATCTGAATATACACCCACTGACCTTGTTTACAAGGCTTCTGTCCTGGTTTGAACTTGTGTATCTAAACCATGCCGTCTGGGTGTAGAATAGCAACAACTCTGAAGGGCTGATGAAGCAAGCGTTGCTGATGAATTAGCCACTCTGCCCTCTCTTACACCTTCTCTCCAGGCTCTTGTTCAAACATCTTGAAAGGAAAAGCGATCCGATCAGCTCCTTCACATTGAACTGTACTTGACTCAGAGCAGAGGTTCATGACTGTTCCTGAGTTGAGTATTGCTTTGCGAATCAATGTAATGGAATCTACGGGATTCTGGCGTGGCCCTGCCACTAAGCAGCTCCACACTGGAGGATGAGTTACTTCATCTCTCCCAGCTTCACCTTCACCTTGGGTAAAACGGAGTGAGTCAAACCAGCGGTTATCTGCGACTCTCTCGGCTGTAAGTGATGGGAACCCAACTCGTGAGCAAAAATTTCAAAGCACTTCCTTGGCCCACAGAGCTGAAGAGCAGGAAGGCCGAAGGTGAAGCTGGCTGAAGCCAGGGCTCATCCAGGGTGTCCCCACCCGCCTCTCAGCTCTGCTTCTCTCTGAGCAGTTAGCTTCACTGTCTCGGACTGACTGAAAGCACAGCCACACAGGCACACGGCCACTGGCAGCTCCGAATCACATCTTTCTAGTCCCACAACCAGAGAGGCGATGGCATTCTCCCGCCCACTCCCAGTTGCAAAGCTAAGTCAGCGCCTCCTCATCACAGGTGTAGCGTCACCAGGCAAGATGACAGAGGTGGGAGTGCTTTAGAAGTCAACCTCAGCTGCCAGACACCTTTGTCTTGAGAGTTCTACCACCCCAGGGCCACACCTGTGCTGGTCATCCTCACATGAATATCTCAATACAGTGGTACCTTGGTTTTCCAACGTAATCCGTTCCGGAAGGCTGTTTGAGTTCTGAAACATTCGAAAACCGAGGCGCGGTTTCCCTATAGAAAGTAATGCAAAATGGATCAATCCGTTCCAGACCTTTAACATCAAACCCTAAAACAGCAATTTAGCATGAATTTTACTACCTAATGATACCATAGATCCATAAAATTGACGGCGTTCGTAAACCGAAATGTTCGTCAACGGAGACGGTCGAAAACCGAGGTACCACTGTAGTTCCTTACGAGTAGGGCTTACAGGGGAGAGGGTTGGACTAGCAGTGCAATGTGTTTATACCCTCTCTTCCTAGGCACAGCCCATGATACAAGGAGAGTGCCGCCACGTGTCCAACATGCCATAAATCTAAAGAAAGTGGCCCAAACGGATCCCCCCAGGACACGTATCACTTTGCACCATGTCATTCTGTCTCTGAGGGTAGTAATATCGTTTCTGAGGCAACACATGGAAAACAGGGGCAGTGGAGACATCCCCATAACAGAAGGCCCACCACTCGGGCCACCTCCGTGTTGCACGACCTCTCTCTGAGGGGTAGACTTGAATCTCTTATCAGCATCCTGGTGAACCGTGGAACTGGTAACCCGCCTTCCTCTCATGGCATCGCTTTACTCCTGGCCCTGGAATAGCAGCAGCTCATCCTAGGGGTGAAGAAGTAAGGCAGTCCTTGAGTCTTTGTACTCTCGTACCTAATAGAGTTATGTCCTCCTGACCAACAGAGCAGGGCCAAGGCGAGGATGCACCTGTAGGCGTGCTCCCAGTCTGCAAGCAGTAGCAACGGGGCAGTAACACAGAGGGGCCATAAGAGGAGAAGAAGGGCGTGGCACTACAGGAAGATCAAAATTGTCAGAGGTCATGTGCATAAACACCAGTCCACAACGACTGGTTCTGGCATGGATGCTCACCCACTGTCCTTGGGGCAGCTGGAGACACCCTGACGCCATCCACAGCAGGCTCTAAGCCTGCAGCGGTCCTCTACCACCTGTCCTAGCCTTTGTTTTGACCTGAGCAGCCCTCTATGTACAAGTGGTAGGCAGGGAATACAGACACCAGGACTTTGGGTCCACGCCGTCCACAGAAGGCTCTGCTCCTGGGACGCCTGCTTTCCTTCCCCCTCAGCAGCTCCCCTCAACTCCGCCTCCAAAGGGAAGTTAACAGAGTCCCAACGTGCAGGATGACTGTATCCAGAGGTAGGACATGCAGAATTCAGCCAAAGATGCCACCCAGGCTGAACTTGACTTCTTCACCCAAATTTCTTCTTGCAACTCAAGCACTCTCAGCTTCGAGGTTGGTTGGTACCCTGTTTCCCCAAAAATAAGACCTAACCGGACAATCAGCTCTAATGCAGCTTTTGGAGCAAAAATTAATATAAGACCCAGTATATATTACATTATATTATATTATATTATATTATATTATATTATATTATATTATATTATATTATATTATATTATATTATAGATCCAGTCATATATTATAGTAAAATAAGACTAGGTCTTATATTAATTTTTGCTCCAAAAGACGCATTAGAGCTGATTGTCCAGCTAGGTCGTATTTTCGGGGAAACACCAAAAGTGTTGACAAATCGTGTCCAGAGTGCTGGCGAAGTCCTGGCCTGCTGCTTCCTCCCTCTGTCCTGGTGGGGAAAGTGACATGACCCACTGGGGTGTCGGGGACAATGGTGGCTGGAGCTCTCCTAGGTCTGGACACTGACCAAGGTACTTCACATACACAACCGCATTTGGTCCGCAGTACAGTTCTTCACAGTGGCCAGCTGTTGTCACTCCTTCTTATCAGAGGAGGTAACATAGGCCAGGGGAGGCTAAGAACATGCACCTCAAGAGTGGCAGAACTGAGATTTTAAACTCAGCTTCTTAGAGCCCAGAGCCCACCCTGTAGCCCCCAAACCAGTTGTTCCTCTGCAGAAGGCCTAGGCCTACCTTCTCTCATCTCACTCTCACTGTCCCGGGTCAGCCTCAGTACTGGTCATCACTTGCACCAGCACTATCTTTGTAAAACACACATTTGACCGTATCACTTCTCTCTGCTCCAAACCCCCCATACCCCCTGAGTGGCCTGTTCTATATAAACTCTTCTGTGTGGTGGTTGAAGGTGGGCCCCTTACCAGGCAGGCCCTTCTTCCTCTTCTCTACCTACTCCAATCTTCTCCATGTGCCCAGGCCCTTTTGAAGGCCCATCTCCTCCAGGAAGCCTTCCATCCTGAAGCTGTCAATCTTCGAGAGTGAGCTGAAGAGGCCCCATGTCTAGTGGTTTTCAAACCAGGTTCTGAAACACGATAAGGGTTCTCAGGACAACACTGGGACAAATGGAAGCTGGCTGTGTGTGGAGGGGAGGGGGTCACGAGTTCCTTGCTTCTTCTGCTCAGTGGCTACCGACTTGCCTTTATCTGTATTTAGTGTCCATGTAAAATTTCATCTGCAAATGTTCCCGCTGCTGACATACTTATAATTATATATTATAATAATGTAACAATAATAGTATAACCCAGTCCACCCTTCTCATTTTACAGCTGGGGAATTCCTACAGCACTTGCTGGCCACTATTGACTTAACACCTAGTACCTGGGACCCCCTGCAAGTTTCATTGTCTTTTCCTGGAGACGTCTGTCTCCTCAACCAAAGTATAAACTCCTCCTGGACCAGAACCAGGTCTTATATTAGGTTGGTGCAAAAGTAATTGTGGTTTTTGCAATTATTTTTAACCTTTTAAACTGCACGTACTTTTGCACCAACCTAATAGTTGGTTAGCTCCAGAGACAAACAAGGTTTAAGAACTGTTTATTGATTGTGATTGTTTTCTGTTTACGGTATTTCCCTAAAGAAATAAAACAATGCAGATACAACGAAAGCCCCACCCACCCGCCTCACTCCCGCCCCAGAGGTAACCATATCCCCAAGTTAGTGTGGATCATTTCTCCGCATTTTTTTTTTACATGTCAGTGCATTCATATGCTATGTAATCTATCGTTTCCTGAGGTTTGATGGGGAATCTCAGAGACACATGAGAGATGAAGGCTGCCTTTCCAGGTGCATCTTATTTCTCAGTTGGACTCTAAGCTCACTGAGGGCAGACAGTGTGTTCTATAACAACCCCCCGCCCCCCCAGCCCCGCCACTTATACTCCTCTTCCCTCCAGGGACAATTTCTACTCACGTCTCAAGGCTGTGGTGCTGTCTCCTCTGTGGGAACCCTGGCGGAAGTGCCACCAACAGAAAGCATCATCACCTGTTGATTAAACGAGCCAGATTCGGGGCAGCCTGTTCAGCATGCATCCTGGCTTTGTGACTTATTGGCTGAGTGGCTGCCGCAAAGTTAGGCAACATCTCTGGGCCTCAGTGTCCTCTTGTGTCAAGTGGGGGTACAATAATATTTATTCATAGGATTTTTATGAGGACTAAATGAGTTAATATAGGAAAAGGACTTTAAAGGGCACATTTTAAGTGTCCGGTGTTAGCTACTACTGTTTTGGTGCAAAGCCAAGGATTTCTGTTATTACTGAAATTCAGTAGTTTACAAAGACCTATTTCATGCAGTCCCCCTGAAATGCTTGGTCACCCTAAAACATCTGGATAGTAAATGGTCCCACCTCCGCCCTCAGCCCTGAGCCCTCACTGGAGGAGATGGGTACATCTGTCTGCCAAGACCAGGTATCTCACCTGGCCTCCTTCCTCTCATTGAGGGATCCCCATCCCTGACCATTCTTTCCACACATTTTCTCCTGCTCAAAACTCAGATGGCACCAAATGGCAGGGACACTGGGTGAGGGAGATAGCCATGAGGGATGTGCTGGGCCCACTGTGCCCGTCCAGCCTAGTTTCTCAGGGACCTTGAGCTGGGCTCTAGGTCCCCACCCCCACCCCTGACTCTTAGACCACCTGGTTAGGCTGGACTCCTCCTGCCACCCCACTTCACCTCCCACCGTCCCCCCCAAACGCCTCCTGTAGCTGGGTTCCTCCTGTCCAGAGGTCCCTGTGGAAAAAGCAGTGTTATGCTTGATCTGACCCATCAAGTTTTTCTACTTACCAATCAGCTACCTGCTGCTCTGACAAGAAGATATGCAAACAGGTGTTTTTTTTTAAAAAAGGCCTTAACATGTCCGTTGATATGTCACAGAAAGAAAACGCTGGCAATGGGACTTTGGCTGTGCCTGTAACATTTTATTTCTTTCTTAAAAAATACATGGCATAAATTAAATTATAGCAATTACCTCTGCATATTTGGACTGTATTAAGACATTCTAAAATCAAAATCACATGGTGTAGGAGATAGAAATAAAATTGACTTACCAATTGAGAGACACGGGTTAAAGTTCTGACTTAGCCACCTAATGTGTAATTTTAGATGAGTCATTTACATTCTCTGAAGCTTAGTTTCCCCACTTCGAAAACGATAGTTAAGGTTGTGAAACATCCAATTCTGTGAGTTTTTAAGTAGGAAGGGCACAGCGTCTCCTGGTTCCACCCATTTCCCTCCTTTTAGCAGAAGTGCCTCCATACCTTCCAGATTATTCCCTATTTCCCCACTTTCCTGTCCCCGAACCCCTTCAGAGCAGATGGGAACCCAGATAAATGTATGAACAGGGGGAAAGGACTTGCTGGTGCCCAAAACATTTCAGAAACCAGGGTGCTACGGGTGGTCTAGAAGGGTCTGCCCTTCCTTCTCCACATGACTGGGTGGCCATTTCACTCACAAACTAAGAAAACACCAGCATGGCCTCGCCTGTGTTGCCCCCCACAAGGGCAGGACTTGCCTCAGGCCAAATAGAACCTCTGGCCTAGCGACTCACTCCCTGCCCAGTGGTCGGTAGCTGTGCTGTCCCAAATAATTTTCAGGAACGTGTCTGTCACAGAAGCCCTGGTCGGTAGTTCTGGGAAAAAAACAGTTTTCTTTGTGGGACAGCCTCTCTGGGCCCCCAGGCCCTGGGTAGCTACTTACAGGGGTCACAGGACCCTCTGGAGAGCCAAGCAGAATCTCAGCACCCAGCTCCTCCCCGACACATGTACACCCACGCCATCCCCCAAAACTGGCTCTGTCTCAGATGATCAACTGCCCTGGATACCATCATTTTGGGGTACCATTTCTGGCAGCCTCTGCTCAGTTTCGTGGGGAACACTGAGAGCTGGAGGAAGTGGGAGAGAGTAGGTCTCAAATTGCTTCTGGCAGGCAGCCCGAGTGATGTGGGAAGGTCAGAGCCTTCTTCCCTAGACAAACAGCCCCCAGTGTGTCTCCCCATGAGGCCTCTGTTAAGCTGTTGAGCAGACCAGGCGTGAAGGGACCAAGGCCACCCAGTTAGTACACAAGGAAACTTCTGCAGATGCAGCCCCACAGCCTTGGGCTCTTCAGGAAGAGGCAGCCACGGAGGGGGCAGAGGGGCGGTGACCAGGGTCACCCTTAGCAAAATACTCTTGGGTTCCTATTGCCCAATAAATCTTCCCCCATGGCTTTTCTTGAGCAATAAGCCCTGGAGAGGGGCATACTGAGGTTGAGTTATTATCTGCTCGCTCAGTTTCCCAACCCTAATCCCCTTTGCTACACAGAAAGGCCTGCAGGAAAAACTGGCATAAAGCGTTTTGGAGGAACAGATCTTTTTAAAGGGTCATGGGATCAAGGGAGAGGGGCCTTTTGGCAGGTGTGGGACTTGAAACACGAATGGTTTCAGAGCGAGGTAAAGGGCAGAGGCACATACGAGGTCTGGAGTTCCCTCAAAGGAAATGTAGAATAGATCCTCTGGGTCTACACTGGCCTCCACCCCTCCTCGTGGCATCCTCCATTCTCCCTCTGGGAGCTGTTCAGAGCCCTCAGCTATTTGCTCCTGAAGGGGTGGGGGTGTCCTCGGATCAGCCACAGTGGAATCACCTGGGAACCTGTTGGAACTCAGACTCTTAGGACCCACTCAGACCTATCGAAGCAGCACCTGCATTTTAACGAGGTCCTTGGGTAATTTGTGTGTACTTCCAAGTCAGAGGAGCACTGGTCTAGCCCCCAGCTTGCTATCCCCACCCCCACCACCCCCCAGACTAGTTTTCCTGGGCAGCTCTGGACTGGGCCCTCCCCCTCCTCTTTCATGCCCCATCTCTCATAGCCTGTGGCACTGCCTGCACTCTGCTATCTACCGGTTGTAAGATAGAAGTCTGACTAGTTCATGCCATTGTGCAACCGAGGGTAATTTAATGTGTTGCCAAACTCACAGAACATTTTCACAGTAACACACGACAACAATCTTAACCCAAATGCCACATGGGAAAATGTGCTATCAGTGGGCAGCCAATACCTCTGAGCCACTCCTCCAGGGGAAATGCCTGTGGTCCAGGCTGACCTTGTGCAGGGTGGAGGAATTCATCTCCTTGTCCTTCCTCTTGATGGCTCAGCCTATCATGCTCCCACGGGAGAAGAGAGAGAGAAGCAAGGAAATAGGGCAGGCTGAGCGAGGGACTGTAACAGGCAACAGGAGACAGCTACCACCTGAGACCAGGGGTCTACTGCACCCCAGCTGCGGGCCTAGTGCATGGCCCGGTGGGGAAAGCACTGGCTTTGGAGCCTGGACAGCCTGGGTCAGCTGTGAGAACCTGGGAGTGTTACCTTCAGTCTCTGAGCATCTGCCTCCTTTTCTGTAAAAAATGATCCCCAGTGGGTCATAGTGCAGATTAATGTCTATACTGATCCAGTCCAAAGTGTGCATTCAATGTATGCCCGTTTTTCCTCCCCTTTCCTGGTGTGGTGCAGAAAAAGGAGACACTGAGGTGCAGCCCTGACCTTCACTCAGGCTAGCAACAAAACTGGGAAGCATAAAATGATTACATGCTCCAAGGGTATAGAGCAGGGGTGTCCAAACTTTTTTCAACGGTTTTCACCAAGGGCCATATGCGGTAAAACACACAAACAGCCGGGCCACTCACTCGAGGTGAAGTACGTATTGCCTCACCTGGTTTATTTAAGTAAACTAAATATATTTTTGGAATTTGCTGCGGGCCAATTAACAATGGATTGCGGGCCGCAGTAAAAATGGACACCCCTGCTCTAGAGGATTAAATGCCCCAGGGAGCGAGCGGCAGAGCCACCAACAGAGGCTGGAGGAGAGGTCGACCGAGTTTTCGGGTAGAAACTGAACCAGTGAAAACACACAAGACACGGCAAGTGGACACACAGCACACACAGAGGCTGGAGCTAGGATTCTATTAGCCACTGTCCTCCTTCCAAGAACAGTGACTCCATCCCCCAGCTGCTCAGGGGTTCTGAGACACCTTGAACTCCCTCCAGCTGCTTCCAAAAATTCTTTTCTCCACATAGATTTTAAAAAGTCTTCAGTTTTACTGCAAGGGAGGATATGTGGATGGGGAAGCAAATAGGACCCTTTCTAGTACGATGTGGACCCTGCCTTTTAATGTTCCATTCCAGCCTGGAAAGATAATGAACGCATAAGTCTGAATTCCAGCATCACTGAACTTCCCAGAGCACTGAGGAAAATATTCTCTCAGCCCCGCCCCGTCTCACCCAGGAAAGCGGATTCTGAAAGCACTGTGCTAAGGCGGCTATTCCTAGAAATAGCTTTTATAGTTTTGAAGTGAGGATGGTGAGAGTCTCCACTGGGAGAAAATCAGGGTATCTGCTCTCACTGAGGTCCATCTAGACCAGGGGTGTCCAAACTGTGGCCCGCAGGCCAACTGCGGCCCGCGATCCATTTTTTATTGGCCCGCAGCAAATTCCAAAAATATATTTAGTTTACTTAAATAAACCAGGTGAGGCAATACGTCCTTCACCTCAAGTGAGTGGCCCGGCTGTTTGTGTATTTTACTGCATATGGCCCTTGGTGAGACGTTGAAAAAAGTTTGGACAGCCCTGATCTAGACCCATTAGGACTGGGAACTGGAACAGGGGGCTGGGGATGGGGCATAAAAAAGGGAAGAGGAAGAAGGCCATACCCCAACCATCTCCTTTATTTAGGCCATGAGCAAGTTGCCTTTGGGAACTAACTCTGCACCTGACCTTGGACCCAGGCAGCTCTGCCACCCACTGAGTTACACCTCAGGATTATTCCTCAGCCTCTTCCACCTCCATCTGGACACCATGACCTGGGACTGCTAGCTTCTCGGAAGTCTTATAAACGTTGTTCGTGGGTAGAAGGCTTGTAGCCCTTTTTATTGTGGTGGTCGTTGTGATAGATTCCTCTTTTTTCTGTCTTTTTTGTTTTGTTTTTCTGAATTAGCAAAGCCAACATGAAGTGCTTCCTGGAAGACACACATATTATGTTTAGGTAAAGCATAAACTTGGTGTGGCAATCCCCAGAAGGCCTTGAAACACATTTTAAAAGCAATGTGTGCCTTGAAATTGATGCAGGCTAAAGAAGCATTTTGTATTAATCATGTTTTTTTTTTTTTTCTCTCTCTCTCTATTTTGTGATATCTGGATATCTTGGGGCTTGATAGACCCTGGGGCGAACTGTCCCTCCCAGGGTTCACTAATTCCTAGAAATAGCCAACAACCTTCCTGCAAGGATGACTTTGATATGCAAACCAGCCAGCCTGGAGTCCTGATCCCAACCATCTCCTTTATCTAGCTCTCACCCACCAAGCCAATCCTCCCGCTGCCCCAAGTCACCCAGGGCCAGGTGCCAAATAACTGGAGACCAACCCTATAGCCCAGAGTCTGCTGACGTTATTCAAACTCTCCAATCCTAACCCTGCTCTGCCTTGCCCATCATTTTCCACAAAAGCCACAATACTGGCTTGTGTCCATGCTTTCCCCTCACGCTTTCCCCTCCTGACCCTGGTGCTTCCCCATGTGGCTTTACACGGACTGTCACGACTCCTGTTTCTCGGGACCTGTGGGTACAAAAACCTCCTGCATGACAGTCATTTCGGTGTCTGTGTGCATTATCTTACTTGCTTAAAACAAATCCTGGGGACATTGTAAAATACCGTTAGATACATTTATAGAATTATAAAGTCTGCTCCCATTTTCCACCCTGGAGGGGGTAACCCTGGAGGCAGGTTGGGTAGATGGAAGGATGGAAGGATGCAAAGGAAGTGTTTCGGCTACAAGTTTATGAGACTTCACTTCCAGTTATAGTTCTAACGTCTCTGTAAATCTCAGGTTCTTTCCTAGAAAACCAAGACATTTTATTAGATGATCCTAAGGTCCCTTCTAGCTCCAAATGTCTTTGGATCCAGATGGCTTCTACAATATGCAATGCAGTAGTATATTACATAAATGTACTACGATATAAATGTCTACGATTTAATATGAAGTTGGAAGAGGAAAAAAAATAGGGTACAAAATGACATTTATCCTACAATTGAATATGACTGAAGACTGGAAGAAAACATGCAAAGAAGAAAGTTTTAATGAAAGGATGGGATTATAGGTCAAAATGTGTATTTCAAATAATAATAATAATAAAAAGGACCCACAGTTTATACCAAGGTAGAGCTGGAAATCCTTCTCTCATCATTTCTGCATCCTTTTATAAATGCCCCTGTATTTGTTTCTAGAGGTCAGAAGTCCAAAATAGGTATTATTGGGTCAAAATCAAGGTGTCAGGAGAGCTGTGTTCCTTCTAGAGATTCTAGGGGAGAATCCGGTTCTTGCCTTTTCCAGCTTCTAGAGGCTGCCGATTCCTCGGCTCCCACTTTGTTCCCCTTCCACCTTCAAAGCCAGCAAAGGCCAGTTGAGTCTTTCTCACCTCCCATCACTCCAGCCTTCCGTCAGTGTCACATCTTCTCTGATTCTGACTCTCTTGCCTCCTCTTTTACTTATAAGGACACTGTGGTGATTACATTAGCCTCACCTGGATAATCCAGAATATTCTCATCTCAAGGACAGCAACTTCAATTCCGTCTGCAACCTGAACTCCCCCTTGCCTTCTATATAGCATATCCACAGGTTACAGGGATTGGGGAGGGGACATCTTGGGGGGGCATTTATTGTTCTCTGGAATCCGATTCCATCGAAAGATGTCCCAGAAGCCTCTTTGTGTCTTCCTGATTGCCCTTGATTATTCCTCCCACTGTAAGCTGCACAAAACATGCACAGGGAGCAGCACAGACCTTACACTGAGATTTGCCTTGGGCCCTGTGGTCCTTCATGGACAATGCTGGCAGTCAGCGAGATGCCTCATAGTCCCTGAAGCTGGACATCCAGCTGGCAAACATTTATCGAGTTCCTTCCGTGTGCCAAAAACTAAACCAGGTGTTAGGAATGATATAAATATGAGGCTGACACAGCCCTCTTAGGGAGCTCACAGTCTAATAAACCCACCCAATAAACACCCAAACTATGAAGCACAAAAGGAAGGACAGGTAAAGTAGGGTGAGGGAAAGTGCCGGGAGCTGTGTCCCCATTCTGAGGACACATTCCGAGGAGGTGTGGCAGAAGAAGTGAGCCCAAGCTTACTTCCAGCTGTAATTTTTTTCTTTTTTATAATTGTAAATTAGTACAAGGAAATGCCCCTTGTTCTGCTGTCCTCCTTTCCTTCTCCCAATACGCTCTCTCTATCTCACTGATCAGAGGTTACCGCTCTATTGAGATATTTATATCCTTCCAGATGTATTCTATATGTTAAAATACTCAAATGTAAAATATTATATTGATAACTTGCAACATTTTTTTACACAATGGGTTCATGCTATAACATTTTTTGAAACTCAAATCAGTCTCTGACCAAACTGAGGTTATTTTCACAAGTCAGTACAATATGTATTTGTATACTTCTAGGGTAAATCTCTAAGCGTGGAATATCTGTGTCAAAGGATATGTTCAGTTTTAATTTTCCCAGATTTTGCCAAGTTGTTATCCAAATATACAAAGCTGATTTACTCTCCCTCCAACTTGGTATGAGAATGACCGTTCTTCCACACCCAACCAACGCTGGATGTTATCCATCTTTTTAACCTCCGACAATCTGATAGGTGGAAAAAGGGTATCTCAATGTGGTTTTGATTTGCATTTCTCTAATGATGAGTGTGTTTAAACTTTTTTTTTAATGTGCCTGTTTATATTTTAAATCTTTGGGCCATCTGGAATTTATTTTGTTATAAGAATAGAACTTTATTTTTTCCAAATGGCAGTACTAGTTACTAAATAATTCACATTTTCCGCAATAATTTGAAATGCCACCAAGCTCTAAATTTTTAAAATGAAAAGAAGCCACCTCAACCTAAAACTCACACCATATACAAAAATTAATTCAGAATAGATCATGGATTTAAAGGTAAAATAGAAAACTTTTAGAAAATAACACAGGAGAGCATCTTTAGCTTCTAGAGATAAGCAAAGAGTTCTCAGGCATGACACCAACAGCAAAATCTGTAAAATACAAAATTAATAAATTGCACTCCACCAAAATTTAAAATTTCTGTACTGTGAAATATGCTGTTAAAAAAATAAAAAGGTACAGACTAAGAGAAAATATTTGCAGACCACATATTCAACAAAGGTTTATAAATAAAATACATAAAGAACTATCAAAACTCAACAGCAAAAACCCCCAAAATCCATTCACAATGGGGGCAAAAGAGTTGAACAGATACTTCACCAAAGAGGAGATATGGATGGCAAAGAAGTACATAAAAAGATGTTCAATATCATTAGCCATTTGGGAAATACAAATTAAAAATTAAAACCACGATGAGATATCATGACACACCTATTAGAATGGCTAAAATAAAAAACAATGATAACACCAAATGCTGATTAGGATACAGAGAAAATGGAACTCTCATGTGCTGCTGGTGAGATCTACACTGGTACAACCACTCTGGAAAATAGTTTGGCAGTTTCTTAAAAAACTAAACATGCAGTTACCATATAACCCAGCAATTACACTCCTGGATATTTATCGCAGAGAAATAAAAACTTGTGTTCACATAAAAATTCACTTTGTAAACTATATAAATGGCCAGCCACTATGCTGTACACCTGAAACTAATGTAAAATAAAATTGAATGTCAGCTGTAATTGAAAAAACAATTTAAAAACCTGCACATGAATGTTCACAGCACTTTCATTGATAACAACAAAAAACTGGAAACAGATCAATTGTCCTTCAGTGGGTAGATGGTTAAACGAACCCTGGTAGATCCATAGAATGAAATATCATTTAGCAATAAAAAGTATTAACTATTAATACGTGCAACAATCTGAGTGGACCTCAAGGACATTACGCTTAGTGATAAAAGCCAATTCCCAAAAGTCACATACTGTATGACGTTTGATTCTATTTATATGACATTCTCCACATGGTAAAACTATAGAGATGGAGAACAGATTAGTAGTTGCCAGGGGCTGGAGTAGAAAGAAGGGGCTTGGGTACACAACTATAGAGGTAGCAGAGGGAATTCTTCTGTGCTAATGGTACCATTCTGTATCTTGATTGTGGCATTACAAGAATCTATACATGTGATGAAATTGCATAGCGCTATACACACATAAATGAATGCAGGTTTAAAGATGATTGAAATAGATCTGTAGTATAGTTAACAGTAGTGCACTGATGTCAACTTCCTGGTTTTTATATTGTGGTGCAGTTATATAATATGTCATCATGGGGGTAAGCTGGCGGGTACTGATTTTACAAATCCCTGTGAGTCTATAACTATTTCAAAAGAAAATGCTTAAAAATTTCTTGAAATGAAAAATGAGAGAAGAAAACCGTCTTTGCCAGAGGCCTTCCCATTCCACAGCGTAGTTCTCTTTGGCGGTTGCTTCATCCACAATAACCTACATCGTATTTCTCCTCCCCAAACATACAACATACTATCCTTTTGGGAAAGTTTGCAGTCAAATGCAAGGTGCTTCAGGACGTACAGAAAAGTTTCATAAATAAAAATGGTTCAAAAGAACACCTGCATACCAGATTAACCAATTGTTAATACACTTGTATTAACCCATTCACTTTATCAGGTGGGATCTATCCTCTATGTCATTGTTTTTGAACCAGCTAAGAGTAAGTTACCCACATCGTGGACCTTTGCCCCTGCACACTTCAGTGTTTATTTCCTAAGAATATTCTCTTACATAATCACAGTACTGTTATCAACTTCAGTAAATTTAACATTGATTCAATACTTTAAACCATCGTTCCTATTCCACTTTTATCAGTGGCGCCAATACTGTCCAGTACAGAATCCAGCCTGGGGTCAGGTGTTTCACTTAGTTGTAGTGCCTCTTTGTGACCCTTAGTAGATCCAGCTTTGCTACCAATCTCTCCTTTTCACGGGACACCCAGAATTCTCACCTGCAAATTGGGATGGTGGTAATTGCCCCTCTTTGTGAGTAAAGGCACTTGAACAGTCTATAAAAGCTAAATGGCGTCTTTCTCTTCTGTATCATTACTCCCCAGAATGGTCTAAACATTCTGTTGTGGGTTGGGTAGAGGAGACCTGCTTTGGTTTTCGTTACCAGCCTGGGACAACGACCTAGGGAGGTGAGCCAGGGAATAGAAGGAATTTGGGAAGGAATTCTCTAGGGAAGAGAAGACCGCAACCGTGTGAAGCACTCCCCTTTCCAACCCCCTCACCTGGAGAACCCAGCGACCAATCAGCGGCACGGCCAGGGTCCCCGCGGCCAATGGGAATGCTGCGCGGCGCGCGCACCCAAGGGTATAAGCGCGCGCGGGCTGCAGAAAGTGAAAGTGGGGCGGCCGCCGCAGGCGCAGCCGCCCGGGTCCCAGGCGAGGGCGCTGGGGCTGAATCACCGGGATGCTCAGGGCTCTCGACCTGCGGCTCGGGGAGGCGCGGGCGGCCACTCAGGCCAAGCCACTCACCTCCTTCCTCATCCAAGACATCTTGCGGGACGGCGGGGAGCGGCGCGGCGGCCACAGGGGCAGCCCGCAGCCCCGGCCCCCACCGCAGCCTCCGCGCCAGCCGGCCCCCAGGCAGCACCCAGAGCCAGAGCCAGGAGAGGGAAGAGGTGGCGCCGGGGCGCAGGAGGACGAGCCGAGTGCCCGGCCCTGCGCCGCGCCGCCGGTGAAGGCCGAACCGCCGGCGGAGACCGAGTCAGGTAAATCGGCGAGGCTGGGGAGGCCGGGCTGCGCCGGGTGGGGACCTGCTGAGGGCGGAGCGGCCTGGAGGCTGTACCAGCATGAGGGCGAGTCCCAGGCGCACTTCCCGGAGTTCCAGCTGCAGGGATGCGGGGCCCGCCGCTACACGCCTAGGGACCTCACCGCCTCCCGCAGCGGGCGGACGCGCCTCGGGATTAACCCTGAGCCCTAGTGTCAGGGTGGCGCAGGATGCAGATAGCCGCCTGACTCGCCCGCACTTTGCTACGGCCTCCGGGGCCCCGGCGCCCCGGGCAGAAAAGAGAGCGCGTACGCAGCACCCATTGTCCTCCCGCGTGCCAGGTGGAACCCCAACCCCGGCTCCCAGGCACTGCGCGACCCTTGATCCGCACCAGCGCCGCGTGACCTCTTGGCAGTTACAGTAATTGACAACAAATAAGTGATAATTATTAATATAAATAAATTAGGACTTGCCCATCAAAGACCCCCTTTGCTTCCCAATCCCACTGGCAGTAAAACAGTAAATTTGGAAGTTTCCCCTGGTCTTCTGGAAATACAACACCGTTGGAACATTTAGAATAGACTTATCTTCTTTCCCATCACTTATGAGCCATCCTAAGGGCTCTTTAGAGAAAAAAGGGCCTGATAGCCAGAGAAGGAGCTTGCCATCAGCCCTCACAGCCTCTCCTGGCACACACAAGCCCTCTCTTGTCACCTGAATGTTACCGCAAGATGCCTTAGGTCCTTCGCGAGGCATCTTATTTCTCCCTGTCATCGCTCACTGCTCTTCAGTACACATATCCAGAATCCCTATTTAATTCTGGAGGGCATGGTAGGAAGTTCTACCACTAACTGCCTCTTACTTTGGGTACTTGATAGCTATTAGAAAACGGTTACATAGTATATGCAGTCACTCACTCCCCACTCCGGGAGAGCTCCTTAGTCATGTGAAAAAAGTGAAATGTATCTATGATGACAGTGGCTGTTTGTTCACTCACTGCAGAAATCAGGGTGGATTGAATTCTGTTCTCTTCCCTGCTAACATGTAACATTTTCCTTCCCGTTCTGCCCTCTCCCCTCTCCTTTCCAGATAGGCACTTGGAGACGTATCTGGTGGACTGTGAAAACACTTCAGGAGCCTTGCCAAGCCTTCCCCAAACCCCCAAGCAGCCACAGAAGCGCTCCCGCGCTGCCTTCTCCCACTCTCAGGTCATTGAGTTAGAGAAGAAGTTCAGCCACCAGAAGTACCTGTCAGCCCCTGAAAGGGCACACCTGGCCAAGAACCTCAAGCTCACCGAGACCCAAGTGAAAATATGGTTCCAGAACAGACGCTATAAGACCAAGCGGAAGCAGCTTACCTCGGACCTGGGCAGCCTGGAGAAACACTCCTCCTTGCCAGCCCTGAAAGAGGAGGGTTTCTCCCCAGCCTCCCTCCTCTGCATGTACAACAGCTATCCTCACTACCCTTACCTATACTGCTTGGGAGGCTGGAGCCCAGCTTTCTGGTAACACCAGCTCAGACAACAACCATGCGTGATCAGAAACTGCCTTTCCCAGGTTGTCTCCCTGGAAGGCAAAAGGGGCCAGGCAGGGTCAGGGAGGATTGGGGAGCAAGAGGCATGCAGACCAAAACTGCATGGTTTGCATGGAAATTCCAGGTTCTTCATTGGTGGGCCAGTGAAAGATCTGGGCTGGTGAATAATTTAATATCTAAATAGTTTCCCTAACACATAACGTAGGTCGTTTTTGCTTTTAGAGACCTGCTTGAAGTGGGGAAGGATAAAGTCAAGTGCTGTTTACAGCACTGTGTATGATTTTATATGAGCTATCCACATTGTTTCTGAGGATTCCGTTCCCAGAACTCCATTCTCTGGTGTAACTGAGCACTGACACTAAAGGAGCAAACCTGAGGGAGAAGGGACAGCCAAGATGAGGATGTCACCTACTGAATTAGACTTAATGTCAAAAGCCTTGTTGGCCTTGGAATATGACCACGTTTTCTCTCTGTCCCTGTAAGAGAGAAGGAAATAGAGGATGTCGCCGAGAAAACCGTCTTACTCAGTGGACCTTGGCTTGGGCTATGGAGATGGGTAGGAGGAAATGAAAATATAAGCTTCTTCTTATTTCTTTTTTAAGAGTACACCAACCTGAGTATTTACATGGTGGCCCAAGTAGAAGAAGAAGCAGTCACTGTGGGTTTAAGACAAGCTGTGTAAACAGAACTCCACTGTAAGAAGTGGCCCAAGACAGAAGAATCTCCATGTGTCAAAGACAGTGGCCAAAGGACAAGTCTCCCACTGCTGCAGGGAGCATTATAATTTTATTAGCAAAAGGTAAAAAAGCCTCTCCTGGACCTTTTTGCCCTGGGCCTGAGAATTCAGAATGAGAAGGTTTCTGGAGTTTTTAGGCTACGTCTCATACCACATCATGACAGATCACATAATTCTTTACTCTGGGCGCTTTCCTTCCCTCCTTTTAGTTTTCGTTCCTTTTCCACAGCAATCACCCACTGAAGGGCTTCTTTTCAGTCCAGACTTTTAGTCTGGCTGCACTTCACATATGCCTTCCTTATTTAGCCTGAGATCTGGTCTACTTTTTTCCCCAAAAAACTTTATCTTTCCTGGGTTACAAGGGGAGGGGGCAGAGTCTGAATTGGCTTAAAGACATGCATTTTTTGGTAGCTAACAATTCTTCTTTCCTTTAAAAATATACAGCATTAAATCCCAAACCCTATTTAAAGATTTGAGATAGCTCTAGAGGGTCACGGCTGCTTTTATAGGACTTCTGGTGACTGTTGTTACAGTTCAAAGTCTTGACAACCCTTGGGGACCCCTGCAGTCAGAGGAGGTAAGAGTTATGGCTTTCACACACAAGGAAGAACTCCAAAATGCAGGGTTGGCACCACTGAGATGTTTAGTGGAAATCGAGGGCTCCTGGGCAGGTGTGTAAGGAAAGGTGACCTGGGCCTTAAAGAGCCCAGTCCCCTGATCAAGCTGACAGGGCTGAGAGCACTTTGCAGGGAGAGGCTAAGAAAAAAAGTTTTCAAAACACATTACTGTGGCTTCCATCACTAAATTACAACAGCAAAAAAACCTGTCCAAATGCTTTGGGAACGGTATTTAATGCTTGTTAAAAAAACATAGGTTCCCAAAATGAGTCACCTTGTGACTTCAGAGGGAATGAGAAGAGGGCAAAGGAGAAATGTGGCCATCCTTCTGTTTTCATGCTATTATCTCAGGTGACCTGGTAGAGGGAGATATCGGAATAAAAAAGCCGGTACTAATGAAGTACCCCGAGACCTGGAAATCTCTTGATCCCACCACTTAATTCTGTTCAGTAAGGAACCTTTCAATTTCCCCCCATTAAGAGAGCCAATTTACTGTTGGTGGCAAAACTGCCAAAGGTGAGAGAAAGTTGGCCCAGTGCACCCCAGTTTCTATCAGTCTCCTTTTCACATGTCTCGTAAGCTAGGCATTCAGTGCTCACTCCCTGTCTCTCCTCACCCTCGGAATTTAATTCTTCCAACCTGCAATTCTGCAAGTATTAAACATTTTTCTGTGATGTATATTGTGTTGCAAAAAAAAAAAATCTTCGTTTTAAAACTATTTGGTCTGTGAATTCTTCATGCTTTCCCCCCGTTGGAACTCGTCACTCAGCCATATCTGAACTGGTAGAACAACATTTGAAGAACTAGTATGTTGGTATCTGACAGGCGTAACTGGGGGTGGGGGGGGTGCCCCCGACCATTTCATCCAGATGGCCTGTTTCTAAGCTGTTTAATAAATTAGTTTGGGTTCTCCACGTGCATAACAAACCCTGCTCCGATTTGTAACCAAACGGCCTGTGACTTGAGATTTAATAAAGTACCCTCACCAAACTTTATTTTTCTATGTATTTTTTTGCAACATAAGTGTTTGTAAAATAAAGGACTGTGTCTTTATCAGACATATCCGTGTGTGACTTTCTGTATCCTAGAGACTGTATGCTATTGAGCTGACATATTTCTGGTTACCTTGTTTTCCCACCCTCAGCCTACCTCCCAAATCTATGAAGAACAAATCATCAAAAGCAGTAGCAGACGATGCTCATTCTTTTGTAAATGCACTGGGCCTCTGTTCCTGGTAAATCATGTGAAGGGGAAAGGAATTTCTGTCTTCAGTTTAGTAATCACCTGCTCCAGTCCAAGAGTACCTTTTGTTTAAATAGAGAACATCGGGTATTTACTTACATTTCTTGAAGACCCTGAAAGGAACACACAGACCACACAATACTTCTTTTAAAATTCCCCATTTGTCTCCCAGTAGCCCTTCCCATTACAACTGCTCCCCCCCAACCCTCCAGCACCTGGCACCTGCATCTCCCTGAAAAATGTTGCCTTCATTCAGGGCAGATAGACCTCTTGCGAGCAACACCTTTGAATCGCAATCACAAGTATTGAAAATAGGTTTAACATAAAATATGTAAATAACACATCCTTCATCTGCCTGCACTTAAACCTTCATTAAATCCCACAAGCAGTGTCTCATGCACCTGATTACCTGAAAGAACGGATGGTTTTCTTGCCCCCTCCTTCAAGGAAATAGAAGCTTAAAGAGTAAGGTACTTACTCGAGGTAAAACATATCATAATTTCAAAGTTTGCTCTAATCCTTTAAGTACATTGTACACACAGGTGGGGCCTCCTGTAACATGTTCACATCATGAGATTTAACTCTTTGCACAAATCGACTGCCATCCTCCCCTCCCCTGAAAGGCCCTGAGCTCTCAAATTACAAAGGCGCTGGCAGTAAATTAACAATGTGGATTTTGTTTTTTAATCATTAAAAGTAACTAATCCAGGAAATTAAACAAAAATCTCTCATCTCTAAGGAAAGTTCTGCCTCCTCTTCTTTGTCCCGCTTCCAACTTGCCTTTGGTGTCTCTGCTCTTCTCACACTGTCTCCTCCCAGCAACTTTCCTCAGCATGCCACCTGTTTGTGGTCTGTGGGATTCCTTGGCTGTCTGTCTTTCAAGTTACTTCAGATACCAATTTCTAGAGTCATTGTAGCTTGGTCACTTGTGGTTCCGTTGGTGCTCCCCAACCCTCCTTAGGAAGGCCGCTGCTGCCAGAAGAGAAATGAGTGTCAGAGATTTACACCTGACAAAAAGCGTGTTCCTTTAAACTACAAAGCAAGTCGTCCTAGGGTGATGTCAATACCATGCCTCTTACAGCTGACCTTGGAGAAAACAGTGGCCACAATGAGAAAGTTACTTAGCTGGAGTGCCCTGTGATGCACCTAGAAGGTTTATGGAGAGTGTGCTCAGCTCTGGAGATACCTTAGGTCCAAGAGGAAGTGCGGGTGGCAGGGTTGAGAAGTGAAAGAAGCTGACCCACAATGCAGGTGCAACTGAGACCTCACCCAGAACTTTAAGAAGCTCCAAAGCTAATGTGTCCCAGATTGAGGAAAGGCTGTGGGCGCTTGTATCCCAGCCTTAGCCTCCTGAAAATGGGAGGAACCTGGGGCAATACAGTTCCTTTCTGGGTAAGACAGTGGCCACAAAGGAACACAGCTGTGAATCCTCAGCTCAGCATCAATATTCCCAGAGGCTGTGGGATGCTTCTCCCCTGTACTGGGGGCTCAGGGGGACCCCACGGAATTCACTCTAAGACATATGATCCCTTCCTTGGTCACTCTTGGGGCCTAGGTCACTTTCATGTGGCCATGGTCACCACCAGTCTTTGCAGCAGTGAGGAAATCTGAGTCGGACAAATCCTGATAGGCTCCAAACTCTGAGTTCTGCACGCAGACATGCAGACTCTGCTCCTCCCACAGCCATCATGAACAGGTCACCAGGGCTTGTTTTGCAAAGCCAAGAGTTATTTACTGTCCAAGGAAAGGGGCAGGAACGATAGTCCTGGGACACGAAGAGCTCCTAGTTTAGCCATAGACTTGGCCTTCCCACACACTTTCCCAGACAGACAACCCGCCAGTAGGCAGCAAGGGAAAGGAGAAATCTCAGTTTCCACACTGTGTCCTCCTCTCACCTCTGCAAAGGCTCCAGTGTGGCCTTGACTTATTTCCTGAGCCTGTTCTGGGCCTGATGTGGGGTTTAGGGGAGATTTAGGATAGATTTTTTAGGCTAGATGCCCCATGAGGCTTCTTCTAACTGGGCAGTCTCCACCTGTTTTCCCTAATCCAGTGACGGGCATGACCCCCATTTGCAAGGTAATGGGCTGACACACAGGAATAGCCCATTTTTCTCCTTGGAATGACTGTAGGATAGTTACAGATTTTTTTTTTTTTTTAAAGCTTGGAAACTATGGTGGTACAGGAGAAATAAATGCTGATTTTGCCCTCTGGAAGGTGGAAGTCCAGCAGCATTTAATCTCAAATACCAGTCACCCCCACAGCCTCTGGTGCATTTGCAGGATGGCCCTCGGTCCTGTGGTTGTCTGCACTGGCTGCACGTAAGAATACTCTGGGAGTCTTCACAAAAACACACAAAGGCCCAGCCCTGTTTAACACCAATGGCACCACACTCTCTGCAGGTAGAGTTCAGACATCACTATTTTTTTAATACTAATGTCCAAGCTTACAAACCACTTGCTTAGCGTCTTTCCAACTGGTTTGCCTACTCAGCCTCACAGGTGCCAGGATAAGACAGAGCTACCTGGAGAAGCCAGGAAGGGAGGAGCTGGGAGTGGTGGCTTTTTTTTTTTTTTTTTTTCTTTTTTTCTTTTTCTTTTTTTTGGCTTGCTTGTTCTTTTTTACAAAGAACAGATGTTATTCAGCTCTTCTTACTTTCTTCTCAAGCCTCCTCCTTTTGGAATTTCTGACATCATCAAACGGTCCTCTATAATCCGGGAAAGTCCAGCTCCTTCCAGGTAATCCCTCACCCAAAGCTGAAGCGGCCCAAACTGCCTGGGTATTTGGCTAACCTGATAATCCAGAAGCATTTACTACCCATCTCCAACCCAGGGCCATCCAGACTGACAATGCACTCTGCCCGTGGAAGACAGAAAAGAATATTCCATCCTCAACTCTGTTTTTCCCGTCTGTCTTTTAGTTGTGTTCGTTTTTTTGCCTTTATTGAGATGTAACGGACATATAACATTATATTAGTTTCAGGTGTACCCGTTAATGATTCAGCATTTGTATACACTGAGACTTGATCATCACTGTAAGTCTAGTTACCATCCATCCTGGACTCTTGTTGAGGAGTTTTTACCTGTCCTGGAACTACAGAGCCTGTTTGTGCACTGCTGGGAATTGCGGTGTCATTTAACATCTGTCAATTAGCGTCACGCTTCCCTGACAACTCATCTATCAAGATTAAGTAGCGTCTTAGGATTGACATAACATTTACACTTCCTTCTGCCAAATTGGCGATATTAAACTTTTAAAAAAAGTGTGTGTGGAGATGGATAAGGTGGAGGGTGGTTTGCGGGGTGAGGGAAGGAATATGCCTGTGACAACAGAGCTTTTGACTAAAATTTGCATGTAATAAATGCAGAGTTGATATCAGAACTCCAGCTTAAAGCCAGAAAAGCATAAACTTGACCCAAGCAACGTCTGAAAACAAGAATGATGGAAATGACTTAGCTCGGCCGAATTCTTTCATGGAGAAGAAAGCAAGGAATATTCACAACACAAAATTGGGGGATGAAAAGAGATGTCATTCTCTCATGGAAAAGTTTGGAATCTCTCCCTCACTCCATGCTGAGAGCGTGTTTACACTTAGATCTTTGATTTTTCCCTTCAAGGAAGATCTGACTCATCAAAGGCCAACATGGGCTGGTTCTACGTCTTGCAAAGTGAGGAAGGGAGTAGGTACCACGAATTGCTAGAGGCACAGGTCCATGAGGAGGTGCTTAGTTTTAGCAGAGCTCTACTTAGAAGGTCCATAGCTCCTTTCTGTGACAGAAACCGGCATCATGGAGATGTCAGGGTGAGAGACTTCCAAATTGAGTCAGAGAAGCAAGACACATACAGAGGCTGCAGGCTATTCTTTTCTTGTTCTGTGTGAAACGTACACATTGGCAGGATGCACTGATGATGGAAACTAGGGACAAAGGTCCCCAGGTCCTCAGTGTGACTCATGCAAATGATTTCTCTGGATTTTTAATTTTCCTTGTCTTATCGATGGGTAGGTGAGCCCCACAGCAAATGCCTAAATCGTGTCAAGCAATTCCATTGGAAGGAACTCTTTGAGCAGAGAAGGGAAAGGGAAGAGGGTAAGGGGTGATGGTGTGGGCTTGAGGGAAGACACATGTGGACTCTACTGGTAGAGATGCCCCTGTTCTGCAGCCTCCTTCTTTCTAGAATCCCGGCTCCAAGAAATGCCTTTTCAACCTTGACTGAAATTGTTTATCCTGTTACTGAGCTGTTGCCTTTTTTTCTCTGAGCTAGTTTAACTGCATGGGAAGAGCCAAGGCAAGGGAGGAGGGACAACAAAGAGTGGGAAGTGACAGGGAAGGAACGGGACCGGTAGTTTTCCACGGCCTGTGGAAGCATCTTCACGCATGTATGAGTTCACCACCCCTCTCGTTGGCTCCTGATTGACCCCTAAGTGGATACATGGCTCCATGTCCTAGAGATTAGATTTTATTACGGAGACAAGACTGAGGGCATGTCAACTTTGGCATCAGGAAGAAACAAAAGCTGGACCGGGATCTGAGGAAAGGTATTCTCCTTGCAACCCAAATATGATTTATAAAAGCTTGTGCAGGCACACATCCCAGAGTAGCAGGATGGGTTTTCACTCCCCTGAATGTGGAGGGGACAAATATATCTTCCCATTTATTTTGATTTTGATTTTTAACCAAAAATGTTGCAACACAAATAGAGCCAGCTTCCCACACAGAGAAACAGCTTGGTGGAGAACGAAGCACATGCTACAACAGGAGACTATGGGAAAGGACTTAAGGGAGCACTTGATCTTGGCCCCTAAAAACCAGAACAAATTTGATCTTGGGCAGCAACCAAAAGGATACTGTGTCTTGAGCAATGGAGCTAGCATCCCACCCCTAATCTGCACAGAGCTGAGATAAGTTTGACACTGATTAAATACCGGGGATGCCAAAAAATGTATACAAATGGACACTTTGGTCAACATTGATCAAGCAGTGGTTCACCATAATCAGAAGTGTCTGGACGCTGATGGTAACCACTTTGAGCACCTCTTGTCATTGCAGAAGTCAAACATGACTTGTATTCATCTTTCGTTATTGGTTTATATTGAGTATTACAATTTTAATACAGTTTTCCTTTCTTAAAATGTGTATACCTTTTTTTGGCACCCTCTGTATATTGCTGAATTCATGAGTGAATGAATGAATGAATGAGTGACTCCAGACCTCACCTGGAGTACTAGGTTTGGTTCTGATCACCATACTTTGAGGTAAACTGTAGCAAGTTCGGAAAAACATAATTGGGATAATCCAGGGGTCTGAAATAGTCACCTGAAGAAGAGTTGAAGAAACTAAAAACGTTTAACCTGGAAAAGAGAAGACAGGGCCAGGGTGGGTCAGAGAAGAAAAGAAAAGGATCAGACTTTCTCTATGTTGTCCTAGGTGGAATCATCAAGGGGACAGACAGCTCAGATCAGCAACGTCTAAAAGAAAAATCACTGGGCTGTTGTGGGTTCTCTGTCACTGGGGAGGTGACAGCTATTTGGTGAGGAGATCACAAGGAGGATGGACATGCATGGTGCAACTCTAAGATTATTACCAACCCTCTGGTTCTATGATCTGAGAGAGAAGTACTGGCTTCCAACCTGTCTACCTCCTACTAACTGTGAGGTGAGGGCCGACCTCCCCAATGTCTTTGAGTTTCAGCTACTCTTCTTGTTAAGTGAAGAAATGAATCCTTGTGGTAGGAAACTGAATCAAGTCAGCTCCACAGGTCCCATCTCTGATTCATCAGGGAAACTATTATGCAATTTCAGGGGGAATGGAGATCTACTGATTGACCTGCTGATTGATATCTGAAATTCCACCCTTAGACATTCATTCTTGAACCTGAAGAATCTATTTCCAACTAAAATATGAATATTCCTGGGAGAAGTAATGAATTAAACTTGATGAATCATTTATCACCAAATATGAATACATTTACTAATTTCAACAGAGACAAGTTGTGACACTGACAATGGATCACTGTAAAAGAGAGGGAAAAGAATGCCGGAGGCTTGGAAAGAAAAAAATAAATTTCTATTTCTGAACTTCCTCTAAGTTTAGCCCCACCTATACTGATTGCTTTATTGCTCTGTCTTAATTCTGATCTTAAACTATTGCATTCTTTGCATGGAAGCCTTTTGACTTTAGACCTCAGACATGTGTATTTTTGCCTGGGAAATAGATGTCCAAGGAGAGGTAACAATATTGTTCTAGAAGCAAAAGTACAGAGGGGTGGTGAGTTCTCCCTATCCTACCATTCATGTCTCTTCCCCTCCAACTCAGAAATTAGTAATCCAGTGAATAGAGAGGGGACAAATATATCTTCATATTTATTTTGATTTTTAACCAAAAACGTTGTAATTCTAAGCCATTTCCCTAAATCAATAATTTAGGTTTCTCATAATAAAAATAGCATGGATTTTAGCTTTGACTGACCTGTAACCCTTGTTGTACTTTTATATTAGCAGTATGACCTTAGGCGAGTTATTTGACCTTGTTGAGGCTGAGATTCTTCATCTTTAAATGGAGGCAACGATGTCTCATTTACAGGGTTGTTCAAAGGATTAAGTGAGCTAAATCCAGCATATATTAGGTCATTAAGAATTTTCAGTTCACTTTCCTCTTTTTGAGACAATGTCTAAACATTATCCAAATATAGACATAAAATTTACATACTATAATGAAATATATGCAATAGTCACTTAATATATTTCATATATACTTTTCCATGAAGCTATATAGCAAATAGTATTTGCATTTTCATTTTTGTGGGTTTTTTTAATATGACTGTGAGTTAATATTGTATAACATATAATCACCATATTATTCGAAATTGGAGTTATACAAAAGAAAGGAAGAAAGGGAGGGAGGGAGAGAGGGAGGGAGGGGGAGAGAGAGAGAGAGAAAGAGAGAAAGAAAGGAAGGAAGGAAGGAAGGAAGGAAGGAAGGAAGGAAGGAAGGAAGGAAGAAAGAAAGAAAGAAAGAAAGGTTTCAAAACAGGCAGGGGAAAATACACACTAAAGTTCTACAAAAAGAATCAAAGATGATTCTCCAAGATGTAGTAATTTCTCCTGTGCTGAGCGTCCACATGGGGTCTTTCCCACAGGAGAGGGACTATGTCCCCTGAGTTTAAATCATTAGAGGTAGAGGACTAGTGACCAGGGAAGCTTGCTTCTGTGCCCAAACCTGGATTGCACAAATACAGACAAAATAAATCAACAAAAATAGCTAAGAGGCATTTCTAAACATGTCCAGCTGCAGAAATTTATGGCTATTAGCTTTTGGAAAAAGGCCATTTCAGATAAGCCAACTATTTATACAGAAAACAAAAATGAAACATATATTGATTGGTTTTCAATTGACTATCCCCAGTCCTGGGGGAAGCACAAAGTGGGAAAAGCCTACCTGATCACTTTGTTCTTTGCCAATGGCTCATCCACTAAAGTCCTCCAAAAAGTGAACCAGAGCGAGGGGTTCTGAAAAAGCTGAAGTTCAGTGTTTTATGACCATGTAGACCTTTTTTTCCCCCTAAAGTTTTCTTTTATAAAAGAAAGAAAAAATCTAAAGTCCTAAATATTCTTGAACTGGCCAAGTTCTCTTCCATGGCCAAGTTTGATCTTTGAGTATTGTAGGGTAGGTGGCCCATGGTAGAACATGGTAGAAATATGCCTAGCAAGAAACATAAGACTTTCTCTTTTCATTGACCCCATGAATCGACTGCTCAAAGCTCGAGTGACCTTAGAGAAGTTATTCACGTCCCTATACCTTAGCTTTCCCATCTGTAAAGTCATCTCTGAGGTTCCAGCTCTGTCAGTCTACATTTAACGATTTCTTTTCCATTTTTAAAACTGTCAGGCCCTTCCTGTTACCGAGTGTTTGAACAAATTTAAATGTAAATTTGCATATAAGATGTCGTATAAGCAGATTCCCAGGAATTTGTCACAACATCCAGCCTAATGAGTTAAATTTGCGCAACCCAAACAGAGGACGTGCTTAATATGACTCTTGATAGACTCAAGGGAAATAGTGCTGTTAGAGTAATATGAGAATTAAAAGGAGTCCTTTCTGTCATATGTGTAATGCAGATGCTAGCTTAGCTGGGGTCTCCTGACCACTTGAGAGTCAGATAAATTTAGCTCAAACCCCATTCATGCCCTGTCAAAATCCAAACCTTCAGCAAGATGGTTGCTAATTCTTAGCGGGCTCATTTCATTCTGTTTCCACAGGTGCTATCTCTGTTCTGTACTGCAGAAGTGAAACTCAAGTTCTTTCTTGAATTCCTAAAACAAAACAAAGCTTTTACACAAAGCATTCATAAGTGCGGTAAACTTTACTGAAAATGAATCGAGGTGGTGAGGGACAAAAGTGAGTGTTATGCCACAGCAACATGAGGATTTTCAAATTAAACATCAGAAATCCCTTATGTTAAATTGTAAAATGTCTACGGGTTGCTTCATCAAATGTGGACCTCAGTCTCATTTAATCTGCTAATGCCTCCTTTCTTTTTCTTTCCTTCCCTCTCTCTAAATCCTCCCTCTTGGGAAGAGAGGGAGGTCCTCTCATTTCCAATTTTAGTATATGTGCTGCCAAAGCAAGCACAGTTCTCTCTTTATTTCAAGCAGAGCATATTGCCACCATTTTCGTTGCCTTGTCTCAGCCCTTCATGTATTTTTCCAAACAATAACATTTATTCCCTAAGAAGAATTCTGGTGCCTAATAATAATGATAGTAATAATCCATTTGCATTACATATAAAATGCATAATGTTGGAAAACTTTCAGGTGGAAAAATTAAGGCAACTTAAAAAAAAGAATCTTTTTAAGCAGTCTTAAAATCGCTTTAGCTATACCTGGGTGTAGAAAAACAGTGAACGATTAATTTAGAATCTATTATTATATATGGCTCTGAGCTAGGCCTTGATGAGTCAAAAAAGTTTGAAATATAATATGATGGCAAAAGACCCAGAATAGGCAACACTATGCTGACCAAGAATAAAGTTGAAAGACTGACACTACCTCACCTCAAGATGTTCTATAAAGCTACAAATAATCAAGACAGTGTAGCATTGGCAAAAAAATAGAGACATAGATCAGTGGAACAGTATAAAAATAGACCCACACAAATATAGTCAACTGATCTTTGACAAAGGAACAGCAAAGGAAATTCAATGAAGACAGGATAGTCTTTTCAACATATGATGCTGAAACCATTAGATGCTCATGTGCTAAATAAATAAATAAATAAATGCACAGACCTCACACTTTTCACAAAAAAAATAATTCAAAATTGATCACAGACCTAAATATAAAATGCAATACTATAAAACTTTGGGAAGGAAACACAGAAAAAAAATCTATGTGACCTTGTGTTCAAGGTGAGATTTTGGGTATAACACCAAAAGAATGACCCATGAAAGAAAAAACTGATAACTTAGATTTTATTAAAATTCAAAACATGTGTTCTATGAAAGATACTGTTAAGAGAATGGAAAGACGAGCTGGAGACTTGGAGAAAATATTTGCAATTATATATTGGATAAAGGACTTGTATCCAAAATATACAAAGAATTCTTAAAACAAACAACTCAATTTAAATATGGACAAGATATTTGAACAGACACTTCACCAAAGATGTATGGATGGCAAATAAGCATATAAAATATGTTGAACATCATTTGTCATCAGGGAATTGCAAATTAAAACAACAATGAGATACCACTACGTAGTTATTAGAATTGATAAAATCCAAAAATCTGACAATACCAAATGCTGATGAAGATTTGACAGACCTAGTAATCCCACTTCTGAGTATTTATCCAAAGAAACCCAAAACACTACTTCGAAGGGACGTGTGCATCCATATATTCATTGCAGCATTATTTACAATAGCCAAGATATGGAAGCAACCTAAGTATCTATCAATGGACGAATGGATAAAGAAGAGGTGGTACATATTTATAATGTAGTATTACTCAATAAAAAAGAATGAAATCCTGACATTTGAAACAACATGAATGGACCTGGAGGGTATTGTGCAGAGTCGAGTAAGTCAGAGAGAGAAAGACAAATGCCATATGATTTCACTTACATGTAGAATCTAAAGAACAAAATAAATGAACAAACAAAACAGAAATTAATTCATAGATGCAGCAAATATTTTGATGGTTGCCAGATGGGAGGGGGGTTAGAGGGGTGGCTGAAAAGGGGGGAAGGGATTAAGAAGTACAAATTGATAATTACAAAATAGTCAGGGGATGTAAAGTACAGCATAAGGAATATTGTCAGTAATATGGTAATAACTTTGTATGGTGTCAGGTGGGTACTAGATTTATTGAGGTAATCACTTCATATGTAAATGTCTAATCACTATGTTGTAAACCTGAAACTAAAATAATATTGTATGTCACTGTAATTGAAAAATAAAACAATTATTAAAGTTCAAAAAAAAGTAATGTTGCAAAAACTATGTATGATGCCGGGGGGTACTAGACTAATCGGGGCGATCACTGCATAAATTATATAAATGTTTAACCACTATGTTGTAATTAATATAAAATAATGAATGTCAACTGTAACTATATATATATATATATATATATATGTATATATATATATATATATATATAAAGTTTTTAAACAATTTAAAAAATAATTTCACTGATATGTGGGATATAAAACAAAACAACAAAGGAACAAGACAAACAAATAAAGAAACAAAAACTCATAGGCACAGACAATAGTTTAGTGGTTACCAGAGGGTAAGGGGAGAGGGGGTGGTTGATGAAGGTAAAAGGGATCAAATATCTGGTGATGGAAGGAGAACTGACTCTGGGTGGTGAACACACAATGTGATATATAGATGATGCATTACAGAATTGTCCACCTGAAACCTATGTAACTTTACTAACCATTGTCACCCCAATAAACTTTGATTTAAAAATAATTAGAAAAAGCATAAATTACTTAGGAATTTACTTAATCAAGGAGGTAAAAGTCTTGTACAAGAAAAACTAAGAAATAAGAAACATTGCTGAAAGAAAGAAGAAGACAAATAAATGGAAAGACATCCTATGTTCTTAGATTGGAAGATTTAATATTGTTAAAATATATTTGGTACTACCTAAAGGGATCTACAGACTCAGTGCAATCCTTATCAAAATCCCAGTGATGATTTTTGCAGAAATAAGAAAATTCCATCCTAAAATTCCCATGAAACCCCAAATAACCAAAACAATCTAGGAAAAGAAGAACAAATTAGGAGGACTCACATTTCATGACTTCAAAACTTACTACAAAGTTACTGTAATCAAAACAATGTGGTACTGGCAGAAAGACAGACACATAGAGCAATGGAATACAACAGAGAGCTCAGAAATAAACCCTTGCACGTATGTTAAAATTATTTTTGACAAGGATTCAAAGACTATCCAGTGAGAAAAGGACAGTCTTTTCTAAAATGGTGCTAGGAGAACTGAATATCCATATGCAAAAAAATGAAGTTGGACCCTTACCTAACACCAAATATAAAAATTAACTCAAAATGGATCAAAGACATAAACATAAGAGCTAAAACTATAAAACTCTAAGAAGAAAACATAGGGGAAAATCTTCGTGATATTGGATTTTGCAGGGATTTCGTGGATATGACACCAAAAGCATCAACGACAAAAGAAAAAACAGACAAATCTGACCTCATGAAAGTTGATACATCAAAGGACATTATTAATAAAGTAAAAAGGAAATCCACAGCCTGGGAGAAAATATTTGCAAATGACATACCTGATAAGGGATTAATATGTAAAATATATTTTAAAAACCCCTAAAACTCAACAATAACAACAAAAAATCAAACAACCCAATTAGAGAATGGGCTAAGGTCTTAAATAGTCATTTTTCTAAATAAGAAATACAAATAGCCAACAAACACATGAAAAGATGTTCAATGTCATTAATCATTAGGGAAATGCAAATCTAAACCACAATGTGGTTAGGATGGCTACTATGCAAAACAAACAAACAATAAAAAACATAAAATAACATGTTGGTGAGAATGTGGAGAAATTGGAACACGTGCACTGTTGGTGGGAATATAAAATATACAGCTTCTGTGGAAAATAGTGTGGTAGTTCCTTAAAAAGTTAGAAATAGAGTTACCATATGATCCAGTAATTCTACAGCTATATAACAAAAAAAATTGAAAGCAGTGTCTCTAAGAGATATATGTATACCCACATTATAGCAACATTATTTACAATAGCTAAAATGTAGAAGCAACCCAAGCAACAGATGAATGAATAGTCAAAATGTGAAATATACATACAATTGAATATTATCCTGCCTTTAAATGGAAAAAAACTATATCTTATGTTATGACATGGATGAACCTTGAGAACATTATGCTAAGTGAAAAAAACAATACTACAGAGTGTGCCCCCAAAAAATGTGTACACATTTTAAGAAAGGAAAAAACTGCATTAAAATTGTAATACTCGAGATGTACTGATAAAAAAAAATGAATACGAGTCACATTAGACTTCTGCAATTACAGGAGGTGCTCAAAGTGGTTACCGTCAGTGTCTGATTATGGAGAACTACTGCTTGAGCAACGTTGACCAAAGTGTCCATTTGTATACATTTTTTTGGCACCCCCGGTATATGATTCTACTTATATAAAGTACCTAGAATAGTTAAAATCATAGAAACTGAAAGTAGAATAGTGGTTTCCAGGGGTTAGGGGACAGAGGAATGGGGAGCTACTGTTTAATGGATATAGTTTCATTTTTACAAAATGAAAAAAAGTTCTGGAGGTGGATGGTAGTGATGGTTGCATAATATGAATGTGTTTAATACCACTGAGCCATACACTTAAAAATGGTTAAGATAGTAAATTTTACTTTACGTGTATTTTACCACAATAAAAAAATGAAAAAGTAAAGACAAAATGAACTGCCCATAAGCACTGTACTCTTATTGATAAAGCTGTTCCTATGGGGATAGAGTTAAAAAATTCTGATACTGCTATACATGTGTGCTGAAACTGAACAATTAACTAAATGAATAGCAGATGGTGGGAACCTGGTTTCTCACTGTTGGAGTAAGAATTCCCCACTAATGGAGTGGGGGAATTTACAGATAAGCAAAGAGAACGGGCTAGAATGATTCATGTGCTAATTCATTGGAGGTGGAGACATCAGTAAAAATTATGTTGAGCTTAATGTAGACACACAGGATTACAGAGAGAAATATGTATTTATAGGTATGTGTATATACATGGTTCAGTATACACACATGTATTTCTTTGCTCTGTCAGCATAGAGGGCCCGTCAGAAATTACATTCTAGTATGAATGAGCACATACAACATCCAGATTTTGGTTTCTTATGTCATTTTCCAATAAAAGGAACCAGAGGCCCTTGGAGAAATGGCTAATTCTAGGAGAGGAACAAGAAATATACAATATGAGCATGGAGCACCCTGCAGTGCTGAAAAATAAGGAAGTAAAAATTTAAAAAATCCCACAATGATGGGGCCATATCGAAGGGACACATAGAAGCCAACTGGAAGACCTCCCAATGGAAAAAATGGCATAAATAAACAAAGCAATAAAGTAAATAACATAGTAGTGGATTATAACCCAAAGTAAAAAATAAATATACATAAGTCCATACTGATAACAATAAATGTTTGCATAAATAAATAAAGTGGGGAGAAGAGACAAATCTGTGCGGAAGAATTCCAGATAATTAATGCGATTAGTCTGCCTTCCAGGTGGAGGAACATAACTTCCCACTCCTTAACCATGAGCTATAAATAAAGACTTCCTTCCACAAAGTGCAGTTTGGGAAGGCAGAAAAGGAGTGACTTTGCAACGGAGAAAGGTGACAAACACTACTTCATGCACGTGATCGAGGTCAACATCAACAGTCATAAATCATGTTGATCACTCATACCCTGGATATGACATGAGGGTAACGGTACTTTACCTCCTTCCCAAACCCTGTAATCCCAGACTTAGTAGAAAAACATTACACAGGTTTCAATACAATATATATGATCAATACTCCTCAAAACCATCAAGGTCATCAAAAGCAAGGAAAATCTGAGAAACTCACAGCCAAGAGGAGCGAGTCTAAGGAGACATGAAGACTAAATGTCATGGAGTATCCTGGAAGGGATTCCAAAACAGGAAAAGGACCTTAGGTAAATACTGGGGGGGAAAAAAAAAGACTTTCGTTAATGATATATCAATACCGGTTCATTACTTATAACAGATGTGCTATAGTAATATAAAATGTTTATAGTAGGGAAAACTGGGAGTGGGGTATATGGGAACTTTCTTTACTCTCTTCAATTACTACTCTCTTTACTACTTTAAATTTTGCTGAAAATATAAAACTGTTCCAAAAATTAAGAATATATATATTGTTATATATATGACTTATATATATATATGTATATATATGTACATATATATACATATATATATGCCTTGTTATATATATGCCTTTAAAAATATATACAATATGAAACAGAACAAATATTTATTGAGTGAATGAACAACAGAGTACTTGAAATCAAGCAAATTATAATCTATGGAAAGATAAGACGTCACACATGAAATATCAGTAATATAAGGCTGTCTGATCTGGATGTCAAATAATTGGTAATATTATAAAAAGTTGCATTTATTAAATGCTATGTGTTTAATAATACTTTACATGTATTATCTCATTTAATGCACACAATGGCCTCCTGAAGAGGTGCTATTATTGCCATTACAATTATTTCCATTTTACAGATAAGGAAGCTGAGGCTCAGAGAGGTTATGTAACTTGTCAAGTTATACAGGTAGCAAATGGCAGAGTCAGGATTTGAACTAAGCAACTCTGATGACACAGCTGGGCACTTAATTACTTTGTGCGGTATCTTAAAAGAGTACTATGGACAGGTAGAAGCTGTTCTCTGGTGGACCAGTGGTTTTCTGGCAGCATAGGGATTTAAGCTGAACCCTGAAGGTTGGGGAGACCAGAACGTGGAAAGGTGGAAGGAGAGCACTTAAAGTAGAAGGAAACCGAGCCAAAGCTAGAAGGTTGGTATGGCCAAAGCCTCCAGTGTGCAGAGGCTGGCCTGGCCCTTGGCCTCCTGTGTAATGCAACTCTCCTCCATTATGCAGGGTCTTGTCAAATCCAGAGCTCTTAGTCCCTGCACAACAACATCCAGTTCGGGAGTATTGCTCACTTCTTCCTTTCATACCAGTGTTGAAAGACATGCATCCCACTAGCAAACCCACAGATACTTCCAAGAAACCAAGGAAAACAAAACATGGGAACTGGAATTCATAAAAGGGCTTCTATAAAGGAGGTGACACAAAAATGCTCTGCCTTGGTTGGGGCTATCTGAGTGGCGTGCCTGCTGAACAAAGAGACGCCCTGGCTGGTCTGATCTGGTACTGCTCTTCCATCAGATGAGGTCCTCAATCTCCAGCCTTTCTAGTACTTACTTCTTTCTCTATCATAGTACAGCCACCAAGTTTTCCCTCTGACCCCAGGCTGTACTGCTCAAATTCTAATCCAGGATACTGTCTCTTTATAAAAGAAACAATTTCCGATCTGCGTCCCAAAGACCACTGCTCTGAGCTCTCTTGCAGGTAACTAACTGCCTTTCAAGTGCCACTTTTAAGATTCTCTCTTTGTCTTTTTAACCTGTGCCATTTTAATTATGATGTGTGTTGGTATGGGCCTGTTTGGGTTCATCTTGTTTGGAACTCTGCGATTCCTAGGTTTCTGTGCCTAATTCTTTCGCTAGGTTAAGGAAGTTTTCCGTCATTATTTCTTCAAATAGGTTTTCAATTGCTTGCCCTCTGTCTTCTCCTTCTTTTGTCCCTATGATGCAAATATTGGTATGTTTGATGTTGTCCCAGAATCCCCTTAAACTCTCCTTGTATGTATTTGGATTCTTTTTTCTTTTTGCTGTTCTGATTGGGTATTTTCTGCTACCTTATCTTCTAAATCACTGATTCTATCCTCTGCATCATCTAATCTACTGTTGATTCCCTCTAACGTATTCTTCATTTCAGTTATTGTATTCTTCATTTCTAACTGGTTCTTTTTATGTTTTCTATCTCCATTTTTATGTTTCCTGTCTCTTTGCTGAAGTTCTCCCTGAGATCCCTGAGCATCCTTATAACCAGTGTTTTGACCTCTGCATCTGGTAGATTGCTTGTCTCCATTTTGTTTAATTCTTTTTCTGGAGCCTTATTCTGTTATTTATTTGGGACATGTTTTTTTGTATTCCCATTTCGGCTGTCTCTCTATGTACTGGGTATCTCTGCCATGTCTCCTGGTTTTGGTGGAGTGGCCTTATGTAGTAGGTGCCTTTGGGGCCCAGTGTTGCAGTCTCCTTGGTCATCTGAGCTGGGTGCTGCAAGTGTGTCCCCTGTGTGGGCTGTGTGTGCTCTCTCCTGTTTTAGTTGAGACTTGGTTGCTGTTTGCACATCAATGGGAGGGACTGACCCTCAGGCTGATTGGTTATGAGGGCTGGCCATGACTACAGTGGAGGAGCTGTTGTGCAGGGGCTGACCCTATGGAGCAGGATTCAGCTTAGTGGGGCTCTGGTGCCTTCCCAGTCTGCCCTTTGAGTATGTCATTTGCAGAGGTGGTTGGGCTCCCAGCAAGGCCCACACCTCCCACTGACCCAGAGAGTCCACCTCCAACCCCACCCCCACAGACCCCATCAGAGTGAAGTAGCCAAGTGCATTCAATATAATCTGCCATCCCTGGCAAAGGACCCTGGCAGGGATGTGCTCCCTTTCAACATATGTGTGCCCTCTTTTAATTATAGTGCCTGTCAAGAGCTCTCTGCTCCCATGCACTCAGGTCCCTATAATGCAGGACTGTTCTCCAGCTACCCAGGGAAGCAACAGAGTAACCCACACAACTGCTAACCTCAGCTCCTCAGGGAAGCAAGGGTTACAGCTGACATGATCAGTCTGGCAACTGTTACCAGCTTGCTATTTTCAAACCAATGCCTACTGTTGTGGGTCAAGGAGAAAGGCTGTCTGCTGCCTTCTTCTCCCCAAAGAAGTAATTTTCCAGGATAGGAAAAGGATGCCACAAAACTTCCTGGAGCCCTGGAAAAGAAGAGTGCGTCTCAGTGGTTCAAATCTCGTTTCTTTCACTATTCCAATCAAAACACAACACCTGGAAGAGGATAGCAAATGAATTCTGGGCAATGGCGTTCTTTCTGTCTGGGAGATTTTAGCTCAAGTACCTCCATGCTTCCTCAATCAGATGCTTAGGGTCTGAACTGGATGAAAGCCATGGGTACTTAGATTTGGGATGCTTTTGATTAGAAGGGAAAGGGGGTGTGGGGACAGAGCCCCAAAAAGCAGTTTCCAGGCTCTCGGCCTCACATAGAAAGGTGCTGGCTCAGGTAGTAAATGGCCATCGACTGTGATCAAATGGCCATCAGCTGTGGCTAGTTAGCCGTCAGCTGTAACCAGTGAGCCATTGGCCACGAATATAACTGCTGTGGTTACGCTAAAAGAAAAGGGGGAGCTAGCAAGAAGATGGTGGCTGAGTCTGCAAGCGGCACAGTGAGGGTTGAGAATTGTGTTGCTCCTGGTTCCTGTGTCTCCAACCCAGCTGCCAGTGAGAGTATAGTGGTGTGACTCCCCTACCTATGACTCCGTGGGTGTTCCTTTTTGGCCTCACCATGTCCTGCGTTCTTGTGTGGGGAGCGGGAGCAGAGACGCCACAGACCCCGCCTGACACCCCGCACGACAGG
The DNA here is from genome assembly GCF_004115265.2 of Rhinolophus ferrumequinum. Classification (NCBI taxonomy): domain Eukaryota; kingdom Metazoa; phylum Chordata; class Mammalia; order Chiroptera; family Rhinolophidae; genus Rhinolophus; species Rhinolophus ferrumequinum. The sequence goes on from NC_046301.1 coordinate 43,159,844, forward strand.
GGGATTGGAGAAACAAACATCTTGGAGGTTCATAGTCTATTTGCCGGGAAAAAAAATTCCAATAACTCACTTTTCCATCAGAGAAAATGCCAACACACAAACCCTCAGATCTAGGAGAACAAGAGAAACCCAAAGCTTCAGGCTGTAGGAGGAGAGGGCTCCTCCTCCACTCTTTGTCAGCTTCTTCTGGGGAAGGTCAGTACAGAGATAAATCATCTCTGCAGTAACTAGCTACAAAGCTGCTCTACAATACCACGCTATTAGTGTCAGATTGTTTATAATCCTCCTTCAAGACTTTAAATCCGGCAGCCAAAGTAATGTTGCCAATGTGAGTGTTTTGGGGAGATGGTTCCTTTTTAGTGATATTGCCACATATGTGAGTGGAGGACTCCTAATATGAATTTTAGAGATGAGCTCTGCCCTGGAACAGTTCGGGGTATTTGATGCTGTTTATTACTGCTCTCTTATCCTTAAGCTCTTCACCTGGCTTCACTTGGATTTCAACTCCAACATAAGGGTCTACCAAACTGTTTGTCTACACCAAGAGAAACCAAAGCCCTGAGCTCTGGTTTTCTGACCATCTAAGGAACTAATAAATAGTGAGCACCCATCTTTTTAAGGCACCAATTCCTTGAGCTTTCAATAACACCAAGGCAGTCTGATGTTAGTAACTGGAATGTATAAGATAATTTTGTACTTTAAAACTGTCTTTTGTTGTTGTTGTTGTTGTTGTTTTTGCCTCCCAATATCTGTGAAGAAGCTAGGACAGACATACTTAATAAGATATTACTACTATCATTATTATTGTGGTCATTTAACAGAGAAGGAAACTGAGGCTCAGGGGAGCTGGGACGTGGCGAGGGTGACACAATCAGTCAGGGTTGAGGCCAGGGCCCAGATTCTGAGTTCTTGACTCTTAGTCTAGCAAATAAATAAATACAGAAAATCCAACCTGTGTCTTTGTGAAAAATGATACTGAAACTTTATAACAAGTGTATCCCTGCTCCTTTTCCAAACGCCTGCTTTAATTCCCCAAGAGTGGATTCCAAGCCACCTCTCTGTGTCGGGCCTGAGTTTTTCATTCCTTCAGAGCATGTCTGTAAATCTACCCGGTTTTTTTTTTTTTTTTTTTTTTTTTTTTTAGTTTCATGTGTACAAAACACTGTAATAGTTAGACATTTATCTGTTATACCCCTCACAAAGTGATAACTCCCCGCCCCCAAACTACTACTCCTCTGACATCGCATACAGCCGTTACATTTCCATGGTCTCTATTCCTTATGCAGCACTCCATTTCTTGTGACTATATATATAATTGTAGTTGACATTCATTATTTTTCAGCTTCAGCTTCGGTGTACAGTGCCGTGATCAGGCATCTACACCATACCTGACGTGGTCTCCCTAATAAGACACGTGTCCATCGGATACCCTACAAAATCTTTACAACGTTATTGATTATAAATCTACCCAGTTTTACAGTCAGAGAAATGCTGCCTGCTCCAGCCAACAAAGTTGAACCAGAAGTCTCTGCTTAGAAGTGTATTCCTAAGCAAATGATACTTCTCCCGCTACAAACATCCTGCCTCCCATGAGCCCACACGGGGAACGACTCAGTGAAGTAAGTGGACCTTTCCCTTTGGCAAAGGAGGAGAAATGACAAAAGGCTGAACATCGCTGTATGTATTCTGATGAACAGGTGACTTACTGCTGTATTTACCTAATAAAAATCTTTCTCCAGGTGAGCACACTGAGATGGAGTGTTTTATTTGCATGTCAGACCCGGGGCATTGAAAGCAGAAGCCCAGTACATACAAAACCCTTTTCAAAGAAACACAGGAAAGGAGGACTTTAAGTAGAATGAAAACAAGTCCAAGCTGAGAGGTTATTCTAAATGGTATGTTATTGGTTAAAACCCCGAGTTTGAACCCATAAACTGCATAAATACTGCCCTTATGTCGGGACACACCTCCCTCTGAGTGCTTCGTTTCCAATGAGAGAGAATGAGAAGGGACAAGGCTTTGGAGTAATTAAGGAAAGTCTTCAGGGAGCTATTTGGGGGCTAAATTATAAGCCAATAAAAGGAGAGAAGGACTCAGAGAAAGGCAGTCTGTTGGGAGGCTATTGCAATGATCTCTGCTTGAAACAGTGAGAGCAAGAGGGAATGGAAGAAAAGAAGGAAAGCAGACTTGCCAATGAAAAATCAACAGAATTTAGTCATGCATCGAATGTGGGCAACAGGGCAAGAGGCTCTCGATTCAAAAGTTGTACTAAGGTTTCTCCTGACAGAAAGGAGAAGTCAGAAAGTTTTATTTGGGGTATACTGAGTTGGAAGTGGCATTGGAATGTCCTAGGTATTTAGTGAGTAGTTGGAGGATTCTAGTTCTCTGGAGGAAGGCTGGAGCCAGAGCTAAAGATCTTGGCAGCCTTTACCTAGAGGCATGGGGAATACAAGACAGGCTGCAGAATGAAATATACTCTTAACTAACATTTATAAAGATACATTTTATGTTCTAAGTACTGCGCTTAACACGTTGGAAGAATCGTTTGATTTCATCATTACCACAACTCCATTAGGTAGACAGAGTGCCAGTTTTTATAATTTTCCAAAGTCAGTAGATGAGCAAACAGGGCAACCAGGATTGGGAACCAATTTCTCTGACTCCAAATGCATAGTCTAAACACAAGAGAGGATGAGCTGGCTGGCTGGTGCCGACCAAGGAAACAATGGAGGTTGGACTGGCTCGTCTGCCCCAGCTACAAGGAGAGACTTGTAGGAGACTTGTGGGAGACTGCCAAGGCCAGAGAAGATGTGGGGGGCAGGGATGCAGAGCCTTCCACACCTGGCGAGAGCCTCTCTCCAGAGCTGAGTGCCAGCAAGTCTTCTTTTACTGAGAATGCATGTCCAAGTGAGAAGGCTGGACCCATTGAATCAAGGTCATCTTGATCCCCTCTATTTATTCTCTCTCTTAGCCACTTCCTGAACAAACTTGCTTAGTTTACCCAATCTAGTCCCATGCACTTTTGAACCAATCAACCTCCTCCCCCTAAACCCCTTGAAGCTTCCTTCCTATTCTCCCAGATTGGTTCTGCTGATGAGCCAGATTCATGGTTTCTGCTCTAAGTCTTGTTCTTTTCTGTGAGTAAACTGAGGCAGCAGAGTATGATCTGGGAGCCAACAAGATAGGAGGAGTCTTGGATAAGATCCAAGCCAGGCCTAGCAAAATTGTCAGGTGGGGAAAATGGGCCTTTCTTCATCTCCCCTTTATGGCTTTTCTCCCAAATTCCCTCAGGTTCACGCTTTTGATCTAACTTATTTGGGGTAGGGGTTCAGATTCCTCATGTCTACTTCTTCCTTTACAATCCTTTTAGCAAAACTCTCCCTTAGGAAAAGATATGATAAACTCATTTACTTGAACATATAAATGACTGATAATGGCTTTATATATTAGTTCTACCAGGTGTTTAACTCAACACGAAGCTGTTTGATTTGTGCCAAAGGAATAAAGCTCTAATTATAAACATCTGAAAGTCAAGTCAAGGAGGAACATTAAAGAAGATAAATCAGGCAACTTTCAAATTATAGTCTCCCTGAATATACAGCTTGTACTTATTCAGCCCATCATAGTAATTTCAAATTTTGCTTTAGAAAAAAAGAAAATACACTGAAATTTTAAAAATCTAGTCATCCATCACTTTAGTCAACACAAAGTTTTATCATGCGGGCAATTTATAGCTACTGAAAAATACGAAGCCGAGAACTAACTCAATAATAGCAGTGTTTTGAGAATACTCTGGAAGGAAATACGGCCCCTGACTTCTGCTAACTTACCATCTAGTTAGGAAGAGAAGACTGACATGAGCACACAATAAATATGCTAGAGATGTTAACCAGAATAGACATTCAAATGAGAGCGAAATCGCTAGAGTCTGTAATGGAACTTTACCTGCTCGGCAGGATCTTACCTGGTCCTTCTCAATGGACGTTCACACCCTCCCTCTATTTTCCATGCACTGCCTTAAATTTCTATTACTCTGGTGTCGACCATTCTGACTTGATTCTCTTCTTTCTCCATCTCTTTCCACCGATAGTTTCATTTCTGAAACCGTATTTTTTAAATCCCAAGAGCATGTTCTAATTCTAAATTTTTCCACTTTTCCATGGCAGATTTTATGGATACGCTTCATGATTCAATCATTGATATTTCCAAGATTCTACTTGATGCAAATGTTTCTACGTCAATTTCTACTTGATGTATATCTCTTTGGTAGGACTTTATAGTGCATAACTACAACCAGCAAACAAATAGATCAACTTCTATAAGAGGCACATTCTAAATTTTAAAACAGTGATTCCTTTTTTGAAAAATTTAGATGGGAAACTATGTTTTATCCTCCTATTTGGGGAAGCGTCACATAATCTGAAGGTGACTGGTTAAATTGGAGGCATCATTTTCTGGGCCAGAACCGAAGCAAACCAACCCAAGCCGGTTGGGTATAAAATCCAGGATGTTAGCCTTCACAATTCTATACTCATCTCTTCATATTCTCTTCTCCCTCCCTATTCAAATCTCTCTCTTCTAGAAAGTTCTTATCTGCCATGCCTGTTACTGCAAAGGCAGCTAGCTTCTCTGTCTCTCTCCCTCTCCTTTTTATGCTTATATTGGGCTGGGGGAGACTCCAAATTTCACCCCATGAGAGAAAGACCATGTAGAATAAGAGACAGGAAATGTGGTTTTGGTCCTAGTTCTGTCCACTTCTTTGCTGTTAGACAGGAAATATAGCCCCTTGCTACTGAAGTGTGGTCCTCAGCCAGCATCCTGGGCATTTCGTTATCTGGGAGCTTGTTAGAAAGCTCTGACCCAGACTTAATGAATCAGAGTGTGCATAGTAAGAAGACCCGCAAGTGGGTTGAGTGCACACTAAAATTTGGGCGGCACTGATTTAGCCTATCTGCAAAATGAGGTTTCAACCCCGATATGATCATACTGCTCTAAAATCCCACAATTTTATGAGTGAAAGAGAAGAAATAGCCCCTCTTTCAGAAGGACCCAGCAAATGTCTTTGGATGCTTTATCCCACAATTAGACCCCATGAGCCAAGTCTTACAATGTCTTGTTGAGAAGCTGGAGGAGGGCAGAGGCTGCCCACACAGGAATGAAGGGACATAGGTACAGAGAATGTCATCAGTTCTACGGGTGCAATCACACCTGGAGCCATTTGGGATCTCTGAGTGCCACTTTCATCCCGGATGGTACCTTTGGGGTTGCTACCCCAAGAGGCTTTGGGAACTCTATCAAGAAATGACGGGAGCTCTCTGAAGATCTGAAAAGGGCTGTGTGTCCGAAGAAAATAAATGGGATTCTAATTAGAAATACCACCAAACAGGAGCATAGAAATTCAGCTGTGACTGTTTCCTTCTTCAGCAAGGCATGTGTCCTTGATTCTGCTCTCCAGCTTTCTCAAGTGCTCCCGAGAGACACATTTATTTCTAACGCTGCCACTGGGGAGAGGAAGAGCTCCTGGATGATGCATCCACACAGGGAGGCTGCAGTTCTGAGAGGCCATGCCAAGACATATAACCATCAGTAATCCATGGGGATGGCCCAATGGAGCCAGAAAAAGGGCTGCCCCACGTAAGTTGCTAGACGGAGGGATTCTCCTGGGTGGCAGAAGATCAACCCTCTCTTTGATTCCTGACACACCCCATTACATTTTGCATCACACCTTTGATTACAAAGTAACTGTAAATGCTTTTTTTTAAACAACATACAAAGCTACTATGATTCATTTATGTCTATTCGTATATATGTGTGTGTGTGTGTGTGTGTGTGTGTGTGTGTGTGTGTGTGTGTGTTTATTAAAAGTTTTAATCAGCTATAATCCTTAGGCAAATCTCAGGTGATATGACAGCACCAGTGTAAATGGAATATTTGTTAAAGGGGAGGCAGTGTTGGGTAGAGACACAGACTGACCCTGGAAGACCCAGACGTGTGTACCCTAGACTAGTTAATTTCTAGGACTTCATCTGTACATAGGAAAACCAAGCTGGATGACTCTTCAAGATTTTATGTGCTGGAATTTTTAACAAGTCAGCTTGCTAACCACATCTCATGCCTTGCCTTATATTTTCTTTCTGAGCGTCTTGATTATACCAATAGTTTGAAAACACATTGTGGGCAAAGTTCCTGTATGTTACTCCTTGTCTGTATCCACTGAGGTCTAACCAGAGCGTAAGGTATAACAGGGACCATGTAAGTGCTGTGCAGGACAAGTGTGGGAATGAATGGCCTTGAATCTGTCTAAACTCTAGATCTCTGCTCTCCTTTGCTTAGCAAATCTAGTCCTAGAGCTCGTTCTAGAATAACAGGACCAGTTAGGGTCTTCCCATCCCACACTCACTTCCTCCGCTCTGGGAATTTTTTCTGCTCAGGATATAACTGCAAGCTAAACACAATGAGCTACCTGCACTGGGGTCCTCTAAGGGTGGGTGGGGCAGTCTAAGGGAACAGCAGGTTTGTGTATAAAAGGGCTGCAGTCTATAACACCAAGACACAGAGGGAAAAAGGAAAGAGAGGGGGATCCTTCAGAGAGGGAAATACACAATGTCCAACACACCAGAGCTTTCAACACTATGAATATGCCTTCCTTGTGTCCAGCCCATGTCACATCTACACACCCTGAAGGAAAAGCCTGACAACTGACATGTCCCATCCAGCAAGAAGCCCAGAAAGAAAACAGATGCATTTAACCAAAGAGGAAATTCAGGCCAACTATTTATACAAACTAAACAAATGGTGACATGTGCTGCTCATACCATTCTGTACCTTGCTTTCTTATTTTAACCATTAAATATAGATTTTGAAAATTTTTCCACATTAGTGCATAGAAAAGCTTCGTGATTCTTTGTTTTGTTTTGTTTGTTTACACCTGTATACGATTTCATAGTACCGATGTACCATAATTTATTTAAACAGTCCCTTACTGGTAGACAATTTAGTTTGTATTATCAAACTTTCAGGTCTTCGCTAATGTTTCAGCTGATGAGTGATAATTCTAAGTCATTTTATTTTGCATTTATTTAATTATGAGTGAAGCTGAACATCTTCTCGTGTTTAAGAGCCATTTGTATTTTTCTTTTTGTGAGCAATCTGTTTATCTTTTCCCGGTTTTTTTTTTTTTCCATTGGACTGTTGGTCTTTTATTATTGATAGGAAGCCAGCATCCAAATGTAGGGGCTGAAAAGCAAGGAAATTAAAACTTGTTAAAGCCCACAACTCATTGTTTCTTAACAAAATTAAAATACATTGCAATTGTATCTGGATTACAAATAAACAGGACTTTTTTTAACTTCATAAATTTAGCTAATAGAAAAGAAAATATATTGCTAAAGCCACCACACTTCATAGACTCTTACAACTGGAAAACCAGAAGGATCTTCTACATTGTTTAATTCTGTTGCTTCATTGTATAAATGTAATCGAGAGAAATCAAGGCAAGCAGCCTGAGTAGCACCGAAACCTCCAGCTGACTAGCCCAGTGATCTTTGTATTCTACTTTGTGGCTCCTTTTAATCTGCTACTTAGAGAAACCAGAATTTTCTGTCCTTGGCTGAAAGTTTCTTTTCAAGAGATAAGTGAATAGCCAGCACCAAATCCTTGTCGGCGAGCCCCAGCAGCTGCACTCAGTCGTGGTGGGTGCTTCTCCTAACTGCTTCCAGAGCTCTCCCAACCTTGACCTTAAAATCCTATAAAGGAAACAATTTCGCAACAGTAGGTAGACAAATATTTTGGATTTCTCCCCAGTAATAGGACAGAACAAGGCAGCGGGGCAGAGGTGTGGCTAGGAAAACTTTCCAGAGCCCCGCACTGTGCTAGATGCTACCCTCCGAGGTAATCACGCAGCTTAGTGAAATTCCAGGCCTTTGGCCCTTTGCTTTCATGTCTGATTTCCTATAAAGGGGGAATCATATTTGATGAGAAACAAAAGATTTGAGCAAACCAGATAATAATCACGTAATGAAAATAGATACAGGAGCTTAATTGTTTAGATCCTGGATTAACAAATGACGTGAAGTATAAAATTCCAAATGCAAGATCTCCAGCAGAAGCCGTGAATGGGGAATGATGATACAGCCCTTACTACTTAGAGTTCTAGGTGGAATAAGGGTGTATTACAGGGTGAGGAACCAGGGGCCAAACTCTCTTTTTTAAGTAGAGAAGGAATCAGTTCATTCTCATGTGTCGTGCTGGCAGTCTCAGGAGAAAAAACAAGTGTTCCTATTCAAGAATGAGAGTTTTAAAGGATGTCTTGATGGGCGTGGCTGAATTGTGCCATGAAGAAGAGAGAGTCACAGACCATCTGTGATGGATCATAAGCAGGGCTGTCTTAGCAGTAGTCTGGGAGACAATGGCTTACGTGGTCAGGACTGCCCTGTACAGTTGGGCAGCTTGTGCACTGCTCAAAGTACTGTCTGAAGTAATACAGGGGCTGAAATCCAGCCTGCCTATCGCTAGCTGATCATGTGAGAAAAAAGATTCTTTTTGCAAAGGCACATTTAGGGCTCCCCAGAGTGGGGCTCTTTTCTAATTCAGGAAAAGGTGTCATGTAGACTCCTGGCAGCCTGGGCTCTTACTACCAATGAAGAATCTCAAGGCCTACCCCAGAACTACTCTGTCAGCATCTTCCCATTAAGATACCCCAGGTGACTTGTATGCTCATTACAGTCTGAGAAGCACTACCTAAAGCACAGAACACATTTCACTTTGCAGACCGGGAACTGGATACCCAGGAGAGTGCTTTTCTTAGAGAAGAGGTGCGGGTGGCACTCAGGCCTCCTGGGTTCTAGCCCTTTCCTGGCTTTTCCAGATGAATAACCTTTTATCATTGCTGATCTATTTTATGAAAGGCACAGGTGAGGACATGGCCTGGATCCCTTATTATCTTTAGAGATCAAAGCCTCCTGGAATCCTCAAGACTTGTGACTTTTTTTTTCAAGACTCCCTGTTCACTTCTGAATGGGACTCATTGGATTCTGTCTGACCCAGAGCCATGGAGTTGGCCTTGCCCTGGTCTTGCTCAGAGCTCCAGTCCTCCGATTCTAGCTGGACCCCAGGGCTAGGAGTGTCAGAGAAGCCTGGAGGGTGTGTGTGTTTATGCATGTGTGTCGCAGGGCACGTACACGCAGGAGGAGAGGGTGGGTGTGTAGGGCAGACAGACTCACACTTCCTGCAAATCTTGCTCTTCTATTTGTCTTTTTATTTAGGGTTTTATCAGTCTCCTAAGAACCCAAGCCACTCACTTAACCTGTCACACAGTCCCAAAGAGCCTGCCCCCAAATTGTCTTTGCACTCCTCATCTGGGCAAACAGATTGTACTTCTAAACTTGGAGTGTCTTTCAGCTTAAGTTGTTCCACTATTGTTGATAATCTCTCCCCCTCTCTCTCTCTCTCTCTCTCAAATTAAATCACTTTATCTATTACTGCAAGGTGATGCTCAGCCTATGGAAATAGAAATTCTTGAGGCAAAAGTGTCAAGGAAGGAATTGAGAGTCTTAAAGTCTAGTTACAATGCACCCATTTGGAGTAGCAAGCACGCTCTCACCGTTTACCAGTTTGCCACTTCTCAGAGAAAAGCTGTTAAGCTTTTCTTCTTAGTATTTTCTCATTATGCCTCTCTCTCTCTCTCTCTCTCTCTCTCTCTCTCTCTCTCTCTCTCTCTCTCTTGCTCTCTCTCTCTCTTCCTTCTCCCTCCTCCCTCCTCCCTTTCTCCCCCTCTCCATCTCTCCTCCACGCCCCCACCAGGGAGGAACTCTTTTGTTTTCTCTAAGCTGATTTTGATTTTAGAATCTCTCCATTGTGAGTCCCAAGAAAGAGAGAAACACAGTGGAAACAGGTGTCCACAGCAGACTTTCACAGTGTCAGCACCTCTTCCCAAACAGGGGCTCCCTCCATCTGCCGGCCTGCTCAAAGGGGGCTGCCTCCCTCCTTTGTGGCTCCCTGAGGCTAGAGACGAGGGACATGGCGCTTGTGCATAGAGGCCACATGGTCTCTCCTCTGATGCCCCCTGGCCAACTGGTCCTCGGTCAGGAAGCCACTGATTTCTGTCCCTGCTCACACCTACTTCCTTTCTGCTCCCTCCTATTTCTATCTGTTTGTAAGGGAGGTGGGAAAATGTTGAAGAAATTTCCACCAGATACTTTTCATTCATACAAACAAACAAACAAACAAACAGGAGAAGCAGCTATCTTCTTAGACTGAGAGAGAAGGGGTGGCATCAGAAGCTTAAGAAAAGTTGAAGTTTTACATGGTTACACTGGAGAAAAAGAGTGAGAAGCGATCAAGGAAACAGAAGCAGGGCTGTGTGACTTTTCTTTCCACCTGCTGGGCTAGTAGAAACGGCAGACTTTTTTCATACACAGTTTTCTCTCTGCTCTTGCTCAATTTATTCCTCCCACCTCCCAGGGGGACTCTTGGCTCATTAATAACGAAGTTATAGGGAATGAGAAGAGGAAGGAGAAATGTTTCCGATGAAAGGAAGCTGGGACTAGCCCAAGCCATTTGTCTCATTTGGGTCTGTCATTTCACCTCTCTGAATCTTACTTAATTCCCTTGGATATAAAATTAGGATAGTGCCTGCGATCCAATGCACTGCTTAGCAATATTGAAAGAACCATATTAGACAAGGTATGTGCAAGGATTTTTCTTAAAGTACAAATTGCTCTAAGAGCAGAAGTTGCGACTGATCTCAAATAGCTGCTGTAAGTGCTTTGTGGAAATAAGCTTGAGGAAGAATTGTTTACCAACCGAAGAGTTTACAGTGATGTTAGGTGGACAACACACCACAACAGGGAATAATATGAGGGCACATATGGTAAGGAGCAGATGAGTGGGACAGTACAGATGAGGAGCTATGGACCTACAAGCCATCTAAATGTAAAGAGTGATTTGGGAAGGTCTCATGGAAGAGATGGGAGCTATTATGGGTTGAATTATGTCACCCCAAAAGGTGTGTTCCCAAAAGGACCTATTGGGAAACAGGGTCCTTGCAGAGGTAATTAGTTAAGAGGCGGCCATACCGGCTTAGGGTGGACCCTTAATCCAACAAGAAGGGTGTCCTCGTGAGATGGGCAGAGGGAGACACAGGGAGGAGAACGACAGATGAAAACACACACACACACACACACACACACACACGCACACACGCATGAGGAGAGAATGCCATTCACGACAGAGCAGAGGTGGAAGTGAAACGGCTGTAAGCCTAGGAACACCACGGAGTGCTAGCCACCACCACAAGCTAGGAAGCGGCCAGGAAGGATTCTCTCCTACAGATTTCAGAGGGAGCACGGCTCGGCTGACACCTTGATCTCAGGCTTCTGGTTTCCAGAACTGTGAGAGAATAAATTTCTGTTGTTTTCTGCCCCCAGTTTGTGGCACTTTGTTACAGCAGGCCTGACGAACAAATCCAGGAGCTGAGCAGGGCCTGGGGAGCACCACTCATTCCCGGAGGCACAGCAGACAGGAGGAGACTCTTCGCATGATGTTAGATGCGAGGAATGTGAAAGAGGTGAGCACCACCAGTCAGGTTAATCATTTCTCAGTAAGCTCTAATATACTGGAGTAGTAGCTGGGTTCTCTCCGGGCAAGATCAACAATTTCTATTTTACTGTCTAGTAATCAGTATTATTATAACTTTGCTACCTAGTCTATTTGGTTTGGCTGCACAAACTCTTTTTAAATGCCTTCTCCTGGCCTATTATCTATTTATTGCCCATGAAGTATCATGCTGACCCTATTCTAATTTTTCAAAAAACAATCAACGTTTGACTTTGATGTGTACTGATATTCAGTTCTTCTTCATGCCCAGTTTCCTGGTAAATTTTGACATTTAGCTCTGAGGAGAGCAGTATCCAGTGACCTAATAAGAAACTCCTAAAGCTCTGTGAGCTCTGTTTGATACTCAACAGATTGTGCTTCAAGGAAATCCTGTTCTCTGAAGAAGCTGTTATGCTCTACTGGACCAGTATCATACCTTGAGAAAGATCTAAGAGCCATATTTACACGTTGAGCTGTCATAGATCCAAAGTAGCCATTAGTAATGATTAGGTAAATAGAATAACTTCGAATGTCCCTAAATACATATTTGCAGGATAATAGGCTATTGGGTGAGGTGTTCCTTTTTTAAATAAGCCCAGCTTTTGCAAATGAAACTCTGTTAAGGTTACAAACACACCGGGCAAGGCTGCCCCCATTTCTGTGCCTCACCGGTTAACATGATCATGTCTCAGCTTTCCCTGGGTTCCCTAAAGATGGGATGGAGTATGCAGCATTTGTTCCACGCAAGACTCAGGATACTAAAGAGTATTCCAAGTTTTAGAGCAGAAGCTCTACTTAGGTGTCCCCAAAGGTAGCAATGGATGTCTAGGTGCTATTCTCTTTGTTTCAGAAAGTCTAACAGAAATCATTCATTTACACTCAAGTAACCACTTGATCTAATTCAAGCATCAACTATGCATTGTAAAGCTTAAGAGTTTAGAGTCTGGAGTCAGACTGCCTATCATTCAGCTCACTAGCTGTGAAACCTGGTCCAGTTTACTCAACCTCTCTGAACCTCAGGGTACCCATCAGTTAATAGAGTTGGCAACAGTATCTACCTCACATGATGGTTATGAGGCTTACCTGATTTGACGTGAGGAAGGCATTTAGGGCATGGCCTGGCATACGGTAGGTTCTTAATAAGTGCTTATTCTGCCTTTTTGTTTATAGCTAAATTATGTAATTCCAACCAGCTATGTCATGCTAGTCAGAAACTCTACTTGGAAATGGTATGTCTCCCAAACGAATTTATTAACTATGAAAAATAATTTACGTATAAGGTACCTCTTAAAACCTGGTTTGTACAAGGCAGAAAAAAATAAAAGAAGTCATTGGTGGTGAAAATATTGCAAATCACTGTGTTTGGGGAGAGAGAAAGAGAGAGAGAGAAGGAACTCTGGGATATGCAGAGATGTCTACTGGAGTCTTTGGCTGGATGCTTAGCTGCACATGTATGGAGTGAAATTACCTGAGGCTGGGGGAAAAAACCACCAGAAAGCACTAGATGAAACAATTTCTGGAGCTCACACGAAGCTAGGCACAGCTTCTACTTTGACCAGTCGGGACTGAGAACCTTCCTAATACTTGGGACATTGGAGGTGGTGTGTTGGAGCCGGCTCCTACAAGCTTGAGACAGCTGATTGTTAAGTTTTGGGGGATTTTGAGAGCTGTTTGCTGTTACATTTGTAGATTTCAACTGGCCATAATAGGAAGTAAGCAAACGCTACAAATCAGGTTTCTATTTTTTCTGGGAGAACCAGTTGTTAAACATTTACCAGCACACTACTGAACATTGGGTAGGGTCTTGAGAAGAACCATGCAGTTTACTAGTTTTGTCCTAGAACAAAATTTACTCTCAAAATAAAAACAAAACTAGGCAAGCCTCCAAAGGAGCAGGTTGAGCTACAAGTAACTTAACCTCAACTTAAACCCCAGTTAAGGTGCCATACTCTTGAGAACAATACGACAAAATCAAGCTCTTAGCACAATAACATTCATAACATGAATAACTTTAAATCTATTAAATAAATTTAATTCCTTATCAAAAACCCTTTCACAAAGAAAACTCAGTAGATTTCACTGAACTCTACAGAAAATTTAAGGAAGAAATAAAACAAAATTTACACAAATTCTCCCAGAAAATAGGTGAGGAGGAAATACTTCAAAATGCTGTGATGTCAGTATTACCCTGCTATCAAAACCAGACGAGAGCATTACAGGACATGACATGACATGACATGACATTATAAGGAAACTACAGATCAATATTCCTCATGAACACAGATACAAAATCCTTAATAAAATATTAGTAATTCAATGATCAAGTATGTTTTCCCCCAGGAATGCTATCTCTGTTTAACATTTGAAAATCAATCCACATTAACACATTAATGAACGAAGCCCGACATAAGATTCTATACTGTATGATTCCATTTACATAAAACTCCAGAAAAGGCAAAAGTATAGTAGCAAGAAACAGATCAGTGATTGTCTAGGCTTGGGGTAGAGGGAGGGGATGGAATACAAAGAGGCATGAGGAAACTTTGGGGTATAATGGAAACGCTCCATTTCTGGATAGTGGAAGTAGTTATGAGACATTTGCCAAAATTTAGCAAACTGTACATTTAAAATGGGGGAATTTCATTTAATATAAATCATACTTCAATCAGCAAATGCCCTCATGGCAAAAGCAGCTTCCATAATTCTCTTGTTTCTCTAAGTCCTCTCTTTTCCTTCCTTTTTTTTTTTAACTATATATATATATTTTTAAAATTTTTTTATTGGGGAATGTTGGGAATGGTGTGCCTCTCCAAAGCCCATTAGCTCCAAATCAGCGTCCCTCAATCTAGTTGTGGAGAAAGGGCAACCTTGTTGTTGAGAGCTCACGCTCTAACCCACTGAGCCATCTGGCCGCCCCTCTGGAAGCCCAGCAGTAGCTCGTTGTTTTCAATCTAGTCGTGGAGGGTGCAGTTCACTGGCCCATGCGGGAACCAAACCGGCAATCCTGTTGTTAAGAGCTCGCGTTCCAAAAAACTGAGCCATCCGTACGCCCTCTCTTCCTTTTTAAACTTAGTGATAGCTTAGCACAATGTCGGCTCTGGATGGTTGTTCCAAATGCCCTGGCCTGCTACCACCAGCAATGGGAGTCAGCCATTGATTTTCTTAATGGAGAGTCTCTAAGACAAGGTGAAGCATGGACTTCCAGGCTCTCAGTAGAGTGGGAAGAGGGGAAGGGTTTGGGTTGTGATGATGGGGCTTCTCTCTTTCTCTTCCTTCTTTTGTTATGTAAATAAATGTTTAAGGATGGGACTCCTGATATGCTTTCTTTGGTTCAATTCAGACACACATATTCTTTTATTGGTAACACTAAATATGTCCAGAACTGGACTTACAAGGCAAATGACCAGATTTTAGAACTGGCTGTGTGTAAACTTGAAGAAGTGAACAACTCGTTTAACTTCTCTTGGCTTCAGTGTCATCCTTCAAAAAATTGAGGATTGATAATTCCTAAAGTGCTTCCAATAAAATCTGATTCTTTACTTTCTAGAGGAAAGACTGCTACACAATTACTACTCTTCTCTCATTGCTTAAAATGGTTCATCTGCTTTCTACTCATCACTTCAGAAATCATAACTGTAATATTTTAATGCTCAATTACATTCAGTTCGGTAGATTTAATATACAACAATATCCCATCCATCTAGCACTCAGTTAATTCTCTTGATTTCTCAGTTCTCCAGAATAAAATCAAGGATAAGGTAAGAAGATTTGAAACAAGAAGAAGGGGCTCTGAGCAATCTAGTCAAAGGTTGGGAAATTTTCCTAAAAGAAGAAACCACAGGCTTACTTAGGGTTAATTTTGTGGATATTTTACATCCAAACCTAATAAGATTAATTAGTTTGTTCTAAAAGACATGCTAGATAATCATCAGCAAATTAAAAGGTACATTGACAAACCCATTATAAGGGAGGAGATATAAAAACCATAAAATACAGGTGCAATAAAATACAAATGATTCTAGTGTAGAAAACAAACTGTCCTATACACATACTTCAACAGGTCCTAAAGGAACTATTATGTTAGAGCTAAGTACAATCACTAATGTTTAATAATGCTACTATCTTATGTTTTAAGGGACAGCCTCACAGATGTCCAGAAAACTGATGCATTCTCCAGAATGACTTAGACTTTGACAGTTCTGGAAAGTTGGTTTACTAGTATATTTCAGTTAGCAGCTGTTACGTAAGTGTTGTGGTCTCAACTATACTGAAGTTCCTTGCAGGGGGAAGACCAGGTCATATACCTCTCTGTGCCTCCCATACAACTATCTGTATCATGAGATTAATAACACCACCTCCACAGGAGTGTAATTTGGGTAAAGGATGCAAGTGCCTATACAGAGCCTGACACATAGCTGGTGCTCAATTAATGTGAGTGGGGTGAATGATGTTAGTGTTTGTGCAGTTCAAGATGTACTTGAATCATTGATTTAGGGATCCCTGTGTCTTCTTCAAAGCTTCATTACATGCTTGGATCGCAATCCTTTTTCTCCCCTAAAATACTAATCCTCTTCCTTACACAATTAAAATAATCTCTGAAGTCCTAAAAATTCCCAAAGATTTTCCTGAAAAGTTCTGATGACTTCTCTTCAATCCCGTGAAGAGTGAATTCCAAACTCCCATGGCCTTTGTCTCTATACTCTTCTCAAAATACTCTTGCTTCCCAGACTCAAAATTTCTTATATTTGACATAAATAGTTTACAGATTGGGTTTAATATTTATATTTTATTTTCTCATTTCTCCTTCTATGTTCACATCACATGGTTGTCTTAGATTATATGTTTTTAGTGTCTCGGTGGAACATATCTTTGTAATAATTTTATATAATTTCCTGTAGGCAATTGGGTGCTTAAAAATATCTTAAGAAATATGAATTAGGTAGTTCAGGATTCAAGCACTTCCAAAGGAATGTTTTTAGTGAAATGCCTTTTGACAGCAAAACTTTTTGGAATGGAAAAAAGACAGTATTAATTTGTGACTGACTTTTCTGTAAAATTCTGGGACAAGCTGAAGCATACTTCTTGAAGTCTACTTTGTACCTCTTATATGAGTAATGTGGGGCTGAGGAGGTAGAGAGTACCAAAGTGGTAGAATCCAACAGTACAATTTAAGAAGAGTACTTAATATATTTCATTTGTCTTTGCATAAATATAATAATAAAAACATTTTTAATCTTGGAAAATTAAAGAAAAAGAAAAAAAATGACCCCTGTTCCCACCGCCCTGACAAGATTATTGGTATAGACTTTGGAAGTGCTATTTGATACTGTATCTATATAGAGAACCCATTCCCTGTCCTGGAGGAATTGTAAATCTCAGTGAAAGGAGACAAGAGCTACACAGTCGAAGTAGTTACAAAATTAGGTGAAACCATGTGTAACCAAGTGTTAAATGGAGCATTTATAAAAGAGAGAAAAATAGAACCTATAGAATCTTTGCCTCCAAAAGTGCTTCAAGATACTATACCCAAGCATATAGGAGAAATCCAAGATGGTGCAGTAGATAAACATTGTGCCTGCTTCCTTCCATAAACACATGAAAATGACAACTAAATTATAAAACAATCAACCTGGAGAACCACCTGAAGTCTAGCTGAACAGAAGTTTTATCACTAAGGATATAAAGAAGAAGCCATGTTGAGACTGATAGGAGGGGCAGAGACTCCAAACATGTTGGCCCAAAACTTCCATGTGGTGGTTGACAATCAGGAGGGAGGAATATCTCAGCTGTGGAGATTCCTCCCAGGGGAGCAAGGGACCTCAGCCCCACACCAGGCTCCCGATCCAGAGTACTGATGCTGGAAAGAGAAGCCCCCACAACATCTGGCTGTGAAAAACAGCGGGGATTCCAACTCTCTGGGTGGAATGGAAGGTTGTGGGAAATCTAAATGTCCTCTTAAACAGCCTGTGCACAGATTCTCTCATTCCCAGGCACTCACCCTGGGCTCTGGGAGGGACAGTGACTTGGGAGACATCGGAGGCATACAGGGGGCAGACTGAGGTGTGTTGTTGCAGGACAAGCGTTGGAGGACAGTTGCCATTTTTCCCTCTGTGGGATTCTTCTCCCATGCAGCCAGCAGGCTGGCGTCATCTTTCCTGTGTTGAGCCCTTCCCCACATGGTGAAATCTGAATGTGATTAGCCTAATGAGCTCCTTTGAGATCCCGCCCCAGTCAACTCCCCCAATGCCAGAGGCATTTTTTCATGAGCAGCAGGCCCGCCCACATTGCACTCTTTCTTGGAAACTATTGGAGTCCATGGGCCCCAGGCAGGAGGTGACTGGCCTCAGTGTGCTCTGAGACTTTTGCTGAGTAGCTCCAGGCTCCACATTGGCACCAAACCAGAATCTACACTAACCTGGTGAACACGGCTCTTCCCACTCTTGACTCTTTGAGACCCTGCCTCACCCAACTTGCATACAGCACGAGGCTTTATCACTGGCTGAACTTTAAGAGAGCTAGCAAATAGCAGCAGGTCTCAGGGTGTCCTGGCTTTTTTTTTTTTTTTTTTTTTTTTTTTTCCCGGAGCTACCCCAGGCCTAGTACTATGGCAGCCATCCTTGGTTTGCAGTGTGGCCTCCCCCACATGCCTCCAATTTTAGCACAGGCAGCGAACAACTGCAGATTGCTTTGTAGCTCCTAGCAAGTAGTCCCTGGCCCATTACAGGCAGTGAGTGACCTGGGCCTGCACCCGAGCCTCTCCCATGAGGCCCCAGGACCAACATACTTGAAGGTTGCCTTTAGACCATAGCAGAGCACAGCCCAATCAGCCCCACAAGGGGCACACACAAAGGGTGGTCTCAACAGGCACCAAAGCCTGCTGGGGTGAATCCCACACAGTAGGGTAAACCTCCTGCACAGCAGCTCATAAGCTATGGATGTGGCCAAACCCCACTGCCAATCAGCCTAGTACCAATCCCACCCACTGATGTAACAATAGCAATCAAGGCTCAACTGTAACAGGAGGGCGAACACAACCCACACAAGGGACACTCCTGGAGCACCCCAAGCTGGGGACAAGAGAGACTGTGCCAGGGCCCCACAGGGCACCTTCTACATAAGGCCACCCAGCCAAGACTGAAAAACATAACAGATCTACCTAATATATAGAAACAAACACAGAGAGGCAGCCAAAATGAGGAAACAAAGAAATACATCCCAAATGAAAGAACCGGAGAAAACTCCAGAAAAAGAACTAAACGAAATGGAGGCAAGCAATCCACCAGAGACAGAGTTCAAAATAATAGTTATAAGGATGCTCAAGAAACTTAGTGAGAACTTCAACAGAGAGATAGCAAGCATAAAAAAATGGATATAGAAACCATAAAAAAGAATCAATCAGAAGTGAAGAATACAATAACCGAAATGAAGAAGGCACTAGAAGGAATCATCAGCAGACTAGATGAAGCAGAGGGTCAAATCAGTGATTTGGAAAATAAAGTAGCACAAAACACCCAATTGGAACAGCAAAAAGAAAAAAGAATCCCTCCAAAAATAAGGATAGTTTAAGAGACCTCTGGGTCAACATCAAGCATAACAACCCTGCCATCATAGGGGTACCAGAAGGAGACGAGACAAAGCAAGAGACTGAGAATTTATTTGAAGAAATAATGACTGAAAACTTTCCTAACCTGGTGAAGGAAATAGACATACAAGTCCAGGAAGCACAGAGTCTCAAACAAGATGTACCCAAACAGGCCCACACCAAGACACATTATAATTAAAATGGCAAAGATTAAAGACAAACAGAGAATCCTAAAAGCAGCAAGAGAAAGGAAACTAGTAATTTATAAGGGAGCCCTATAAGATTGTCAGCTGATTTGCGACAACATAGATGGATCTTGAGATTATTATGCAAAGCAAAATAAGTCAGACAGAAAAAGTCGAGAACCATGTGATTTCACTGATATGTGGTATATAAAACTGAAAACAACAAAAGAACAAGACAAACAAATGAAGAAACAGGGGTGGTCGATGAGAGTAAAGGGGATCAAATATATGGTGATGGAAGGAGAACTGACTCTGGGTGGTGAACACACAATGTGATTTATAAATGATGTATTACAGAATTGTATACCTGAAATTTATGTAACTTTACTAACAATTGTCACCCCAATAAACTTTAATTAAAAAAAATAAGATTGTCAGCTGATTTCTCAACAGAAACTTTGCAGGCCAGGAGGGATTCGCACAAAATATTCAATGTGATGAAAAGCAAGGACCTACAACCAAAGGTATTGTACCCAGTAAGGCTATTATTTAAAATCAAAGGACAGATAAAGGGCTTCCCAGACAAGAAAAAGCTAAAGGAGTTCATCACCACCAAACCAGTATTACAAGGAATGTCAGAGGAACTCTAAGACAGAAAAAAAATAGATCAAAATTATGAATAATAAAATGGCAACAGCTACATGTCTAACAATTATGTTAAATGTAAATGGATTAAATGTTCCAATCAAAAGACATTGGAGGGTTAAATGGGTCAGAAAACAAAACCCTTATATATATACTGCCTACAAGAGACTCACTTCAGATTGAAAGACACCCACAGATGGAAAGTAAAGGGATGGAAAAAGTTATTTCATGAAAATGGAAATGAAGAAAACAAACAAACAAACAAAAAAAGCTGGGGTAGCAATGCTTATACCAGACAAAATAGACTTTAAAACCAAGGCTATAACAAGAGACAAAGAAGGACCCAGTAATCCCATTTCTGGGTATTTATCTGAAGAAACCCAAAACACTAATTTGAGGGGACCTGTGCATCCATGTGTTCATTGCAGCATTGTTTACAATGGCCAAGGTGTGGAGGCAGCCTGGGTGACCATCAGTGGAAGAATGGATAAAGAGGAGGTAGTACATATATACAGTGGAATATTGCTTGGCCATGGAAGGGAACATGTTCTTGCCATCTGCAGTGGCATGGATGGACCCGGACAGTGTTGTGCTGAGTGAAGTATGTCAGACAGAGAGAGACAGATGCAATGTGATTTCACCTATATATGGACTCTAAAGAACAAAATGAATGAACAAACAAAACAGAAACAGACTCATAGGTACAGAAAATATTTTGATGGTGCCAGATGGGAGGGGGTTAAGGGTGTGGGTGAAAAAGGGGGAAGGGATTAAGAAGTACAAATTTTTTGTCAAAAAATAGTTATGGGGATGTAAGGTATAGCATAAGGAATATAATCAATAATATTGTAATAACTACGAGGTCTGACAATTAAGTTCGTGAACTTATACCAAAAAAAGTGCCACATACCTCAATGCTGAGTATCACTACGGTCACCTTTGAAGTATTCCCCTTGGGAAGCTATGCACCAATGCCAGTGCCTCGTCCACCCTTCAAAGCAATTTTGGAACTCTTTTTCTGGAATGACCATCAGAGCTGTCGTTGTATTACTCTTGATGTCCTGAATGTCATCAAAATGTCTTCCTTTCAATATTTCCTTTATCTTTGGGTAAAGAAAGAAGTCATTGGGGGCCAGATCAGGTGAGTATGGAAGGTGTTCCAATACACTTATTTGTTTACTGGCTAAAAACTCCCTCACAAACAGTGCCTTGTGAGCTTGTGCATTGTCATGATGCAAGAGCCATGAATTGTTGGCAAAAAGTTCAGGTCATCTAACTTTTTCATGCAACATTTCAGCACTTCCAAACAGTAAACTTGGTTAACTGTTTGTCCAATTGGTACAAATTCATAATGAATAATCCCTCTGAGATCAAAAAATGTTAGCAACATCGTTGCAACAAGTTCGCAAATTTATTTGTCAGACTTTCGTATGTATGGTGTCAAAAGTATACTAGATTTGTTGGGGTGATAGAGGGGAAGGTTTGGGGGGCAGGTTGAAAAAGGTGAAGGCGTTAAGAAGTACAAATTAGTAGTTACAAAACAGCCGTGGGGATGTAAAGTAAAGCATAGGGAATATAGTCAATGATGTGGTAATAATTAGGTATAGTGCCAGGTGGTTACTAGACTATAAAGAGGGATCACTTCTTAAATTATATAAATGTCTAACCTCTATGCAGTACACCTGAAATTAATATAAAATAATGTTGAATGTCAACTGTAATTCAAAAATTTTAAATATGGTGAAAAGGTGAAGGGGAATAAGAGGTTCAAATTTCCAGGTATAAAACAAATAAGTCTTGGGAATGTAATGTACAGCATAGGGAATATAGTCAATAATATTGTGATAGCATAGTATGGTGTCAGATTGTTACTGGACTTATCATGGTAATCATTTCTTTAGGTACCCTGTTTCCCCGAAAATAAGACCTAGTCGGACGATTAGCTCTAATGTGTCTTTTGGAGCAAACATTAATATGAGACCTGGTCTTATTTTACTATAAGACTGGGTCCTATGTAATAAAATATAAGACCAGGTCTCATATTAATGTTTGCTCCAAAAGACGCATTAGAGCTGATTGTCCAGCTAGGTCTTATTTTCGGGGAAACATGGTATGTAAATGTTGAATAACTATGGTGTAACCCTAAAACTAATATATTGTATGTTAGCCATATTTTTAATAAAATTGTTTTTAAAAGAGATACTCTACCCAAAGTATGAGAAAATGTCCAAAACACAAAACTCCCTCTCCCAGTGGCCTGATGGTTGAATGACAAGCATTGAGAAAATGTCGCCAGTACCAGTAATATCCACTGACCAGATAGAGGAGAAAGATTCTTAGCCTATCAGTGGTGATGCAACCAACCCTTCAAACAAGTAGGGTATGAGAGATTTTGCAAAGCTTTATTCCGATTACACCCCAGCTTAGATATGGCTGGACACTTCTGTAGAGTCATGGCCAAAACAAACTCTGAGCTAGGCCTGACCATTTGGGCTGATACTAAAACACACACCAGCCTTGAGCATGTTAAGTCCTCGCCGTTCCCCCAGAACAAACGACAGCCTGAGAAAAGCAAGCAGTCATGCATATTTGTGCTGGGAAATTCTTAAAATGTGCACTTTATTTGTGCAAGATATGTACCAAATCTCCCCACTCAATGCAAAGCATTGCCACTTGGATGCTGGGCGGCATTCTCTTTTTGTGAAGTGGGGTGGGGGCTGCTTTTCATTCCAGGCACAAGAATGTGCAGTTGGGATCTTTGAACTTATCCCTGTACTTTCTAGTTTTGAAAAATCAAATTCCGTGCAGCTTAAATATTATTTTCACCACTCAAATCAAGTTAAAAAATTAATTTAAAAAATTAACAAATTTCCACTCTAATGTTGCTAATTCACTGGCCTACTGATATCACTAAGATTCTGTCCCAATCACAAAGATTTACTCTGGGATTCCAGCAATTTCAGTTACAAGTGATTTTCTCTAAGTAGGTAGACTAGAAGAGAATCACATAATTTTAGAGCTGTTCCTCAGCTTTGAAGATTATTTAGGCCCATTTCTTCGTTTTACAGTTAAGATTTTGAGATATGAAGAGATTATCACATGCATCAGGATCCAGTCAAGACGGCAGGGTAGGTAAACACTGTGCTTACCTCATCCCGTGACCACATAAAAATTACAATTAAACTACAGAACAGCCATCATTGAGAATTGCCTGAAGCCTAGCTAAACAAAAGTCCTATAACTAAGGAGATATATAGAAAAAGCCATGTCAAGGCTGGTAAGAGGGTGTTGGATGTGGAACAGGCCCTTCCCACACCCACATGTGGTGATTAAAAACCAGGAGGGATATCTAAGCTGCGGAGGTCCCACCCGAGGAAGAGGGGTCCCAATCCCACACCAGTCTCTCCAGTCTAGGGTTCCAGTGCTGGGGAGAGAAGTTTCTATATCTTCTGTCTCTGACAACCAGAGGAGATTGTGGCTGAGTGAGATGGAGGGCTGCTGGAGTCACAGGCATTCCTCTTAAATGGCCCATGCATGAGTTACTCACTGACAGACTCACTTGCTCTGAGCTCCAACACTGGGGCAACAACTCAAAAGGTGTCAGAGACTTATGGGAGAAACTGAATTATCAAGCTCCATGGTGAGGAATAGAGGGGCAGTGCTCTCCCAGACAGAAGTGCTTCAGAAGCCATTGTTCCTTTGTTGAGCCCTCTCCCCAGCCAGCCTGCATGAATAGGCGGGCACCATATCTGAATCTCCATCAACCTGGCTAACATCATTCACTCTGCCCTGGTGATTCTCTGAGACCCTGCCCTGCCCATCTTATAGGCCAACCCATGCCACTTTCAGGGGCTTTTCCATGCAAACAGCCTGTCTTGACTCATACTGCAGAATTTCCTAAAATCTCTCAAAGGTTCACAAACGCCAAACAAGCAGCATCTGGCCTCTTGCTAAGCAGCCCCAAGCCCAGTACTAGCAGCAGCTGGCCCCAGTTCGCAGCTTAGCCTCTCCCAGGCACTTCCAAACCAGCACAAGTGGCAACCATCTGAAGATCACTTTGCAGCTCATGCCAAGGGGCCCCGGGCAGGGTACAGGCAGTTGCTGTTTGGCCTGCAACAGAGACCCTCCCAGAAGGCCCCAGAACCAATACACCTGGTGGCCAGCTTCAGATCATACCAAAGCACCACCCAAATGACACGCCTAAGGAGCAGATTGGGCAGGCACCAGAGCCCTGCTAAAGTGGATCCTGCTCCATAGTGTCAGCCCCTGCACCACAGCTCCTCCACTGTAGTCACAGCTAGTCCTCACAACCAATCACCCTGAGGGTCAATCCCTCCCACGGATGTGTAAACAGCAACCAAGGCTCAACTACAACAGGAGGGCATGCACAACCTACACAAGGGACACACCTGCAGCACCCAGCTCTTGTGACAAGGGAAACTGTACCACTGGGCCCCACAGGACACCTACAACATAAGGCCACTCTATCAAGACCGGGACACATAGCAGCTCTACTGAATTTCACAGAAATAAACACAGGGAGGCAGCCAAAATGGGGATACAAAAAAACATGTCCCAAATAAAAAACAGAATAAGGCTCCAGAAAAAGAATTAAACAAAATGGAGACAAGCAATCTGCCAGATGCAGAGTTCAAAACTCTGGTTATAAGGATGCTCAATGATCTCAGGGAGAACTTCAACAAAGAGACAGGAAACATAAAAATGGAGATAGAGAACATAAAAAGAACCAGTTAGAAATGAAGAATACAATAACCAAAATAAAGAATATATTAGAGGGAATCAACAGTAGATTAGGTGAAGCAGACAATTTAATCAGTGATTTGGAAGATAAGGTAGCAGAAAATACTCAATCGAATAGCCGAAAGAAGAAAGAATTCCAAAAAATGAGGATAGTTTAAAGGACCTCCAGGACAACATCAAGCACACCAACATTCACATCACAGGGGCACCAGAAAGAGCAGAGAGAGAAGGCAACTGAAAACCTATTTGAAGAAATAGTGACGGGAAACTTCCCTCACCTGGTAAAGGAAATAAACAGAAGTACAGGAATCACAGAGAGTCCCAAACAAGATGAACCCAAACTGGCCCACACCAAGACACATCATAATTAAAATAGCAAAGATTAAAGACAAAGAGAGAATCTTAAAAGTAGTAATGGAAAAGCAGTTAGTTACCTACAAGGGAGCTCCCATAAAACTGTCAGCTGATTTCTCAACAGAAACTTTGCAGGCCAGGAGGGATTGGCAGGAAATATTCAAAGTGATGAAAACCGCAGCCCTACAACCAAGATTACTCTACACAGCAAAGCTATCATTCAGAATTGAAGGACAGATAAAGAGCTTCCTAGACAAGAAAAAGCTAAATGAATTCATCACCACCAAATCTGTATTACAAGGAATCTTAGAGGGACTTCTTTAAGAAGAAAAAAAGATCAACAGTATAAATAATAAAGTAGTAATAACTATGTATCCATTAACAATTACTTTAAATGTAAATAGATTAAATGCTCCAATCAAAAGACAGAGGGTGGCTGAATGAATAAGAAAATAAGACCCCTACATATGCTGCCTACAAGAGAATCACTTCAGATCGAAAGACACACACAGAGTGAAAGTAAAGCATGGAAAAAGACATTTCATGAAAATAGAAACAAACAAACAAAACTCTGGGATAGCAATACTTATACCAAACTAAGTAAACTAAAACAAAAGCTATAACAAGAGGCAAAAAAAGGACCCAGCAATTTCACTTCTGGGTATTTATCTGAGAAAACCCAAAACACTAATTTGAAAAGACAAATGCCTCCATATGTTTGTTGCAGCATTATTTACAATAACCAAGATATGGTGGAAACCTGGGTGTCCATCAATGGATGAATGGATAAAGAAGAGGTAGTACATATATACAATGGAGTATTACCTAGCCATAAAAAAGAATGAAATCTTGCATCTGCAACAGCATAGATGGACCTAGAGGGTATTGTGCTGAGTGGAGTAAGTCAGGCAGAGAAAGACAAATGCTGTATAGTTTCACTTATATATGGAATCTAAACAAACAAAATAAACAAACAAACAAAACAGAAACAAGCATAGATACAGAGAACATTTTGATGGCTGCCAGATGGAACAGGGATGGAGGGATGGGTGAAAAGGGGGAAGGATTAAGAAGTACAAATTAGTAGTTACAAAATAGTCATGTGGCTAAAGTACATCATAGGGAATATAGTTAATAATATTGTAATAACTATGTTTGGTGTCAGATGGATGCTAGATTTATCGGGGTGATCACTTCGTAAGTTATAAATATCTAATCATTATGTTGTATACTTGAAACTAATATAATATTGTATGTCAACTGTAACTGAAAAATAAATAAATAAGTTTTAAAAAAAGAGAGTGTCAACACAACATAGCTAATTAGTGGGGGAATCTCTACTCATGCTTGCACCTAAGTGAATGAACACTCAGTTAACAGTTATTGAAGGTTTTGCATGTGTCAGGAACTTGTATGTTCTTGCCTCTGGATTCACCAAGATGGAAAAACTTCTCAAGGAGTTTACACTGAAGTAGGTGCAGATTGATCATAGTTAGATCTTAGAAAAATGTTAAATATTTAATACTTTTGTTGGTTAAAAAAAAAAGACTGCTATGCATACAACTCCCACTTCATCTTAACCATATTAACTTAAGGAGTACGGCCATAGTGTGCTTCCGAGCCTAAGACCTAAGGGGGATCCTAATTACCCCAATATAAATTATCCAGGTGTGGGAGCTATGAGGCTGTGTAAAGAGGCAAAGGGGTTTTCACAAGAAAACGTTCCCTAAATGAATTTCCACTTAAAATTTTGTGCCCGCTCAAACATCCCTCCTCACTCGTAGCACTAGTATTTAGTTTCACTCTTTGGATCAAAATCTTTGTTGGTTAGTCTTTCCCAGATCATTTTAAACAGCAGCACAATGCCACCTGGTTGCAAAATCAAATTGAAAATCTCTACTGAAATAATTGATGAGTCAATCAAATTGAAGTTGAAGAACTGCTCAATTACATGCAAAACTGTTGATAAATAAAGAGCTGCTAGAAAAAAAAAATGGTTAATGGAAGAAGAGAAATTGCAAGAATGGTGGCATAAAAGTTACTTCAAAAAAGAATGATCTGAGTATCCTTGAATTAAGAGACCTTAAAAAAATGAATGAATTTCTTGAATGTTTTTCCAAAAATGATCTTTTCCGGCATTGTAGGATGAAACTCAAACAAAAAGTGGAGGCCACTGTCTTAAGCCAACATATATATTTGCCAGCAAAACCAAAAGAGAATGAATATTTATGTCATTCTTTGTTCATTCTAAGAATAAAACACTGTTTTAATTTAAATATATATATATATATATATATATATATATATATATATATATATATATATACATATATATATATATAATACATAAAATAAGATAAACTTATTTTCAAGATTTTTAATTGGATTCTTCAAGATACATAATCTCTATCACTTTTTTATTTGGGCATTTGTTCCTAATTTCAAGCAGATTTTGTATCCACGATTTTCAGTAATGAAGATGACCTGTAATTGTGGAGATGAAGGATGGAGGCCCAGAAAGCACAGCAAAGTTTTGAAGATCACACATCTAGTCCTGGCAGCACTAAGTCACTTTATTTTCCCATCACCCAGAATTGTTCATCTATATGCAAAGAGGTAAGGAATTTGCCTTGCACTCAACATGGCTTTTCAGTCAAGGTAAGAATCTGATGGCAGGAGAAGAAGTAAAAGACACGGAGGAAAGATCTTATAGAAGATCAAATAAAATGTGTTTTCCCTTCACTTTAGCTAAAGAAATGACATGCCTAAAATTGATTCTAATCCGAAACGTACATTCCAGGGATAAGACGTGCCCATTTTAAAGTGTGTTCTGGTGCAATTAAGAGACGCACTTAAGATGGGGATTAATCTCGGTTATTCTGTTTAGGGTTCTTTTTTAAAGAGAGAGAACACAGAGGAAACCATACACCCCTCAGCACCATCACCCCTGCTGCCTCGCTCCTTCCAGCAAGTGAAAATATAAGGCAAAAAGGACTTCCAAGATGCTATAGGCTGAATGTTTGTGTGTCCCCCAAAATTCAAATGCTGGTGCCCTAACCTTCAACGTGATAGTATTTGTGGTGGGGTCTTTGGGATGTAATTAGGGTTAGATGAAGTCATGAAAGTGGGACCCTTATGATGGGATTAGTGCCCTTATAAGAAGAGAAAGAGAAACCAATGCACACTCTCATATTCTCTTTCTCTCTCTCTCTCTCTTTCTCCCTCCCTCCCTCCCCATCCTGTCCCATTAGGCCTGGCTCAGGCTCCACAGTACCTAGGCCTCCAATCCACCAGACTTCCTTGCTCCTCAGTATGGAGCATGAGGAAAATCCACCCATTTCTACCCTTGATGAGGATGTCCTTGGTGACTCTGCCATGATGATGGAGGGAGCCCAGCTGGGTGGAGGGAGAGTGAGTTTCTTCAGCAGTCTCTGCTAGCTGCTCCACGTGGAGCCCTGTCAGCTGTGGCCCCATCACCGTGGTTCTCCCATCATCCTGTAGGCAGCTGTCCTCAGCTGCAGTGCCCAAGGGCTGGCAGCAACTCTTGGCAATGAAGCCTTTCTCCTGATGGTCCTGTCCTCCCCATCCTCACGTCTCTGCTCTTTGGAACCACTTCAAAGCCCTGGGATTGGGCTGTACTGCTCTCTGTCTTAGCGTTCCACCAGAGCGTAGCTCTCAGCAGGGCCCCCATGCAAACCCCATTGCAACAGCTCTAGGCTGGCTGTCACTTTCTGCCTGTGCAGAGAAGATCCCACCAGCACATAATATGATTGACTAGCTCACCCCTCCACAGGCCTCAATGACTTTCGCTTCCAATGCTCACTGTTTCAACCAATGGCAGCACTAGGCTTATCAGCCCGTCCAAAGTCCTCTCCCTCCTTCCCTCATGTGACTGAGCCAAGATTTCTAGTCTGGGTCTACACCCTTCCCATTCTCATTGGCCTTACACTAATTAGACTATTGAACTATATTCTAACTGGCTTCTCTGACTCCAGCCTTTAATGTCTCTAATTTATTTTCTACCCAACCTTATTTATTCATCCTTTCCCAGGCTCAGTAAGCTTTGATGAATCCCTGTTATTGACAGTTTTAAATCCAAACACCTTAGCAAGATATTGAAGACACTAGACCATCAGGACGTGACCCAACTTTCCTGACTCACTTATCACTGTACTCTATCTTACACCTTGCATTCAGATCTCATTGGAACATTCATTATATGTATCCCACGTATGCCCCTGCAGTGTTCCCTCTCCTAGAAAGACCCAATCTTACTACCACTAGCATATTCATTCAAATTGCAGTTCAAAAGTCACATTCTCTAGTTAGCCTTTCCTCCATCTTCTCAATCTGAGTTTATACTGTTTTTCAAGCTCATGTGGCACTTTGTTAATTAATAGGATGACTCTATATCCCAGTTCGCTTAGGACCATTCCAGTTTATGCTTGATGTCCCTGCTTATTTTTAATGATTTCCTCCTTTAGCTCTGAAAAATGACCAAATTAGGACAATAAATTATATGGCCACTCTATGTATATCATTCTTATATTCTAATTATTTCTGTACCTATTTTTGTCTCTGCCTTCCGGTCCCTAGGTTTGAGGTCAAGGACGGCACCTCTCTCAAATTTGCCTTTCCCAGGCCCACTCAGTACTTAATACCTAGTAGACGCTCAGTATTATTTATTCAAAGTAAACTTTAGTTGGGCCGCAATGGATAAGTGTGATTTGAAAAGGCAGAGTAGGAACATTTTAAAGCTTATCACAGTGATATTAGGGATAATACTAAGAGATTCTATTGCAGAACTTATTCATTAATTTCAAGTCCATCCCAGACTTGCCCAGTGGATTTCCTGATCTGATGGACACAGAGTGGCAGGTTTCTGAACATGAACTCAGGGCTCTGGCTGCAGCTGCTCCTCAAGAGCTGAGCAGCTCCCGGGAGGAGGCTGAGTGGTCCCCACACAGATTTCCTAAGAGTGTGCCTGTGAACACTAAGTAGACTCAGGGTGGATCCAAGGCAAGGAAACAGCACTTCCAGACGACAGCACTACTGTTCAGCCACACTAAAGCCATCAGGAAGTGAACATCGGTAGCCCAGATGTCCGTTCAGTATGACTGTTGGAAAAGGTATATCTGAAATGTCCCCAAACCAGTTCTTATCTCCAGCTTGAGATAGAGTGCTCTGAAGGGTCATCCCAACTTCAGAACTCCCCAGAGTATTGGCGACAGCTTATACTGGGATCGCCTCACAGCTCAATGCCTCCGCTTCCTACTTGTGCTTCCCTCTCCCCTAAGCACCACCTAATAAACCTCCTGCACGCTAACCGTTTCATCCTGCTTCCAGGGAACCCAACTTGCAACACGGGTCAAAGGAACAAAAGACAGGATCCGTGATTTCAAGATACAATTTAGCTAAAGAGATTAAATATACTCAGAAGGAAATAATAACAGTGTAAGACAGATTATAGATTAAAAGACTTATAAAGATAGACACAGTACCTCATTTGTTTGAGTATCTTCAATGCTCACCAGCAAGCATGGTTCCAATAGCTGTTTGTTGAATGGATAGATAGATGGTAGGATGGCAAATGAACGCCATTATGAGGTCTGACAATTAAGTTCATGAACTCATCCCAGAAAAAGTGCTACCTACCTCATTGCTGAATATCACTGTAGTCACCTTCGAAGTACTCCCCTTGGGAGGCTATGCACCGATGCCAGCACCTAGTCCACCTTTCAAAGCAATTTTGGAACTCTTTTTCTGGAATGGCCATCAGAACTGTCGTCATATTACTCTTGATGCCCTGAATGTCATCAAAATGTCTTTGTTTCAATATTTCCTTTATCTTTGGGTAAAGAAAGAAGTCACTGGGGGCCAGATCAGGTGAGTAGGGAAGGTGTTCCAATACAGTTATTTGTTTACTGGCTCAAAATTGCCTCACAGACCCTTGTGAGCTGGTGCATTGTTGTGATGCAAAATCCATAAATTGTTGGTTCAAAGTGCAGTTCATTTTCACACAGCCTTTTCAGCACTTCCAAATAGTAAACTTGGTTAACTGTCTAGTTGGTACAAATTCATAATGAATAATCCCTCTGATATCAAAAAAGTTTAGCAACATTGTTTTGAGTCTTGATTTAGAGTGATGGACATTTTTTGGTTGTGGAAAATTGTGCACTTTGACACTTTGTTTTAGGGTAATATTGCTACACTCGTGTTTCATCACCAGTGATAACACAGCCAAAACATCGTCTTGCCTCTCCAAAAGGTCTTGGCAAACTTCAACTCTCCTTTGCTTTTGTTCATCAATGAGCTCCTTTGGGACCATTTTTGCACACATCTTTCTCATGCCAAGATTTTCAGTTAAGATTTTCCTAACTGTTTCTCTATCAATGTTTACTTGGTCTGCTGTGCTTCTCACACTCAGCCGATGATTTTGACACACAGTTCGACAACTTTTTGCAATGTTTCCGTCAGTTCTGCTTGTTACTGGCTTCATCAGTGATGTGTTCTCGTCCATCAGAAAAACATTTAATCCACTTGTACACTGCCATTTTCTTCATGGCATTATCCCCATAAACTTGGACTAAAGTGTCCCTGATTTCCCTTCCAATCTTGCCAAGTTTAAGGAGAAATTTAATGTCTGTTCATTGCTCTAATTCAAGCTCATTCTCGTGATGGCACAAAAAAACATGCAACAACAATAATGAATGCCACTCAGCAAGACACCGCCACATGATGACACGAACACAGCTGTGAGACACTGATATACCAAGGTTATGAAACATTACCGAACTGTTCGGACAATGGTGTCAATGTAAGTACGTGGTGGCAAGTTCGCAAACTTAATTGTCAGACCTCATAATTATAACACCAAAGAAGAATTGTGTATTCAGAGGAGCAGAGGTCACTGTGGGGTTTGGTTCCTGGGAAAGTGCCATGTAATTAAGGTACTGATATACAGCAGGGAGACAGGAATACAATCTGATATATAGGAGAGAGATCACAAAGAATGGAGACCAGGCGAAGAAGAAGAAAATCTGGGTTGGATTGCCAATTATATGGGGCACTAAAATATCATCAGAAATATAACCAAATGGATAATTGTCTGATTGTGTGTGTCCATACTTCTTTTCAGGATAGTATTAGCTGTGAATAGAAGTAAAACCCTGCTGAGCTGTGAGGAGGAAACCCCAAAGGGTACGGTCAAATAACAACACATGGCTACTTACCTTTCTTCTGAGGAGGTAGGGCTGGGTGACCAGGTTTGGGGTGAGAGCTGAATTGTGGAGGAAGTTAAAGAGGCTGGGGGCTAACTGCTGCCATTCTTCTTCTCTGATCTTCCTCCATGCAGCCATCAGCCATTTCCGTAAGTAAATGTCAAACATTGAAAGAATAATGGTTTAAGGGGATCTGCGGCTCTGGGTATTCACATGTTTCAGTTCAGCTCTAAATCTAGAGCTAAGCAGTAAGGACGAACAAACAAGAAAGACGTTCTAGATGTTAGTGACGTAACCCATTCATGTAGCTAAATGCTATTGGAAGCTATTTATATTTTTGCAAGTTCTGTAAGGGTACAACTGTTGCATTCCTCTGCGTGTGTGTGTGTGTGGTGGAGACACAGAGGGAAGGCACTAGTCATGCTCTCACTGTAAATCCAGTGACGTCCCGACACCCGTGGGAAGCTGGTCAATGGCTCCTGAGTCTGACCCCTATCCCTTAGGACCAAGACTCTTACACCTTTTATAACAAGAGCCTCCCCTTGATGCACCTGGGATGCCAATGGATTAGAAAAGGAAATACCAGGGCAGGGGCACGGTGAGGCGCGGATCACCACAGCACTGTCTGGGGGAAATGGCTGGTCCTGGGGAAGAGTAATTTTAAATATAGCAAGGCATGCCTCGGGATTGTTCTCTTGACCACTCTCTAGTGCTTGACGCTGGAGACCTATGTTTACTCAGCATCTCACTTCTTACAGGGAGCACAGAGCTTCACACGCAGTCCCATCACACTTTAAGGTTGTAAAGGAAGAGGTGCTTTCCACACTTGCAATCACCTGTGGGCGCACGGAAGGAAGGTGTAACAAGGCCACCAGAATGCAGAGGCCATAAGTAGCTCCTCACACTCCGGGGACCCAGTGTCACACTCCGGGGATCCATTATAGGACTGTGGGGAGGGTATTATTGCAGGGACAAGGAAACCTACTTAATCTGATCAGGGCCGCCGACGAGGACAAGATGGGCAAATTCACATGCCCATTCCTGAGCCTGTGGGAGACCCCAGGAACTCTGAAGGACCAAAGGAAGGCATGAGGAGTCGAAATACCCAAAGTTTGGAGAAGGAGATTAAGTCAGAGAAATACTGCTTTGTTGCAAATATGATGATTCTGCTGTACACCCCCAATACCAGATGGTCCTTCTTGGGAAACACAGGTATGTGTGTATGACTGGATTTACTGAGTTCACAAGGAGGGCACGTTCACATCTGGACAGCTGGAAACCCCATTCCTGACTGCTTACATCTCGAGTGGAGAGAGAAGTAGACAGCTGGCTCGTTGTGGGAGCACTCATCAGCAACACTCGGAGAGGAATTTCATTGATTTTCCCATCCTGGGGTTTCTGGTTCTGATGGCATCCGGAATAACCAGCCTGCTGCAGAAGTGAAAACAGAGCCTTCAGGAAGGCAGAGTAAATGGGTGTTGATGTGATCAGAGGTTCTGAGTACTAAGGGAAAGTCCCAGGACTTAAAAACTTTTCTTCACGCATGCCCTTGACAGATGTCTGAAATCCTGCCATTACAGCCACACTTAGTTGGTCTTGAACGCTGTGCATGGCCTTTTGGAGTGTTTTTCTGAGCAGAGGGTTTTTTCTAGATACACTTGAGATTATTTTTTAATGTAGTTATTAAAATAGATCCTGCATCCACTGCATCCACGTGGTCGGACATGACAGACATAACTTCCTAGGTCAGTTAGACACGTGAACAGTCTTCCTCCCACTCCTTTTCTTCACGACCTATTTGCTGCCATATTCTCACATCACCATTGGTGTTCTACGTATTCTTCCAGAGTTTCATTTGCACAGACAAGCAATATAAATATTCATTCTCTCCCCTTTTCACCCAAAATTAACATTATAAAACTTATTTTATTGGGGGTTTTGTTTGTTTTATTGTCTGTGTGTGTGTGTGGGGGGGTATTTTTGCATTTTTTTTAACTTAAATTTTGCTTTACTTAAAAAACAGGTGTCTTTGACAGCCTTCCATATCAGAAATTTTCTTAGTATTTAAACAATCAATGGTATTCCCTTGTGTGAATATACTTTTTTAAAGTTTCCTGTAGTTGTAATTTAGGTTGTATACAGTATTTTGTTATTGCAAATAACTTTGCAAGAAAGAGCCAGGAGAAGCTTGTCATAATGGTCATTTTGCACAGGGGCAAGGATATCTGGAAAATAAATTTCCAGAAATGGAAAAGGACGTATAGATTCATAATTCTGATAGATTTTGTGTGTCCCAGTGTCTGCATGTGTGACTTTTTTTATGACTTATTTTGGAATCATTTTAGATTTACAGAAAAGTTGAAACAATAACAAAGTTCCCATATACCCCTAACAATACTGTATATTTTTTATATACATACATTGGAAATTATGTAGTCAACTCTATCCATCTTTTGCTTTGTAGTTTCAACTTTTGCAGAAAAATAATCCATGATTTTGTTTAGTTATTTTTTGGTTGCATCTTTTACATTGAATACTTTAATTCATCTGAATTTATTTTGAATAAATAAATGTGAGGTAGGAATATAATTTAATTTTTTCCTTTTTTAATGAAAATTTCCAAGTATCCTAGCATCTTTCATTGACTAATTCTTCCCTTATCTCCTAATATGCAATTCTGCCTTTATTATATACAAAATTTTTATTCATGCTTGGGTTTGTTTGAGGGTTCTCTGTTCTGTTATATTGATTTGACTTTAAGGTATTGTGCTTTGGGGACAATTTCATATTTTAATTCACTCATTGTTTTTGCTGTTGGTTTTTTAGCTGATTTTCTTGGATTGATAGAAGAGCCATTGTATTCATTAATAGTGGTGATTTTGTCTTCTATTTAAAGAATATGTATTGCTTTTGTTTTTGTTCCTTGTTTTATTCCATTGGCTAGAATTGAAGAGATGGAAAAAGGATGGTATCGAATGCATAAACAAAGGGGCCTTGCCTTGGAAGGAGAGAGGAACTCCTCTTTTCATTGGGGCAAGAAGGAAACACAAATAGGTTCAGAGACACGGGAAATGGGAAGGTCAGGAGGTGAAGGCCTTCCCATCTGGTGGCTCGTGTCTCTGTGCAGCAGGATGTTTAAAGAGTGTGGCTATGAAGTGGAGGAGGGAGATGAGCGAATGAGCCATTTCCCCTGGGGAGGACTGTGGGGGAGAAAGTGTCCTCAGGTGAAGGACCATGTTTTAGTTACGATGAGAAGGTAAAAAGAACATTGGGAGAAGAGGCTGGGGATGTAGGGAGTTTGTTCTAAAAGGGTACTATGGAAATGTTTAGGAGTGAAAGGAACAGCAGAATTTTGGGTCCTGGAGAGAAGGCTCTAAACATTATGGGCATGAGAGCATCAAAGGGAGTAAGTGGTCAGAGAAACTTCCATCTGGGACGTGACCAAAGACGACAGGGCTGCGAGGCACTGGCAGGTGAGTTGCTGCAAAGTGCCTGTAAGGAACAGTATCAGAGGCCTGTGGTGCACAGATAGGTGTGGAGCCGGGGACAAGGTGCCACGGTGGGCACTGATTATGCTTCTGAGGGAGGCCCAGGCCAGGAGAGCAGACAAGCAACAAGGCCCTTATCACGGGTTACAATTCAGTGGTCCCGGGACCTCCAGTGCTGGCCAAAATGAAGTACGCTCACTACAACCTATCAAAAATTCTAGACAAACTAGAAAAAGCAAGTATCTGAGGGCTCTGAAAAGTAAAGAATAGCAGGGAGATTAAGGGGCGGTGGGGAAGTCCAGACTTAAGTGACTAATGTAACAATGAGTTTCATCGTTGTTTTTTTGTTTTCTCCTTTCTCTCCTGGCTTTGACCTGAGGGTGGCCTGGACTGCTGAACTGCACAACAGGCACAGTTAGCAAAATCTCTGAGAGAAACCCCCTGTTTCTGGCAATAAGACCAGGTAAACGACCATTTTCTATGAGCTAGAAAGTGTGGAAGAAATAGTCATTGCTGTCTCTTTTTTTTCCCTTCTCTTTTCTACCATCACTGCAGTAACAACAGAGGTATGGGTACAGGAAACCAGAGAAAGAAACTCCTGTGATCCGAAGATCAGAACAAAAAGAGTGAGGACAATTCCCACTAGTTTTTTTTTTTTTCTCTTTTCTCTTGTCACTTTGCCCGTAGGGTGGCTCTACCATCTAGAACTGTACAGGAGTAGCGAGGGGGTACTAAGACTCTGAGAGAAATGTATATTTCTGGTTGGAGGAGCCAGAACAACAAGGCCATGGAATCAGAGAGTTGGGGGCGGGAAATTCTGTAGAGAACAGACCTGGAAAAGTGGCCACCATAATTCCGTGTAGGAACCAACACAATTCCTAAGCTCACCATTGAACTGTACATGTGTAGAAGAGAACCAAAGAAGCATAGCAAGGGTTTTAAGAACGGAACTATGTTATAAACTACCAACCAAGTTCCAGGCTAAATTCTGAGTAGCACATGTGTAGGACAGATTCACACAGCATAGCAATGGCTTTGGATACCAATCTGACATTGGACCCACCACCCACAGTATGCCGCAGCCTGAACATAATCAGGTTTCTTGCCTGCTAAAACAAAAATAAGTAAATAAACATTTTTTCAGAGGATTTTAATAGAACTCAGACCCTCAGAAAATAATATTCAAAGTGTTGAGGATGCAATCTAAAATTACTCAGTATGCCAACAACCAGGGAAATGTGGCCAATTCTCAAGAAAAGACAATTAGCAGATACCAAACCTGTGATAAACTAGATGCTGGAATGATCAGATAAAGACTTCAGTATTATAACCAACCTCCATGAGATATATAGATACACATTTCTGGCAAAATTTAAAGATAGATATTCTCATCAGAGAAAAAGAAAGTATTTTATAAAAGCTGGAAAGTGTGGAACTGAAAAAAAATACAATGTCTGAAATAAAGAATTCACTGGATGGGCTCAATAACAGAATGAAAATGACAAAGGAAAAAGTTAGTGAACCTAAGGTAGATCAATAGTAATTTTGTGATCTGAAGGACAGAGAGAAAACAAATTTTAAAACAAACAAATAAACCAAGCCTTAGGGCTTTGTGGGATGTTGTTAAAAGTTCTAACATTCATGTCATTGGAGTCCCAGAATGAGAGATTGGTGCAGAAATAACCTTTGAAGAAATAAGGGTGAAAAACTTCCAAATTTTGTGAAAGATGTCAATTTACAAATTGAAAAATATCGGTAAACCCCAAGCAATACAAACCCAATGAAAACCAACAAATCACAATCAAACTGACAAATAACAAATATATGTTATTTGACAATAACAAATATCTTGAAAACAGCCAAAGAAAAACAACACATTGCATATATGAGACATTCAAATGACTACAGATTTCTCATCAGGCACCATGGAGGCCAAAGGACAATGGAACAGAACCTCTGAAGTGCTAAAAGAAAAGAACTGTCATCCCAGGCCTCATATCCATTGAATATACTCCTCAAGGCAAAATAGAGACATTTTCAGATAAAGGAAAACTAAGGATTTGTCATCAGAGTATCTACTCTAAAAGAAATATTAAAGGAAGTTCTTCAAGCTGAAGGGAAATAATACCAAAGGGAGACGTAAATCTTCAGGAATAAAGGGATGAAGAGCAACAAAAAGTCTAAAAATCTGGATTACAATAATAGACGATTTTTCTTGTCTTAAAAGAAATTTTCTTGAAAAATCTGTGTGAACATTGAGATCAGGAAGTACTTTATATTGTTTAGTGCAACTGGAATTCTCATGCATTGCTCGTGGGGATACAAAATGATACAGCCATTTCAGAAAACTATGTAGCAGTTTCTTATAAAGCCAAACATACACTTACCACATAACCCAGCAATCCCATTCCTAAATATATATCCAGAGAATTGAAAACCTATATTTATACAAAAAGTTGTATGCGGGTTTTTAGAGCAGCTTTATTCATAATTACTGAAAACTAGAAGCAATCTAAATGTCCTTCCATAGATGGATCGATAAACAAACTGTGGCACATCCATACAATAGGTAATAGTTTACAATTTATATGACATTCTGGAAAAGGCATATAGACACTATAGAGATGGAGAACAGTTTGTCAAGGGTTAGGGGTGGAGGGAGAAAAGTTGACTACAAAAGGGCAGCACAAGGGATTTGGGGGAGGGATAGAACTATTCTGTACCTTGATCGAGGCAGAGATTACATGACTATGCATTTCTCAACACTCAGAACTGAACACCAAAATGCTCATTATTCTTTATGTAAATGTATAAATAAAATTTTTAAAATGTAGCAGTCTGTTAATTTCCTCAACTTCCCAGTTCCCTCCCTTGAGTCACCGTACATGTTTCAAAAAGCTGAACACAAACTGGACTCTCGTAAATTTAAATATCTAAAAATTCACCATGACTGCTCTTAAGAAGCCTCCTACTGTGAATTCTTTTGCAAAGTAAGCTTGCTTAGGGCCTCAGATACTTGCTATTATCCTTGGAAACTGGAGTTTTGAATCTCATCATCTGTCTAAAATGAGGTGACTGTGCACCTCTGACAAGGATATGCTTGTTCCTTTTTTCTGCAGCTCTGAGTAGGAACGGGTAGGGTTAAGTTATTCTCACAGCCTTTCCCAAGGCCAGGACTGGAAGAAAAGAAGGTGGAGCACTCTGGGGCAGGTCAAGTCCCCCAGGACCTGACACTGGAGAAATCCACGTTCTCGGACTCAGTGAAGAGGACGTTGGGACAAGGGGTTCGGGGCGCCTGGGTGCGCAGGGTCTTGCCCATTGTAAGGCTGCATTTACAGCTAAAGGTCACTGGGGCCTGAGCCCCGTTGAGCCAGATCATAGCCACATCCGTCCTCTCACGCTGCCAGCCTCAGAAGGCCCTGATGTCAAGTGCAAACAGCAACAGCATGAGAAGGAGGAAGTCACCTTTCTCTCAGCCCCGTGCTTAGTGATCTATGTCAGAGATGACACCTGTTCAACAAACCAGGTAAACTTTGTGCACCTTGTTCTGGCTGCCTCCTAGGCCCACAGTTAGCTCAGGTGTTCTGCTTGCCAGTTGCACATCCTGGTCACATTTCTTCAGGCCTCACTTTTCCAAGCTGTGTTTCAGGGTCAGTAGTCTTTCAAACAAGTCATAGACAGCTGTCTTTGCCCCTCCTAGGAAGGTGTACCTCCTTTGCTCGATAACTTCCTCAAAAAACAATGGTTGCAAATCTCATTGTTATCATTTCATAGAGCACAATAAACGTCTAGGGAAGTTCCCTATAAAGCAAGCCCTGAGCCCTTTCTACACACTGAAGTCTCCTTTTGTAAAGGAGCTAATCCCTCCCCCCTCGCCTCTCTCTCTCTCTCTCTTTTTCCCTCCCTCCCTCCCTCCCTTCCTCCTTTTCTCCTTCCCTCTTTCTTTCTCTTATGCTTGCCACTTTCTCTAGCTCATTAAATCCTCATTGGTACACAGTGATTTTTTATTTCTGGTGAACAGTGCAGTAGTCAATCTCCTGGGTTCTTAAAACTACCTATGCTTTAATGCAGGGATACTGGGAGTCATGACTTGAACTCATCTGCTGGAT
Organism: Rhinolophus ferrumequinum; assembly: GCF_004115265.2. Taxonomy (NCBI): domain Eukaryota; kingdom Metazoa; phylum Chordata; class Mammalia; order Chiroptera; family Rhinolophidae; genus Rhinolophus; species Rhinolophus ferrumequinum. Next base: position 43,199,783 of record NC_046301.1, read on the forward strand.
ATCCAAACCACTCCGGGGAGCTTCCAGCTTCTAACAGAGCATTTCCTCTTCTTTCTGGAGGACACAGCTGCTTCTGTTTATCTCCCAGCTCCATCCAGCACTTTATAAAAGGTGAAGGCACTGCCATAACGCAACACAGGGCGAGGATATACTTAAATAAAACATGAATTTAGTAAATAAGAAGAAATAGGTTAAAATATGAATGTCCTCTCATGTTGCCAAAATACTCCTCGCGTTTATTTTCTTACTCTGGGGTTCAACTGGAAGGGATCAATAAATACTGCTAAATTTTTAAAATAAAGTTATAAGTATAAGTCAAACTTAAGTTGTTAATTGCCTTATCATTGACAAGCTAAAGAATATCCACTAATACGAAAGAGCCCGCAGTACTCTGGTCCAATCCATTCCTTATCCTCTTCCAGGGTCGCCCGACGGTTCCTGATCTATCTGCTGGAGGACAGTAACAGGTCAGCAGGATTGATACACACCCCCAGACCCTGGCTCATCTGGCATGCCAAGCCAAGCTCAGCCATGAGGATTCCATGAATGCACCAGCCATTGGAGCAGAATTGTTTAACAACTTCACAGGCCCGAGTCCCTAAGTCATCATCCCACATCAAATCAAAAATGTTCATTTTACCCACATCCCACATTAGACCTACCACTTAGAACTGAGGGCTGGCCCTCCGCAGAGGCAGGGCATGCTCTGGAGCTGACCACATGGAGGCCAAGTTCAGGTCATCCAAAGGATAAGCCGCTCCACACAGATATGAGCTTCCCATGCTGAGGTCCCTCTCCAGCATCACCCATCAGGAAGTGTCACCTCCTCTGGGGAAGAAGGAGGGAGGGGGCCTCAAATCCACTGAGATCCTCTGAAGAACCATGTAGAATGTTCCTGGGCATTGTCCTAACTGAAGAGGGGTGGCTGGGCCATCTGGCTATGTAGTCCTGCCCCCGTGGGTTAGGGTTGCCATTGGAGGCTTTAACTACCCCCACCCCACCCCTTCCCCTGTGTACTTTCAGTCACACTTGACACAGCCAAGTGACTTTTAGCTACAAAGAAAGCCCTGTGGTAGAGAAGGGCTGCCTCTTTTTGGTGCAATGCACACAAGTCACAAGATCTGCTGCGGTGAGCATACGTGTGTTTTCTCTATGCAACTAGACTGAGGCAGCAGCTGCGCCTATCACCATCTTTGGGCTATAATAATATACAGAAAGCTTAGTGGGGAAATCTTGCTTTTGTCCATTAGATCCTTTGCTGACCCTCATTCTGCCTATCCTTCAATAAAGGAGTGTCAGACATAGGGCCAGACCGACTTTGGGCAGGTCATTTAACCTCTCTAAGCCTCAAGCTCCCCGTATCTAAATCAGAGATAGTAAGTAACTGTGCTGACATCACAGGGATCTCCTGAGCATTAAATACGCTGGCATTTGAAAAAGACACGTGGTAAACTGTAAAAAGTTATTCAAGTACCAGCCATGATCATAGCAGGCCTGGCTAAGGGGCCACCTCGCCCTGCAGCAAGCCCTGGTGCACCCCGCCAGACAGATGGCTTCCTTCTCTGAAAAATCCAGCTCAGGTTTTATACCACTTAAGGGCACTTGTCCCATATTGCCCTAGAGTATTATGCATGTAGGCACCATGTGTCTTTTTGGGTGTCCCCACTGACCACCATGCAATGCACTTAGTGTTTTGACAGTTCGTTAAAGAGGTTCTCATCTTCTCCCTGGAGAGAGGACAGTCTCCTGGGTCCGACCCTTAGGGCCCTGCACAGGTGGATCCCTGGCTGTGCCAGCACAGGCCTGCCTACTCTCCTTCTCACGCCCACTGGCCTGCTCCCCACACCCTATGGGTGCTGTCTGCCCACGTTGCAACACACGCTCCCAACTTGACTTTCTCCATCTAACTCGCACCCATCATTTTAGAGTCAGCTTCACTCGACTCTTCTGTGAAACACTTCTTAGACCCCTTTACCCATGCATTCCATAAGTATTTCTTTTCTTGAGTGTCTACTAGGTGCCAACACTGTGCAAGGTGCAAGGGGCACAATGGTAAACCTATCAGACTGATCCCTTCCGTCATAGATCTAGAGACCTCACTCATAATAATGGTCTGGAACTTAGACAACTTGCTTTGTGAGTTTTTCCTTCCTGGTTATTTCATGCATGTACTTTGTATGGACCCAGCTTAAAAGCTGTATTTTTGAGTAAGGCTCCTTTGCATCCTCCCACCCACAAGCAAAACAGTGTGGCATATAATAAGCATATGTCAAAATAGTTCATGCATCGACGCTTGACTGCAAGGCAAAGAAATACATGGGGAAAGTTCCCAAACTATGACGTATATTCAACACAATGATCAATTTAAAAAAATTAAAAATGCACAAGCATGCCTTAATACTGATATGACATGCCAGATACAAAAAGTTTAGTTCAAGGCTCCTAGACGAGCACAGGTTAATGCAATTTCTTTCAGAAATGCTGCTGTTTGAAAAAAAATCTGGTACAATAGGGTCCGGAAGCTGAGACAGATGTAGGTTTCCAGTTTGAGGGGTGCAAATTGAGGAGTGTGACTAGTGTATTAATGAAAATCAGATGCCATCTTGTGGCCAGAAATAGAAATTCAGGGATTTAGCTGGGCAAAATAATTGATTGCTTTGGGAACCAAATATAACATTGCATTCTGCAAGCAATGTGCTCCATCCCAGTGGGGACAGTGTATTTCCACATTTACCCTCAAAACACTTCTTTGCTATAACCTATGATGTCCTTACAGATGTAATCCTTAATTCACACATAGACATTTACCAGCCTCCTAAAGCCCCCTAGTCCAATCTATAGGGCTGGCTGTCACCTCACCCTAAATCCAGTGATTAACCCCTGACAAACTTTCAGCAAAAATTTGATCTCTGAAGAGTGAAGATGACATCATAGATATTTTCAAGGATATTTGGTGAAACACAATTTTCTTTCATGAGCAAAGAAAATTTCAGTGACGAATGGATGCTTTGTGATTTAAAAATATTTTAAATTTAAAAATATTTTGTGATTTAAAAATATTTTATAATTTATAATTTTTATATTTTGTGTTATTTTATAAATTAGATAATTTTTATTGTGTGAATTATTTTAAATTATTTGCATTTTATACAATTGATAATTTGTGATATTTTATCATTACACATAAGTGACCAATTTTGACAGTACTGGAAAGTTCAGAATTTCCCTCAGACTAAGAGTTATTCAATGGAAAAGGTCAATATAAACATAATCAAGCCTTTTTGCAGATATTATATATTTGGATGCTTTTAGAAAAAGCTTAGATATGCACCAATTAAAAGACAGAGTGTCAGAGTAGATCATAGAACAAGACCTACTTATATGTTGTCTACAAGAAATCCACTTGAAACTTAAATATATAAATAGATTAAAAGTAAGTGGGTGGAGAAAGATATACCATGCTAAAAATAATTAAAAGAAAGCAGAAGTAGCTATATTTATTTCAGACAGAATGGACTTCAGAGCAAGGAAATTTACCAGGGAAAAAAAAGGGTATACATAATGATAAAGGGTCAATTATCCAAGAAGAAAAAACAATCCTTAATGTGTATACACCTAACAATAGAGCATCAAAGTACATAAGACTAAAACTGACAGAACTGCAAGGAGAGATTGATGGATCCCCTATTATAGTTGGAGACTTCAACAGTCCTCTATCAGATCCAGCAGGCAGAAAAATCACACAGCTGAACTAAACAGTGCCATTAATTAACTGGATCTAATGGATATCTCTAGACTACTTACTTTATCTAGCAACAGAATACACATTCTTCTCAAGCTCACATGGAACATTCACCCAGGATAGACCATATCGGGAGCCATAAAATGCATTTTAGCAAAATTAAAAGAATAGAAATCATGTAATGTCTGCTTTCAGACCAAAATGGAATTAAATTAGAAATCAATAACAGAAAGATAGCTGGAGAATTACAATATACTTGGAAATTAAACACTTCTAAATAACATGTAGGCCAAAGAAGAAACTCAAGAGAAATTTTAAAATATTTTAAACTAAATGAAAATGAAAACACAATTTATCAAATTTGTGGGATGCACCAAAAGCAGTGCTTACTGGGAAATTTATAGCATTGACTGCATATTTTAGAAAACAAGACAGATCTAAAATCTATTATCTAAGATGAAACATTAGGAAACTAGAAAAAGAAGAGCAAATTAAATCCAAAGTAAAAAGGAAAAAATAACATAAATTAGAGCAGAAATCAATGAAATTGAAAACAGAAATCAATAAAGAAAATCAATGAAACCAAAAGCTAGTTCTTTGAAAATTGATAAGCCTCTAGCCAGGCTAAGAAAAAGAGAGGACACAAATTACTAATATCAGACATGAAAGAGGAGCCATAACTACAAGTCCCATACACATTAAAAGGATAATAAGGACTACTATAAAAATTGTACGTCCATAAACTTGATAACCTAGATGAAACTGACCAATTCCTTGAAAGACACAATCTGCCAAAACTCACACAAGAAGAAATGGACAATCTCAATAGGCCTGTATTTACTAAATAACTTGAATCAATAATAACACTCCAAAAAGAAAGAAGTAGGCTTAGATGGGTTTATTGGTGAATTCTACCAAACATTTAAGGAAGAAATGATACCAGTTCTCTATACCAGTTCTATCTTCCAGAATAGAGAAGCAGAGGGAATACTTCCTAATTCACTCTGGGGCCAAAGTTACCCTAATACCAAAACCAGACAAAGGCATTACAAGAAAATACAGACCTCTTATGAACACAGATACAAAAATCCTCAACAAAATATTAGCAATCAAATCCACAAATGTATAAAAGAATTATATACCATAATCAATTGGGATTTATCACAGATATGCAAGGCTGGTTGAACATTTGGAAATTAATTAATATAATCCATCATGTCACCAGGCTAAAAGAACAATCATATGATCATATCAATAAATGCAGAAACCCCTGCCCCCAGCACACAGCGAGAAAGAAACTGACTACAAGCCAGGAAGAGAGCTCTCACCAGACACCTTCATCATGAACATTTAGCCTCTACAACTTTTAGAGTTCCAGTCAATATGGTGGAGTAGGGAAATGCTGTACTTGCCTCATCCCACAACCACACCAAATTTACAACTAAACTACAGAACAACCATCATTGCCTGAAGTCTAGCTGAACAAAAGTCCTATAACTAAGGACATACAAAAGAAGCCACGTCAGACTAGTAGAAATGGTGGAGACACGGAACTGGCTGATCCTACACCCCCATGTGGTGGCTAAAAACCAGGAGGGATATCTTGGCTTTGGAGGTCCTCCCTGAGGAGCCAGGGGTCCCAGCCCCACACCAGGCCAGAGTTCCAGTGCCAGGAAGAGAATTCCCCACAACTTCTGGCTGTAAAAACCAATAGAGATTATGGCTGAGTGAGACTGAGAGCTGCTAGAATCCCAGGTTATCCTTTTAAAGGGCCGGCGCATGAACTTACTTGCTGATGGACTGACTCGCTCTGAGTTCCAGCACTGGGGCACAGCTTGAAAGGCACCAGGGTCATATGAGGAGAAACTGAATTGCCTGGCTTCAGGACAATGGCTAGAGGGGCAGCTATCTCCCAGAGAGATGTGCTAGCAGAGCCATTGGTCCGTTGATGAACCCTGCCCCCATTCAGCATGCAAATGCAGGCAGGTGCCATATCTGAGTTTTCATCAACCTAACTAACACTGTTTAACCCACCCTGGTGATTGCCTAGGACCCTGCCACATCCAAATTAATGCGGGCGAATTCTGCCCATCCAAGCCACTTCCAGTGGCCTTTCATACAAATGACCTGTTGGCTCATGCTACAGACTGCCCTAAAATCTCTCAAAGGTTCACAAACCCCAAACAAGCAGCATCTGGCCTCTTGCTAAGCAGCCCCAAGCCCAGCACTAACAGCAGCTGGCCTCAGTTTGCAGCTTAGTCTCTCCAAGACACCTCCAAGCCCACCACAAGTGGCAATCATCTACAAATCACTTTGTAGCTCATTCCAAATAGCTTTGGGTAGGGAAGCAGCTGACCTCGGCCTGCAACAGAGCCCCTCCCAAGAGGCTCTAGAACCAACACAGCTGGGGGCCAGCTTCAGACCACACCAGAGCACCACCGAACAATCTCCACAAACAACACTCCCACCAGATTTCACAGGCACCAGAGCCCTGCTAAAGCGAAATTTGCTCCATAGGGTCAGCCCCTGACAACAGCTCCTCCACTGTAGTCGCGTCCAGTCCGCATAAGCAACAAGCCTGAGGGTCATTCCCTCCCACTGATAGGCAAACAGCAATCAAGGCTCAACTACAACCAGAGGACACACATAGGTCATACAAGGGACATACCTGGAACACCTGACTCAGGTGACCAAGGAGATTGCTTCTGTGAGCCCCACAGGACACCTACTACATAAGGCCACTCTACCAAGACCAGGAGACATAGATCTACCTAATACATAGATTCAAATACAGGGAGGCAGCCAAAATGAGGAGACAAAAGAAACATGTCCCACATGAAAGAACAGAACTGCAGAAAAAGAACTAAACAAAATAGACACAATCTACCAGATGCAGAGGTCAAAACGCTGGTTATAAGGATGCTCAGTGATCTCAGGTAGAACTTCAACAAAGAGATAGGGAACATAAAAACAGAAAGCATTAAAAAGAACCAGTCAGAAATGAAGAATACAATAACTCAAATGAAGAATACATTAGAGGGAATCAATAGTAGATTAGATAAAGCAGAGGATCAAATCAGTGATTTGAAAGAAAAGGTAGCAGAAAACACCCAAACAGAACAGAACAAAAAACTTTTAAAAATGAAGATAGTTTAAGGGGCCTCTGGGACATCATCAAGCATAACAACATTCGAATCATAGGGGTACCAGAAGGAGAAGAGAGAGAGAAAGCAACTGAAAACCTATTTGAAGAAATAATTATGGAAAACTTCCCTAATGTGGTGAAGGAAATAGATATAGAAGCTCAGGAAGCACAGAGAGTCCCAAACAAGATGAACCCAAAGAAGCCAACACAAAGACCCATCATAATTAAAATGCCAAAATGTAAAGACAAAGAGAGAATCTTAAAAGCAGCAAGAAGAAAACAGTTATCTATGAAAAAGCTCTCCTAAGACTGTCAGCTAATTTCTCAACAGAAACTTTGTAGGCCAGAAGGGATTGGCACAAAATACTCAAAGTGATGAAAAGCATGGACCTACAACCAAGATTACTCTATCCAGCAAAGCTATCATTTAGAATTGAAGGACAGATAGAGTTTCCCTGACAAGAAAAAGCTAAAGGAGTTCATCACCACCAAACCAGTATTACAAAAAATGTTTGAGAGACTTCAAGAAGAAGGTGAAGAAAAAGATAAAAGATCAAAAATATGAAGAATAAAATGGCAACAACTACATATCTATCAACAATTACTTTAAATGTATATGAATTAAATGCTCTAATCAAAAGACATAGTGTGGCTGAATGGATAAGAAAACAAGACCCTTACATGTCCTGCCTACAAGAGACTCACTTCAGATTGAAAGACACACACAGACTGAAAGTAACAGGGTGGAAAAAGAGATTTCATGCAAAAGAAGCAAAAAAAAGAAAAAAAAAGATGGAGTAGCAATACTTATACCAGACTAAACAGACTTTAAAACAAAGGCTACAGCAAGAGACCAAGAAGGATCCAGCAATTTCACTTTATCCAAATAAACCCAAAACACTAATTTGAAAAGACAAATACCTCCATATGTTCACTGCAACATTATTTACAATAGCCAAGATATGGAAGCAACCTAAGTGTCAATCAATAGATAAATGGATAAAGAAGTGGTACATATACACATACAATGGAATATTACTCAGCCATAAAAAAGAATTAAATCTTGCCATCTGCAACAACATGGATGGACCTAGAGGTGGAGCAAGTCAGACATAGAAAAAAAAAAAAGCCATATGGTTTCACTTATATGTGGAATCTAAAATACAAAATAAACTAACAAACAAAACAGAAATAAACATAGATAGAGAGAACATTTTTATGGTTGTCAGATGTGAAGCGGTTTGGGGAGATGGGTTAAAAAAAGGGGGGATAGGATTAAGAACAAATTGGTAGTTACAAAATGGTCACGAGATGCATCACAGGGAATATAGCCAATAATATTGTAATAATTATGTATGGTGTCGGATGAGTATTAGATTTATCTAATGGGTGGTCACTTCATAAGTTATATAAATGTCTAATCACTATGTTGTACATCTGAAGCTAATATAATATTGTATGTCAACTGTAATTGAAAATTAAAATAAAAAATAGATGCAGAAAAAGCATTTGACATAATCCAACATCCATTCGTGATTAAAACTCTCAGTAAACAAGGACTAGACGGGAACTTCCTCAACTTGATAAAGAATATCTACCAAAAAACCCTACAGTTAACATCATACTTAATGGTTAGAAACTCAAAGCTTTCCCAATGTGATCAGAATCAAGGCAAAGATGTCCCGTCCCCTATAACCACTCCTTTTCAACATCATGCTGGAAATCCTAGCTAATGCATTAAGACAAGAAAAAGAAATAAAAATTATACTGATTGGGAGGCAGAAATAAAACTGCCTTTGTTCACAGATGAAATGATTGTTATGTAAAAAAACTCCCCCAAATCAACGAAAAACCCATCTTGGAACTAGTAACTGATTATAGCAGGGTTTCAGAATATAAGGTTAATATACAAAAGTCAATCATTTTCCTATAACCAGCAAGGAATAAGTGGGATTTGAAATAAAAAATATATACCATTTACATTGGCACCCAAAAATATGAAATACTTAGGTATAAATCTAACACAACATATAGAAGATCTATACGAGGAAAACTACAAAACTGATAAAAGAAATCAAACAAAAACCAAATAAATCGGATATTCCATGTTCATGTATAGGAAGACTCAATATTGTCAAGATGTCAGTTCTTCCCAACTTGATCTATAGATGCCATACAGTTCCAATCGAAGTTATTTTGTAGATATTGACAAACTGATTCTAGAGTTTATATGGAGAGATGAAAGACCCAGAACAACTAACTCAATGTTGAAGGGATAGAACGAAGTCAAAGGACTGACACTACCTCAAAATTTACTATATACAGAGGGTGCCAAAAAAAACGTATACACATTTTAAGAAAGGACAAAGAAGGGAGTCAACGTGGGCAGCATGAAGGAGGACAGGAAAATGGGAACCAAGAAAAGGGAGCTAAAGAGTGAGCTCTTCGCTGAGAGCTCAGAGCTCCAATGTTGTACATGCCCAAGGAGAATGAGGACTAAGGGGAATCCATTAGATTTAGAGACAAGGCACTGCTTCTCTGCCACCACCTGTTGTTCCTCCTGGCCAGGTCTTCCTCCTGACACTGCCACTTCTCCCAGACAGCCTGTTGTGGTCCTGCCCTGCACTCATGCATCCACCCGCCCTCAAGTCCCAGTTGATTCCATTTCTACACTCTCATTGGTTGCACTTATTCTGTTCCAGTCTCCTTTGCCTTTCCCTTAGTCGTCCTTCTTTTGGACAATTTCACTGTGACATCAAGCCAATCATCTCCCGGCCTCCTCAGTATTCCTTCTCCACTCGGTCCTGTCCACTTCTGCCAGACGACTCTTCCTAAAGCTGAGCTCCAATCACAGTATCATCTGCTCAGAGACCCTTAAAGGTCAAATGCCTTAGGATGGCAGGCAAAGCTCTTATTTGCAGCTTATCAAAAAGACAACTCTCTCTTTTCCTGTAAGCAGTATTTATTTCCCTGATTAGAGCATCTCCACTCCCTCCCAGTGATTGAGTCTCTCTCTTCTATGTAACACTGGGCTTCAAAAAGAGCTAGCACTAACAAGAGCTAGTGCTAACAAGAGTTTAGCACCTGTCTGTTTCTGTGGTGCAGATTCCTATATTTGCTAACTTCAGGCTAGCAATCTGACTTTACGAATGCGAAGAGGGGACAAATGCAGACAATCAGCTCCTGGGGGCTGTACAGAGGCCACTCCAGCACACCACTGGCGGGGACAGACCCATGAACGAGATAGACAAGTGCCTCATGGAGCTTGGCTAATGACATCACGTTACTGTTCTACTTCCATGGTAGCCTCCACTACCATCCTGGTAGGTCTAGATTTGACTGCATTACAAAAGTTCACGTCTTCTCTTATATTCTTCTATTTCAGCTGTCAGCCCTGAAAGTGCTGGAACCACATCTTATACCAGGCACGGTGCTCTGCTCATGGAAGGCACTCCAGATTTGTTGGCAGATTGACTTCATGGGGGCTGAAAGGATACACATGCAGTGAAAGCAGGTCTTCCCATACCTGCCACCTACCCCAGGGTGGAAGCAACTCCAATCCATAAGTCAGCTTTGAGAAACACAACATGGGCCTTTGTTCACATCACCAAACAGAAAGTGTAACTCTGGCCTTCTTCTCCCTCTCACCAGCACCTCCTTTCCACCCCCTGGCATCTTTGCCCATGGCTGGTTCTCAGGCCTGACCTCAGTTCTGACTCTCCACCGTTGCTAAGGTCTTCAGTGAAAGTAGATGCTCTAACCTCCAAAACTGTGTGAGGAGTCAAGAGTCGCCCCTGGCTTCTCAAAGGGGTCTGAGACTACCCCCCACACACACCCACTCCCAACTCCAGAAAAGGTTTTGTTCTCTGGTTTGCCTGTGGTCTATAGGAAGCCTGTATGGATTCTGGTCACTCTCAGAACCTTCCATGGAGAGGGACTCTGATGGAAACTCCACAAAGGAGTTAATTAGTGTGTGTGAGAGAAACAGGCATAAGCGTACCACGGACCAGGGCTGGGCACACCATGTACTCGCAGCCTGTCACACTCACACTCCCATACTAGGAAAGAACAGCTGCCACCTTCCCCAGCATGGTGGACAATGCCACAGGAGGCCCCCGGGCACTGCCCTGGCACAATAATGTGACCTCTCTAGGCTGGCTGTGTGGCGATCTGCTTCCATTGTGATAAGAGAGCTGGCTGAAAGGGTACTTTCTATCGCTGCCATAGACCCTGGTCCTTCCTGCGTGGGCCTGGAATAGGCACAAGCTCCAGAATTAGTTTCTTTTCTCCACCCACTCTCCTCTTATTTCAATAGTCGCACCACATAGCCCCCAATACTTCAGAGAGCAAGGCTTTATTTTTTTCTCTAGCTCCAGTGTGACAACTGTAGCAGCATATCAGAACTAGTCCCACGTAAAACACATAGCTCTCCCCTTCAAAGAGCTGGCAACAACTGAGAGGCAGAATGATATTTACTGCAGGCATTCAAGAAACAACACTTACTCCCCGTATAACACACACTGTGGGTCTAGCGGGTAGGAAGCAGCAGTACCTTCGCATTTAACAGGCACAATCATCTTTAAATAAAGTTAAATCAGACCTCACTGGCACAACAATGTGTTGCAGATGCAGCCTTAGGGGGACTTTAGAGGACAGTGCTTGGAATAAGACATCCGCATTTAAGAAAAAAGAAAGGAAAAAAGAAAAGACACAGAAACAGAAAGCATACAAATGGACGTAGGCCAGAAAATAGCTAGATTCAATCCAAAATTTTAAAACATAGTCATGGATTGAACGTTTACCCATTTTTTTAAATAAATATTTTATTTGCAAATAAACTCTGATCTACAAGTGGCTGAATCTCATATCATGGTATGAGCAGGAGAGTACACACACACACACACACACACACACACACACACGAGTTATTGAGTACCTGGACTCAAGTGGCATTGCCTGGCTGCGATGTCACTCCCAAGACACTAATGACCCAGTACATAATATTAATTTGGTCATCACTGGGGGTGGCGGGTAGGGGAGAACATTTTCCCATTTAGTACTTCACAATGTCAAAGTCACAATCAACCATTGGATTGCAGTCTGGACGGGGCAATAGTACAAACTTTGGAGCTCAGGGCGAGTGGGGAAGATTAATTCTTACAAAATTAATGATCACTTATATTTGTTTAGGGCTTATGCAGCCTCAGGAAGACCCAGTGAGGAAGGCAGGACCGGTGATGTCACCCCCATTCCCCAGCCAATGCATCTGCACAGTGAGAGGAGAGCCAGGGTCAGACCTCCCGACTCTGAGCCCCGAGCGCTCTGAAATCCCCTCCTTACCTCTGCTTCTTGCATCTCCCCACCCAAAGGAGGTTTCCCAGAGAAGTGAACAGCTTCTTCTCAGAATAATATCGAAAATAAAATCCTATAAGAAATAAAGAATATTTTGCTGCAGTGTGGCAAATCGTAAGTGGACGAAAGGGGTGGTTGGATAATTATTTTAGAATTCGCTCGAGTTTGTCCATCCGCAGAAGTTAACACTAACATAGGACATTTTTAGAGACAGGTAAACACTTCTCACAGCAGCATGGTCTCCAGGGGCTTTTGTATCCCGAGTGAAACAGATGCTTGCTGCAACTGGTTTGCACTGGGGGAGTAGAGGGGGTTAAACCTGACAGGCCAGCAGCCAAGCCCTCCAGCCCAGAAGCAAGGCCCTGCTTGGGCACACGTGGGAGCTGCCCGTGACACTCGCCTGTCCCTGACCTGAGACTACCAGAGGCACTGTGTGTCGGGGTCCAAGACGGAGACTGTCCCAGTGCCACCTGAATTCTTCCCAGGAAGCTATGGGAGCCCAGGTCTGAGCCTCAGTGAGATCCCGGACACTGACTGGGGCTGAGGTGAAGGGTGAAGGGCAAAGGGTGAAGGTTGGGACCAGCCTGCAGGAAGGAAGGTACGTGCCTCCTGCTCATGTTAAGAGACAGGCTCTTGAAAAGAAACTGCAGCCATTGGCCTTCCTGTGGTGAGAGGTCTGGCAGCCAGTGGAAAGGTGTGGCTGGAGGCAACAGGCTCGCATTTGTTTTCTCTTAGTGACAACCTGGCCCAGATTCACCATTTCAGAAAACAAGGCAGTGAGGCCTTATGTTCTCAGTTGTCGTGGACCTAGTGAGGCTGAAGATGGCTCCAGAAGTGTCCTAATTCATGCATGAGGGTCCAGCTGCAGGGCGCCGGCTAGAGGGCCTGGCTTCTGTCTCTGTGCAGTGAGAGGCTCTGTGACAGGGCAGGGGAGAACAGACAAATGTCATAGGTACGCTTGCTGTTTTTGAAAATGCCTAAAACTGCACAGGGAAACAGGAGATTTAGTCAAACACACACAGAACAGAATACCCGAAGGGCCTAAGTTAAAAGATAGATGCAGAAAGAAGTCCTAGCGTAATGGTAGGACTGCCCACGGCCTGCCCAACAAGTAGCCAGATGTTGGCATTTCAAGGGCTTCTAAGTGTTGGCACAGGGAGGCGAATGAACATTTGTGTCACTCACAACGAGGGAAGGAGATGGTCTCAGTAGGTGTAAGACTAGTCATCCTACTTCACCTGGGGCCACTGCCCTCCAGTGTGAGCGACCCTGTCAACCAGCATGTGTTCATGCAAACAGCAGATGTCCCAGAACCAGGTCTTTGGTCCTGGAATTTCAAGGAGAGACAAAGGCAAAAGGCACATGAAGGTGGCTGATTGAATAAAAGAAAAACGAAAAGTAGCTGGAAGATACATATTATTTTGATTTTTTCAGTGTACTTTTTTTTCCCCCATGAAAAGAGAAATTCAAAATATAAACTTATGTTTATTATTTTACATTCAAGTGAAATTTCCCATCTGGGGTCTCAACATAATTTTAGGTCAGATCCAGCAATTTATTACTTTGGTGCCTTTTACTTAACCCAAATGGAAGCATTCAGCCCTCTATTAAAAAAAAAAACACAACACAGCTTTGTAGTCCCAGCTGTCACACTGATTCATACACACACATGGACACACACACACAAATCCAAAAACCTCTACATAGAAAAATAAAGGATAAACATTATCCATCCCTTTTATATCGTGTACGGAACTTTTATATCCTTTTCGTTTTTGTTTTTTTGCTTTAATGTTTTCAGTCACTGCACATTTTCTTCCCACCTGTGAGATCTACAATTCTAGGGGAAGAGCCTGCCACGGTGAAGCAGAAAAGCTACCCTCCTCTTAGGGGAGGAAGAGAAAAAGCAATTTCTTGCTCCCCTTCCAAAGTCCTTCCCTACCTACCACCACCTTGGATGTGCCTGCGGACGGCCTCTTGGTAAGCGGCTGTCCCATCCTCTCCTTTCTGTAAGGTGTCAGGGAGCGGTAGGCCCACCCTGCAAACACCCTGCAAAACTGATCTCGGTGTGCGGGCAAGGGAATGGCAGCAGGTAGGGAAAGCCTTTTAAAAATAAAAGATTCTGGAACCACTGCCCACCGCCTGTTCCTTCAGTATGGAGTTCGATTCTCCAGCTTGTGCTTGGTGAGGAAGTACTTGAAAAACTCATAGACGGACCAGGAAATGGCAGTGGAAGGCATCTGGTAGAGAACACGGGCCTGCATGCCTTTGAAGTAGCCAGGCAGGCCGTTGAGCTGGTACACTGTCCGGAAAGCGTTGGCCATGCCCGACAGCCGGCCACTGATGTTGGCCAAGTTGAGGGCCATGTTCTCCTGAGTGTTGAGGAGGGTCTTACACACGTCCAGGGGGGTGGTGGCGGCCGCGGCGAGGGCCCCGGCCAGCCCTCCTGAGATGATATGGGACCGTGGGTTATAGCCCCGGTGAGGGTTGACATGCTCCTGCAGGAACTCATAGGTGATGAAGTGGATGGACTGGAAGGGAACGTTCATGGCCAGCTGCGTGGTGTAACTCCGGTAGAAGGCCCGCAAGCCCTCAGTCCTCCAAACTGTCCGGATGCAGCTGAGGGCCGACCGGTGGGGCGAGTTGTACATCTGCATGCGCTGCTTCACAACTGTCGTCGGGGCCGCAGGGCACAATGGACGGGCAATCAGTCAGTGAGCAGTTGGTTGGTTTGGCCCCACCCCAGGTCGGAGTGAAATGGGAAGCCAAGCCATAAAGAGAAACAAGCAAGTTTAGACATGCTGGTAACAGGTCACAGAGACCTAGCACACACACAGCCCCAGCCTGAGACCACAGAGGGCCAGCTCCAGGCAATCCCAACCCAGTGCCAGGAAGGTGGCTATTTCCTAAACTTTCTCTGGCCTGAATCTTGTTTAAGATAGTCCCTAAACCAGGCCACCACTTCGAACTGGATTCCCTAACCTGACCCCCAGATCCTGGCTACCTGGGGGAATTGCACCTGCCACAAATCTAAATCCTGCCCTGACCCCTCTGCCTTCCTCCATCCGAACACATCTCCCGGACTCGTGCCCTGTCTTTTCTTCTGTGGTCTGGACCTCTGAAAGTGTCATTAGCTTCTGTGTCACAGTGCTCTTGGAAGAGACACTAGAATTATGTCAGCCCAAGTTCCATGACAACCTCCAGTGAAGACCCTGCCTTTAATACAAAAGGAACTGGTGGTTGGTTCCAAGGACATGAGGCACGTGAGGGCCAACTATGGTCCCTTAGGCTTAGATTTGTGATCAGCCCCGCACGTGGCCAAAATGAACTCATACAGTGCGCTTTTCTTTTCAAGAAATCAAGTCCTGAAATCAATATAACCTCAAGGAGAAGGGGAAGTTGAACCTCTTTTTTTTTTTTTCTCCTTTAAAAAGTAAAACCAAAATTCTTGCCTGGTTAGCCCTCCTCTGGGCTAACTGGTCACTGACCCTGTATGAATTGCCTTGAACACACAACAAGTGAAGCCCACCTCCCATTCTGACCCCTCGGGTTGCTGCAGGACAGAACCAGTCCCCACATCTGCTAGGGCATTGGAGCCAGCTGAGAGCAAATAAGAAAATTTAACCATAAAAGACAAAAACAAACTTATGAGACTAGACTTAAAATGTTACCTCTGATTCTCCCTTCTGGCAAGAGACCATTTTCAGATGGGGGAGAAAGATGGAGGGAGTCCCTCATCTCTGAGAGACTAACCCAGCTGAAAGCAGGCCCAGTACGAGGTCCCAGAACTCCTCGCTATTTAGACCCAGTTGGCTAAGGACACTAGGACACAGACAACGCTGACAGAACTCAAGTATCCACAGTTGACAACTGTTTTCGAACACTCGGCCAAATGTTAATTTATGAAGTAATGATGCATACAAAGGGGTTCATAATATTCTTGTCTCTACATTTGCAAATGTTTGAAATTTTCCATAATAATTTCAAATTTCTTTTTAAAAAGCAAATTGAATATTAGCCCTCATGAAAGGCCTTTGATGGGTTTCCCCCTAAATTTGTCTAGGGTTGATAAGTGAACAAGGGCCAGAGGTAGTGTGTGTGTGTGCGTGCACACAGATTTTACAGTGCAAAAGCATGCGGAAGAATGGCCAGGAGAGCTGTTAAAATAGATTCCCTGTCCTTACCCCAAGATTTTGATTTAGTGGGCCTGGGCTGGGACCTAAGAAAGCATTTCTCATGTCCCCAGGAGATGCTGGTGGCTGCTAGTCCCCAGGTCACATTCTGAGTAACTCCGTTTAAAAGAACAGGAATACTAAAAGGTCAAATGCTCATGTCCCTTGTCAAGGCCTTTAATAACGTTATAAAGAATTCTCCTGCTTATTCTGCCTGGGGGCCAGGAGTCCTCTTGCCCAACCTTCTATATCCCTCCCCCAACACCTTTTTGTCCAGCCCCTTTGACATTCCCGGCTGCCGCTCCCTGGGACCGTGAAACATTACCTTCTGCTGGATTCATTACTGCATCGTGGAGCAGTGTGGCCATACTCCCAGCTATCCCTGCAAAACAAACTCCAGAAAATTACCCTCTGGGACTAGGCGTTCTGAGGAAGTTCCTGGAACCTAAAATCAGACGGAACCCTGAGCACAGCTTTCTAAAAAGCAAAAGTCACTATCAACTCCACCCAGATGAGCACTGACTCTTCAAACCCTAAAGCAATCATGGAAATACTGGATAAAAGTGGGGAAAGTGACACGGGCACAGACACCCACATCTTCATCTTGCAGAAACCTCATTTTCTTTCTTGTCGTCAACCCCGAGAACAGGCTATACCTGCTAACGCTGGATGGTCCTCAGAAACCACGCTTCGTGGCTTTTTCTACTGTTTAGGTTTTAATTCTCGCTCATCTCTGTCTATAGAGGAACTCACTCTGCCCCTTACACTGGGGGCAGTCAGAGGGAGTGATACCATGTATACTTCTCAGAGAGAGAAAATGCCAGAAGAGGAATCTTTAAGAAAATTCCTTAATAAAATCTAGGCATTTTTTTTAACAAAACGGGCATGCGCAGAGGACATCAGGAAGATCTGCACGTGGTAGATTTTCAGGGTTAATTTAGAACATTATGACTTGTCTCCGAGGTGGCCGACCCCATCCAGGGTCTCATCTGGCTTCAAGAACCAGGAGCTTCAAAAGCCTGATTCAGGCCTAGAATCTTGCTTTGGGCTGTGGGCTTCCGGCCTCATGCGGGTAACATGCCCAGTAATTAAGATTACGGCTGGAAGGTCGGAGGAGTGTGGGATACCAGGATAAGGCTTCAGATATGCATACACACCCTCCTCCCTCCTCACACACACTTCTGATTATCCCCGGAAAGGTCAAAGTGCAACCACAGCACACGGCACAGTGCAGCAGTGACAGCACTGGGCAGAACTTGGCATAACCTGGGTTCCATCAAACCGCCGTCAAGGGGTTTAGTGACCAAGGAGCTACATCCTCACATAAGGCAGTTGCAGCAAAAGGAGGGTTATGGACGCGGGGCTCTCTGTGACCATCTCAATAAATGCAATTAACAGCCAATTTTTAAAAAGCAAAACAAATGTCTGCAAACCAGCCAGGTGCAGTTATTATTACCAAGGTTTGCTGATGGAAGAGCTGCTTTTTGGTTCTGAGCAGCACAAAAAGAGAAAGGAAGCAAGTCGTTGCTGGTCACGTCTACCTCTCGCCATTGTTGAACAATTAATTTTGTTAAAATAAGTACACCGGAGGCTGCTATCCATAGTCCCATTCCATACCCAAACAAAAACCAACAAAAGCCAAACCCACAGAAGAGGCGAAAATAACCGCTCAGCCGGGCCCCGTAAGACATGTCTATGTAAGAGCTGCCCGCCAAACTCAAGCCCCTACCCCACTCCCTCAAAACAACAAAACTATTTCAGCCCTTGATCGCAGAGAGATGCAACTCAGACAAACGGAAAAGAATGGGGGTGAAATTCCCCAATCCCCAGAAGCTTAAAGTGGGAAAGGTCGTCTGCGCTGGAGCAAATCCTTTGTCAGCCATAAAACTTCTTGACCTTTTAAAGCTTAGTTTAGATCTTGACGTTGTAGAGACCTGTTGAACCAGTTTTTAAATAGTCTCAAAGAAGCTGTCCAGATAACATTTTTTTGTTTGTTTTTGGAATCCAGCATTCAAAAGTTTTGTTCCTAGTCAGGGCTACTGTTTTCCTAGATCTGATCATTAATGGCTTTTGACTGTTTAAAAAAAGAAAAAAAAACACAAAACGAAAACCCACACAACAATGAAAACTGAAACACCTCTGTCACTGATTTTCCCCCAGGCTTCAGAAAGCGAAGGAGGGGTATGGAAAAAAAGCATGTGTGTGTGCGTGTGTTTGGGTGTGTGTGCACACACACGACTCTAGAGTTCTTTATTCATAAGCAAGCGTGGCGGAGACGAGACGTCAGGCTGCTGGGTCACAGGGAGAAGAACCCTGGGGAAGGGTCTGTTGAAGGACAGAACTTTCTAACTCCAGACAAACGCTTTCAAATACCGTTGGCTAGGTGGCTGTTTCCTTGGTGGTGGAAAACGGCATTTAAAGTTCTTTTCATGTTTTCGTAGCAGGCAAAATACATGGCGTGGGCCGGCCCTGCGCCCATCATCATCACGTTTAGACCTCGCAAGGGCCTCCAGAAGCCTTCAGTCCGCATGATTTTCCTGAGGGCTCCATAGACGCTTGAGTACTGGGCTTTGGGATCTGGATTCAAACTCTGCATTCGTGTCTGAGGGAGGGTGAGAAAACAAGAAAAGCGTGGGCATTAATGAGGATGGTGGAAAGGGAAGACCCAGGGAGAGTGAGAGAAAACGGTCCATTTTCATCGTTTCACAAAATTTCCTGGGGAAGAAAGCATGGATTCTTTCTTTCCTGGAGTACCCGTTCCTCCCCTCACCTCCCCGCACCCGACACACACATATTCACACAGTGTCATTTTACCCAGCAAAGGGGGCAAAGGATAGGAGTGGGAAGACCTGCTTGTGGCCCTAGCAAGCTGTGTGACCTCTGACGAATCCCTGAACCTCTCTTGGCCTGAGGATCCTCCATTCAAAAACGAAACAAAAAAACCACAGGGTTTTCATGAGCATCAAATGAAGCAATGCGTGTGAAAACCCTCAGTAAACTCACAGATCTAGTCAAAAGTATTATTATTACCCTGGTCCCGCTCGGGTTCTACTGTCTTCTGTGTCCTCACTTATCTGCGACTTTCATGTTCTGAAAGCTCCTGTTCAGCCCCTACCATGAAATTTCCCCAGAATCCTTGAGCCCATGTCCAGAATTTCTGCCATAAGCTTGTTTGCTATAAATATCTTTGCCACAAGCATTTTCACTGCACAACTAATTGGCCACAAGGCAATTTTGCTGTCAAAGATAAAGTAACAAAAAATAAAGACGGACGTTAAGAAGGACATAATGAAACATTAAAAAGACTTCTTGTGAAAAGGGGATATACTTCGTCTTGGAAGTCTTTAGTATGATACATTTAGTTACTTGTGTTTCCTCACTTGGCATCATACTTTTTCTTTTCCGTTACCATGTCCTCCTTCATTAAGAGAGGTATCAGTTTCCAACTAAAGAATCGATAACGCTCTCAGAGACTGTTGTGAATGAGTAGCGACCTCTTTCATATTTGCATAGCTTGGTAAACTTTTGGTGTTGACAGGTGGGAGGGAGGACTGTGATCCCCAAAGGATTTGCAAACTGATATGTGATCATTTTCTAGCATAGGATGCAATCTGGCTTTCCATGGAGCTTCGCAATCTGCTTTACCCGTAGTTGCTATCATCCACTATTTTAAGAGCACCACATCTACTCATCACTCTGTATGACCATCGTGAGTGCTGAGATTTATATCATATAAAAATAGGAGTTCTACGAGAATTTTATCAATGGAGAAATGAAACCAAACTAACAACTAGCTTAAATACATGAAGGCCGCCAAATGTAAAGCAGACTATCAACTAGCTACTTTATCTTTTACCCTAAAATTGCCTAACGGACAATTAGTTGTGCAGCAAAAATGTTTGCAGTGAAAGCACCTAGAACCCCTCCAGCCTTCACCTCTCTCTCATTTCCTCTAAATATTTTTTACATTTCATCATTACAAGATAGCCCTTAAGTATGAATGGTCTTGTCCTTAATTTCTTCATACAGACAGTCCTGCCTCCTGAGGCAGAGACCCTGGTTTTCCCCATCTCTGTTAATGCCATCAGGCTAACCAAGCACTTGCATAAGTGTGACAGTTAATCTTACGTGACAGTTAATCTAGTGAGGCCATGGAACCTACACTGGTAACTGATATGATCAAACACTAGTCTAGGTGTTGCTGTGAAGGTATATATATATTTTTTAGACAAGATTACCAATTAAATCAGTAGAATTTAAGGAAAGCATATTACCCTCCCTAGTGAGTGGGCCTCGTCTAATCAGTTGAAGGCCTGAAGAGAAAAATTCTGATGTCCCCCAAGGAAGAAAGTGTTCTTCCTCTAGACAGTCTTTGGACTTGAACTGCAATGTCCACTGTTTCCTGGGTCTTCAGCCAGCCTGCCCGGCAGATTTTGGACTTGCCAGACTTCACCTCACTCAGTTTGGAGAGCCACTAAATAAAGGCCCCTTCCACTCGTAGCACTTTCTACTAACAACCTCCATCCCACCTTGGCAGTAAGGGAGTCATCTCTGGTTATGTGAGGAGGGGACGGGGAGGGGGTGCTTTGGGGAGGACAGTGTGTGCCAAGGAGGTAGAGACAGGAAACACTGCGGCACATGGTAGCAAAGCCAGCCAAGCCAATGCCACCCGTCTGAATTCTAGCTCTGGGATTTTGATCAGGTTCCTTAATTTGGGGGCATGAAATAATCCCCCCAGAGCACGTTGGCCGGCTGAAATAACAGTGGGAAATACCTGGTATGGATGGGCAGTCAACAAAGACCGTTCCCTCTCCTACCCGCCCTTTATGTGCGTGAAGGCCTTAGGAGGTCTCTCCCTTACAAAGCCGCTCACGTAGACTCCCAAGGGAAATTTCGGATTGCTTTCTCACCTCCTCTTTTTAAAAGGAGGGGTGAGGCAGTGGGAGGAGTAAATATTACTGAGCCCACACGCATCATCCTCTTATGGGAAAGAGGAGGACACCTGGTACCTTTGCACACTCAGTGGACTTCTCTATCCTCGGGGGGGTGGTCATTTTTAATGACACATACCTACATACCTGGAACAGAGGGAAGTGGCCCATAAGCGCAGAGGACCCAGTCAAGGCTACAGTGGCCAGGTTTGGGGCCAGAGCCTCTTTAGTCCTGATGCACCATGATTCTTCAACCTGCCTGCAGAGAGCACTCCCTCGGGGTCAGGTACCGGAACACAGAGGAAAAGTTGATGAGGAAACAAGGAAAGTGTGAGCTAAGAGCAGAATGACACGGACACCCCAGGGTTCCAAGGCTCAGAGGAAAGATGAGGAATGACCAAGCTACACCGTTACAGTCATGGCAGCTTCCTCAGAAGAAAGGCTGAGAGACGCCGGAGGCAGACGGGCAAGAAGGGAGGCAGAAAAGGCTAGAGCCCGAAAGAAGATAAGCAGTTCGTTTAGTTTCTCTTTTTCCTTTTGAGTGACTCTGCCTGTGAAATGTACCACACAGAGCTGGGCATTTTCTATCTGCTTGTGGACCAGAGAAGAAAAAGTCAGGGGTAGGTGGAAACAACGCAAGTGTTCAAGGAATAGACAAGCAAAATGTAGCATATCTGTATAATGGAACATTATGCAGCCTTAAGAAGGAAGGCCATTCTGACACATGCTGCAACATGGATAAACCTCGAGGCCATGGATGCTAAGTGAAACACGCCAGAGACAAAAGGACAAATCCTGTATGATTCCACTTATATGGGTACGTAGCGTAGTCAGAATCATAGAGACAGAGAGTAGACAGTGGTTGCCAAGGGCTGAAGGGAGGAGGAAGAGGGATGGTTGTTTCATAGGGACCGAGTTTTGGTTTTAATAGGGACAGAAGTTGTACTTCTTAAAATGGAGGACGGTGATGTTAGCCCAACAATGTGAATGTACTGCAGGGCCCTGAACTGTACACTTAAAAATAATGAAGACGGGTATTTGATATCTTGTGTGTTTTACCACATTCAAAAACAAAACGTCAGGGGGTGAGGGTGGAGAGAAGGAAAGCGAAATTTAATGAAGTAGGATGTATGAAGAGAGGGCGGAGATTGAAAACGCACAACAAAAACAAAAACGGAGACAGAGAATTTCACAAACCGCCTTTCCTGTCCTGGGTTTCACTTCCTGCTCAAGGCCTAGCTGCATGGCTCTCCTGTTTCCTTAGAGCAAATTCCCACTCTGTGCACTTTAATTCTCCCCTCTTAGAAAATGCATAATGCCCATCAGCGTAGTAAAAGTTCTCCGAAAGCAGATCTTCAGGAAAGCAGCCTGTTGAACGTGGTTTAACAAGGCACTTCTTAAACGTTTGTCTTTGGCAATGGAAGCCCTGGCTCAATGGATAACCAGTTCCACCGTGCAGAACACACTTCAGAAAACACAGCTGAAGCCACGGTGGGCCCTGGAAGCAGGAAGTGCAGTGATCAGCTCCAGGTGTCAGAAGGATGTCCCTCATCCACACCCCTGGAAGACAAGGCCTGAAAAAGGAGGTGGCAGATAAGCAGGAGGAACCCTCTGCTGTATGTTGTCATGTTACTCCACATCCACTGCACAACTGCTGTTTGCTCTCAAAGGAGCAGGATGGAGAAAAGTACCTTGGCCCAGAAACCAGGAGACCCGGGTCTCTGGCTTGGTCCTGCCACTCACTGCGTGACCTGAGCAAGTCCCCTCTGGCTCTAGAATAGCAATGCTATAGGAAGGCGCCATGTCAATGATATAAACTCTGTATGTGTCATTGAACTGGCCAGAAAGGAGTACAAAATCGAGCCCGTTTGACTCAAAGTCTCCCCTAAGAGGACAAAACAGGACCAGCTTGCCTTGTTGGCCTGTCCTCTTACTGAGGGGAGGAGGGAAGAGAGTGGAAAAGACGCGTGCTGTCCCAGGTGAGCTCGCTGGATCATATGACGGGAGCCGCCAGGCCCTGGGCAGAGAGCACATCTAACTCAGCACCTGCCTTTTCAGATGGGAAACTGGGACAGAGCAGGGAAGCCACTTGGCCAAGTTCATACAGATAAGGAGGCACGGATCTAGGCTCTGGGCCCTGGGCCAGGACCAGAAAAGCAAAGCAAAGGGAGAGAGCTGAACTTGGCAGGGGAACCTGGGACCACCCTGAGCATCCAGCCGGGGACAGCCCCGCCCAGCCCAAGACCCTGCAGCCTCACTCGGCCACTGTCCTCAACCCTCACCCCCACCCCTGACCTGGACACGGCTGGGGATTCCCAACCCTCCTTTCTCAACTCTTCAGAATAAGAAACAAATAATATTAATAATATAAAAAACTTCCCGTGCCGAAAGCACATGAAGCACTGAAAGAACCAGGAGAAGATAATGCAGAATCTGTCCATTCATCCGCTAAAAAGCACCTGCTGCGCTCCTACAGAGGCAGGTCGATGGAGAGACAGGGTACGGATGGGGGCTCCCAGTTCTTGGTGTGAACAAACAAACCCCACAGCACCAAGGGGCACAACTCCCACCGAGGGACTGGGGCTGTGCTCCAGAAAGCTAGCCAGGAATCTCTGTTCTAGAGTCTCTCCTGGAGAAAGGAAAGAAGGTTCAGGCACCTAGAAAGTGCTAGGAAAATGCCAAATAATGTTAGCATCTGCCACCCAGTATCTACTTCAGAATCAGAAAGCTAGTTGGTAAGTTTAATTCTACCCCGTCTGCCAACGGCTGCCCCATAGCACTGCCAGTCTCTAAGTCGAATCAGAGTAAAATGTCTAAGCCACACTGCAGGGCCCCAGCCCTGTCCCTACCCATGGTCACGGGCGTCACTCTGGCCTGCAGCTCTCCCAGTTCCACCCATGGCCCGTCCACAGCGCTGTGTGCCTGCTGCTCTGGGGGTCTGCTGATGACACCCCAGCTCCTGCCCACACCCACCCAGGGCAGAGCATCAGGCCATGGAGCCCGCTCCCGGGCAGGCCTCCCTTGCTGAGAGACCCCCCCGGGCATCACGGCAAGGCCGGCGGGAAGAGGCAGTTTTGGCACAGTGCTTTGTGGGGAGAGGACTGCTTTCCAGAAGACAGCCATGGACCTCATCAAGGGCTTGGAAAGCCCTGTCTCACGTTCCAGAATCCTTGGGAAGCACACAAACCACATCAAGGCAAAGCACGCACAGTCAAGCTTTCAGCACTCTGAGTTCAAAACTGCCAGCATTGACTCGGGACCTGCATGTGCCCTTATTATACTCATTGCAGACGATGGACTCCTCATGGTGCTTCTGACCATCATAGCCTGGCCTTTTGAAAACAAGTGTAGAAATCATCCGAAATGAGGCACGAGGACACCATCCAGCATCATTCCCACACACGTCAACCAGGAACAGAGCAATGCAGAAAGTCCTTTAAGGGATCCGGCTGCTGACGGCACGCAGAGATATGTTGCTGTGCACGTATTTCACAAGTTCAAATTCCCAAATCACATCTTTTTACATCTCCCAAATTGGCAAAACTGTGCACAAAGGGAATATACTTTGTCTCTCTCTCTCTCTTTAATTAAAAGGAAAACTCGATCCTCTTGAAGTTTAGGAATCAGCCAGAGAAAAATGACTCCTCCAAAGCAGTTCTTGCCTTTCCCCCCAATAAAATGGGGGTGTTGGGGGGATAATCACATATCAGAAGCATGTGGCAGAGTGGTGCAGGGGAGTGCCAGGCCTAGCTGTGCTGAAAGCCCCTGTTCAGAACCATGGTTTTAGAGCAAGCAAAGGGCCAGCTCATGGGAAAATCGAGCAGAAAAGCTGTACAGAGGAGAGATAGATGAGAGATGGTGGAAACACACCTCCAGCTAAATCACCTCCGCATCAGTGTCCCTGTCTTCCTCTAGGAGCCCGAGACGCCCCTCCGTTTCCAGGTCGCCCCGATGTTGGGGGAGGGAAGGAGGAAGTGGCTCAGATGTGTGAAAACAAACCCTCAAGGCCGCCTTTTCACTTATGTCCCATGGGGCCCAATTTCAGAAAAGTCACATTTGCCCTTCTGAACAGACCAGTCACACTCCGATGTTCCTGTTGTCTGAGACAGTGGGCCTGGACTGCAAAGGGTTTGCGCCACCTGTCATGAATACTCTCCAGACACAACACTGAAACCTTCAGGGCCCATCAGGGGCAGGTGCAGGGTGGGGGGCACTGCTGTTTCTGGGGACAAAATGACGAAGTAAAGAGCCTTCATGATGAATTTGGTAGAATGCAAGACAATAAAAATCCAGTTCCTTCCTCCCAAGGAAGAAGCCACAGCACCAAACACCATTCTTCCTAGAAACAGGGCACAGTGGGAGGAGCCAGACCCCAGATCACAGGGAAGGGCTGCAAAGGAGCCATCTGAGCAGAACATAGACAGAGGGAAGACACTGCAATCGATAAGAAATGGAGCTGTCATTACACTCCCTTCTATACTATTTGGGTTTCTTTGACCACGTGCATGTGTTACTTTGGAGGGGAAAAAAAGGGAAAGAGAGCAGGGAGAACAACTGTGGCTGAGGTGGAATGTGAACATGCTGGCGGATCTAGGTAAAAGGAGGGTGTGTCTGGAGGGGACCTGTGCGGGATGCAGAGCTGAAGTATGGGTGGTCAGGGAGCCCTGGACTCGGGAAGGTGGCAACGCATTAAATGATCAATAAATGGTTGCTTGGAGAAAGGCAGGTTGGGGCTAGACTATGGGAGGCCCTGAAGAGCTTGCAAAGGAATTTGGAATTTACTTTATCGTCAAGTGTTTTCCAGTTATGTACTTACTACAAAGGAAGACAGGAGCCATGAAGAGCCACACCGTAAGCAGGACAGATGTGCTCTCCTGCATCTGGGCAGAGGGAGCTGGCCTATGCAACAGAAGTCCAACCCACAGGTCATGCTACACTCTCTTCCAAGCTGTGGTTGCCTGCAAGGTCACCGTTAACACCACATGCCACTGAGGTCTCTCTGTCCCTAACCTCGGGCAACAGCTTACCACCCTGCCTTATGGTTGAAGCTTTCCCACATTCCTTTATCCTAGGAGCCAAACCTAGTCACTCCGCCCCTTCTCTAGAGAATTCTACAGCAGAAGGAGGGAGGGATGAAAGAATCTGTGCCTGGCTAAGGCCCAATACACCCAGGACTCGCTCAGTTTGTGGCCCGCCCAAAGGATTAAATTACTTCTGCTCTATAGGTGGGCAAATTCCCAAGATTCCAGGTAATGGGGCTCATGTTCCATGGGTGGGATGGATGACCTCACTGGGGAACAAGAGAGCAGGCAGAGCACTGGGCTGCACGGGAAGCCTGAACCACCGGTCACTCGTACCTACCTTGCCGGGCTCTCGCGAGATGAGCAGCAGCTAGGGCCCTACACTCTCATCCCATATCTGACCCTCATAGACTGTGTGGCCTTAGGCGAACTAACTTGCTTCTCTGAGTCCCAATGCCTCTTAAGTCACAAAACACTGATAATAATCAAAACAGTCACATTAGCAGCCAACTAGCCCCGTTTACAAAAAAGGAAACTGAGGCACAGAGGGGATAAGCAACTTGCCCCAAGGTCAGAGCACAGAAAGAATTGGAAGCCAGGTGTCTGGTTCCACAGATGCCCTTAACCACAAGGTGACATAACCTCTCACAAAAGAGTGGACTGGAAGGGATCATAAGTGATCCCCAACTTTGGCTACAACCACGGGAAGTCACATGTATACCACCCCTATGTGCTTTCTGAAGAGGGAGAAGGCCTGGTATGTCAAGGTCACCTAAATCCTTGCTGATTAAGTTCACGCAGCTCCCGAAGGGTCTGTCTAGGTCCAGCCCGCAAGCAGTGTATACGTATAGGCTGTTGCAAGCCCAGTCTGATGGAGGACATTGAGAAATAGTTGCTAACACCTGGCCACTGGTCCCAAACAGTACGAATGGTTGGTTCAACACAAACCCATTCTCTCTCCTCGGAAAGAATTCGAACCGTTTGCCCACCCACACTGAAATCATTTGCCCATGGATGAAAGCCTGGCACTCCATCGGTATGCAAAGACTGAGACTGAATATTTCAACAGTCAGACTGCTTTCAAGTCCCTTGGCCTCCCTAAGGCGTCCCCTGACTCAGCAGCCTTGTTTATCATTGGCTTATAAACACCCCACCTACAAGTAAAGACAAGATGTCAGAGACAGAACTGGAGAAACACATTGTCCAAAGTTTTCCCTATAGGTAAACTCACTAAGGCATCATGACGCCACATGGAAGAACAAAATACAAGCGTCCACCTGGAAGCACCCTAGAAGCACATGAAGCCACTCTGGGCACCAGGATTCCTACTGTGGGGAGGAGAAGAAAAGAATCCCAGCTCTGAAAGCATGTGCCAAGATTCTCTACACGACGGCTCTGATCCCTGCTCCCTATTTCAGCGCCAGCAGCTCTACCATCATCTCTCTTACATAGTGGGGCTCCCCATGGGCTTTGTTTGATTTTAGATGCTGCCACCCATCTAGCCTTCCCAGCCTAACTTTGCTTTGCTAGTGAGGAAACAGTTATGTGATTTGCCCAAGCTCCCAGCGCCAAGACCCCGAGCACTTTGACTCCCAGACCCCACCTGTCTGACCACCCTTCAACTATATTTTGCTGAAAATCCCAATCATGAAATCTCAAAGAAACCTTGTTCAAGCACCCACCCCGTACCCAGTGCCCTGGGCTTTGAATTCATCTGTTCACTGAACAACTACACATTGAGTTTCTACTCCATGCCAGGTGCCATTATTATAGGACCTGAGGACACAGAGATGGCCCGTCCCCTACCACCTCACAATCGAAATCCTACTCTAGTTTTCAGATGTGTGCCCTTGGGGAAGTTACTAAACTTTTCTGACCTTCAGCTCCCTCATCTGTATCAACTCCTATTTCACATGCTTTCTGCGATGGATAAATGAGGAAACGTAAGCACATCGGTCACCTGGTACAGTACAGTAGGTGTTCAATAAAGGTTAGTCATCATTGTAATTATTTCGAGAAGGGCTCCAGGATGTCCCCTGAACCACGAACTATGTTAATACAAATGATACTGGATATAATACAAATGGTAAATAAAATGGAATTTTATTAAAAACCACCACCAAAACTAACTTAATCTTGTCTAAAAGGTGTGGGGATTTTTCCTTGCTTACTGATAAATGGCCATTTGGTACAAAGGATCTCGTTGCAGGTTTGAACTGAATCATTTAACTACAGAACAGGACAGGTCGTAAGCCACACAACAGACCCCAGGGTTCCAGAAGGAAGCTACCAGCTACAGGGCACTGGTGTGGGGGACTCCAGGCCACAGTTCCACCAACCTCACAAGAAAGGGAAAGGAACGAGATCCAACCCCAACCCCCTCTGACCAGAAAGAGGCTGGACAAAGGTGAGGTGGCTTCCAGTTTCCACTGGAGCCCAGACCCACAGTGGCCAGCACAACAGGCCCTGGAGCCTCACCTTCATCTAAATCCCAGCTCTGCGGCTTCCTTCTCACACCTGTACACCTTAAGCAAGTTACTCAATCTCTCTGAGCCTGTTTCTTTATCAGTAAATGGCATTCATAATTGTACCTACCTCCTAAAGTCTCTGTGAGGATTAAAGAAAATAATAAATGAAAAGCCCTTTGCCTGGGGGGCTGGCCTATAGCTGCTGTTGCTTTTATTTATGCTTCTTTTCTTTCTTCTTCTTTTTTTTTTTTTTTGATAAACAGTGAATTCCTAGGAAGATGTCATGTTTACTCTAACTCCTTCATAAAACGAATTCCTTCAGGATTCATTGCGGTTGGGAGCAATCACTGAACAGTGAGACTATAGGACCTGAGTCATTGTCAGGACTGCCCGAGCAGCCCTTTAGTTCGCTGTTCCTCTTAACAGGAGAGAAACTGAGGCCCAGAAAAGTGAGGGGACTTGCCCACAGCAGCCCCATATGGGACTCTGTCCCTCCCAACCACTCCCATGCTTACCGTCCTTCCCTCGCCATTTCTAAATGAATGGACCCAGCTGCTTACATTAATCCTGGTTATGTAACAAAGGAAACTTGGAGAGCTAGAGAGGTAGGGGAGAAAAATCACTAGTGTCAGTTTACACAGGCACAAAAGGGCCAAGATGACGGTGCGACAGGAAGATCACTCACCTGGCCTGGCTGCTCAGAGCCAAGGGCAGTTCTGGAGACCTTCAACTGGTGCTCAAGTCTGAGGCCAGGGCAGGGACTGTAAGTACCAAGGCTCCCTGACAATGTGACTGATGTCCATTCCCGCAAGGTCGCTGCTGTGGAAAGGGCCTCCCCACTGCTCAAGGACTCACTAGCCTCTGAACTATAGGAAACAGCCAGAGGGGGCCAAGCTGAGCTACAGGACTGGGCAGGAGGAGCCCTCTGAGGGGTCTGCTCCTTCCCCCACGCTCCACAGTTACCCGGCAGGACTTGGGCCCCATCCATGGGTGCCAGTAAGTCCCTTGGATTCTGGAGGATTAATCCACGTGGCACTGTGGGACATGTTTCCACGGAGTGTGTCTCACCTTCCCAAGAGGAGCGATCCCCCAAAACGTGCACCTAAATGTGAGCATGACAGAGAGCCCTGTTCCAAGAGTCAGAAGACCCAAACTGCCGTCAGCTCTGCATCCAAATCCCCGAGGAACTCCGAGCAATCCTTTCACCTGGCCGGACACCAACATGAATTGCCACCAGCAGGTAAACCTGAGACGGCAGGGGATTTCTTCTGTTTTGTTCACCCATCTCCTACAACTGTAAATATTTGTTGAATGAATAAATGAAGTTAACAGATTGTCTCTAAGGAGGTCCTTTTCGGCCCCGAGCAATCTAAATCTATGAAACCGGGTAAAGAATCCTTCAAAATACAAATGTGTGTGGGTGTGTTTTATTTGGGGGGAGATAAACCCCGTTTTTAAACACCTGTATAAAAAAGAATTCCAGGAGAAACTGGAACCCTTATGCACTGCTGGTGGGAATGTAAAATGGTGCAATCCCTATGGAAAACAGTATGGAGGTTCCTAAAAAAAGTAAATATACTGGGGGTGCCAAAATAATGTACACACATTTTAAGAGATGTTATCTATGTGTTACTTTTTGAAGTTGAATTGAATTACAGTAGCAATGTGTATGTAGTATGACGTTCACTCAAAAGGTGGCATTAATCAAATGAATGCTAGAGTCACCGAGCGACAGGCAGGACAGTCAAAGAAAATGGCGGAAGCACGGTTGTCGTTAGAGGAGCGCAAGGCCATTTTGAAGTGGCATTTGAAATTTGAGAATGGTGGCAGTACAATGACAATGGAGGCGTGAGTCTACAACAGAACCTCCAAATGCGTAACAACTGCTCGCATCCGTGGTAAGTCTGAGACGCATGGTGCTGTGTGTGATGAGCACAAGGGAAGATCCGGGAGGCCTCGCACAGCAACAAGTCCTGCTGCTTCTGCTGTGGTGTTGGAACAGTTCACACGCTCGCCACAGAAGTCTACCAAACAGTGTTCGCCATAATCAGAAGGGTCTGGACGCTGATGATAACCACTCTGAGCACCTCTTGTAATTGCAGAAGTCAAACATGACTTGGATTCGTCTTTTGTTATCGGTATATATTGAGTATTACAATTGTAATACAGTTTTTCCTTTCTTAAAATGTGTATACATTTTTTTCAGCACCCTCTGTAGAATTACCATATGATCCAGCAATCCCACTTCTGGGTATACAACCAAAAGAATTGAAAGCAGGGACTCAAAGAGATATTTGTACACCCATGTTCATAGCAGCATTTTTCACAATAGCCACGAGGTAGAAGCAACCCAAATGTCCATCCATGGGTGAATGAATAAAATGTGGTATGTAGTACATACAATGGAATATTATTCAGCCTCATAAAGGAAGAAAATTCTAACACATGCTACATCATGAATAAGGCTTGAGGACATTATGCAGCAAGGCAGACATGATCCAAAAAGACAAATAGTGTATGATTCCACTTATATGGGGTACCTAGAGCAGTCACATTCACAGAGACAGAATGTTAGAATGGTGGTTGCCAGGGATTGGGGGAAGGGAAGGGGAAATGGGAATTGTTGTTTGAAGGGTCTAGAGTTTCAGTTTGAGAAGACAAAAAGTTGTGGAGATTGGTTGTACAACAATGTGAATGTACTTAACACTACTGAACTGTATGTATACTTATAAAAGGTTAAGAGAGTAAATTTTATGTTATGCTTATTTCACCCTAATTTTAAAAAAAAAAAATCCTAATCAACAGCTCATTCCACATGCATTTCATAGTCTGAAATTCTGTCACAACCAAATAAGTCCCTCAGCTTCCTTTATCACCTGGGATAGCAGTTTTTGTCTGTCTGGTTTTGGTGAAGGCAACCAGAGGTCCCAAATGCCAAACTGTGATCCCCTGAACACAACAGCATTACTGGCTCCAGAGCCTGCTTTGGAAGGAACGACCTGGAAGGTCAGCCCAGGGGCTCTTGGTCAGAAGGCAAACCCTTAACGGAAGACAGAAAATGCTGAAGATGCAGAATTTGAATCCTCATCCTTTCTCACATGCTGGCCCCTGGTCCCGATGCAAGATGCTAGCCTGTACCACCCCAAAAGGTATTTTTCCCAGGAATCAATACCCCAACTGCTCAGGCATAGAGGTAGCTGCCGAAAACCAGCCAAATGTTTTTATAGGAGAGACTGGGGAATGATGCTGGTAGTTCCAAGGCACTGTCTTGCCAGCAGAGCCAGGGAGCAGAGGGGTCTGAGTGCTGGGATGACAGCGCTGCTGGAATCCACCCTGGACAGGCCCAGAGAGCTGGGCACCTCAGAAGTCCCATGCACGGTTTTCAAGTCAAGTGTGGTCCTGCCACCTTCTGCAAGAATGGCTTCCACACCCTTCACCACACCTTCTAAAGCATGCCCCACTATTAGCCTATTATCCACAGGAAAAAAAGAGTTTTCAAAGTAGTCCTGTCGCCAGCCTTCTCTTGCTCATTCCTCTACTTATAATTATATCAGGTGACCTGTCTGCAGGCCTGTCTCTCCCATTAAAGTCTGAGAAACTCAAAGGAAAGGACGGCCTCACCCATTTGTGGTCTCAGCACCCCAGCCCTGTGCTTTAACTACAACAGACACTCAACTACTTATCAAGGACTCAGAGATGTACTCAATTTCACCCACTGGCATATACAAAGCAGGCTCTTGAAGACCCTTCCCCAAACAGCTATCAGCCTGATGTGGATCTGTGTTCCAAAGTCTGATGCACCTCACCATTTTCTAGAGTCTACCACCAAGGGTAACAGCCAGCTCCAGAGTTCAGGGAACACTAGAGTCTAAGCAGATGTCCAGGGTAAATTTCCCAGATGTTACCTACCAAAGCCAGATTTCCCACAAACACTACTACCAAGTTACCTACACATAAATCATAATGCTGGGTGATTTATGTGTAGGCGGGGTCAGGTCACAGCTGGAGGGCACATTCTCCTGCTTTCTTCACACACCTTTCATACTAGACAATCACATGGAAACATGATAAAAGACCAGAAACACCAGGCTTGATACTCTCATGGTCTTGGGGGCGGGGAAAGGAGGGAAGATACCAAAGGAAACATCCTAAAGACTCACCTTTCAGCTTCCGGAATCCACTTGCATATACAAATATTGGCAGGTATAAATGATTTCATGAGCTTTTTAGGGAGTCATTTTTAAGTTTTACTGGGCGCCGAACGGCAGGAACCCTCAATCCTGTGTGAGACTTCATGCTGACTCAAAGCCTCGTCCTGGAAACAAGAGCTCAGATCTATGATTAAAACACAGCTGTCTGACTAGGGGTTTCTAGGAGAGAAGGAGATTGGTGCTGGGGCTGGAGTGAGTGGCCAGACTGCAGTAGCCTCAAGCTCGTACAACAACAGCGTGGTTCTACCAAAAGGTTCTCCCTACACCATGAATAGTGCGTCGCTAGGGGTGCTGGGATGAGCAGAGCAGGTATGGAGTCCTTGCCTTGAAGGAATTTCTAGTCTAGTAGGGGATGGAGAGAGTAAACCAAAAGTCATATAAGTAAACAATCAATCACAAACTCTTAAGTGCTACAAGAGAACAAAGGAGGAAGGGGACCTAGTTTAGATGTGGGGAGGGGTCCTGGAAGGGACCTCGAAGCCGATACCTGCAGGCTGAGAGGAGTCAAGCAGGTGAAGGAAGCATCGGAGAAAGGGTCTCCGTGGGGGCACAGACAGTGGCTTGTGGGATAGGGACAGAGGCCCTGAGGAGGCTGGTGTCCCTGGCAGCCTGCTGAGTACCAAGAGATGAATCTGGACAGAAGCGTA
The DNA here is from genome assembly GCF_004115265.2 of Rhinolophus ferrumequinum. NCBI lineage: Eukaryota > Metazoa > Chordata > Mammalia > Chiroptera > Rhinolophidae > Rhinolophus > Rhinolophus ferrumequinum. Next base: position 43,233,472 of record NC_046301.1, read on the forward strand.
AGGACACAGAGCCCACGGCAAGCGCGGAAAGCCATGGCACAGGAGGTCCATGTTTATCCTTCGTGCTGTGTTTCAGTCTGTCCAGCCCTGCCTGCCTGCCTTGGATTTGTGAACAGAAAAGGAATGGAGGGAAGGAATGAGGTGGATGAAACAGGAGAAGGTTTCTCACTGTGAAATCTAAAGGGAGCGCAAACCATGGGGATCAACGGTGTTCCTGTCACCATGATGGGAGACACTGCTGCAAGCCTCCCCTAACCCTGTCACTCCCTCCAACGCTCCCCCAAAATGCTCAGATTGCCTGGACTAACCCCATCTGTGCTACTGGCAACCTTGCTGGCTATCTCCGATCCCCTCAATGACTCAGCTTCCTGGGAGTAGATTTGTTAAAGATCTGTCAGGAAAGAATCAGAGAGCTATAAAGAGGGCCTTCCAGAAGCATCTGCTCCATGCTCCCCTTGATTCCAGAGTGGGGCTGTGGCCATTCAGCATTTCTGGAATTGCCTGAATGCATGGTTTGCCGTCTCTAAGTGTTGTAGTTGGAGGTTTCAAGTAAATTAAACAAACTGTAATTTCTAAGCAGACACTTTGGGATGCAGGGGCCCCCACATCGTATATCGGCAGCTGGGTCCTCTCCCTGCTTCTCAGCCTCCGGAAGAATTCCAGACAGGGGTCTTCCTAGCTTCCTCCTCCTACTCCTCAAAAAAAAAAAAAAAAAAAAAAAAAAGTGCTTGTAAGTCTATAATTTGCATTCAAAGTCAAAAGAGGATGTCCAAAAGTTATATTGCCCCCTGGGCAAAAAAGGAGTGGAAATTTTAGAACCGGATACTTAAGAAACCATTTAGTTTTAGTTCAATCTCTCCATTCTATGGATGAAGAAACTGAGACTCAGACAAGTAAAGTGTTTCTTCCAGAGTCTCTCAGTTGGTGCGCCTCTGGTCATCTTAAGCTCATTACGATTCGCCCTAAAATGCAAATATCAATGTTCTGTGCGCACATATGCAGGAAGACTCTGCTTTGCCTTGCTTCTCCATGTTTCATTCCCTGCCCTCCTCATTCAAGAACACCCCGCGTGGCCAGTTCATGGTTGACAAAACTTTTCCTTGTCCCTTAAACTGCGGTTGCTCAAAGATCAGATATCCGTTTTCAGTTTAAAGCAGCTTCTAGTAAAAGCCCAGCTTTGTGGTAACTTTCAGATTTTAGGGTGTGAAGGAGAATTTCAGAAACATTCTTATGATTTGGATTAATGGAAAATACAAAATACAAAAGACCCGTGGAAGAAACACTTCGAGGGAAGTTTAAAAAGAATTCTTTCCCAAGGTCAGGGAAAGCATCGCGGGGGGCGGGGGGGCACATTTTCTGGCCTGTGGAGGGAACAGCGCCAAAATTGTACCAACAACGCACCCTATCACGACAACCTAGTTTCAACTTCTTCTCTACCTCCTTCCAAAACTTGAAAGATTTGTTTTGGAAGAAAAGGAACTAAGAGTCATTCCAACTTGTCAATATATTCCTTATTGTTATACTGTTTTTATCATGAAAAGTCATTTCTGAAGCTGATATTCTTGAAGCTCTAAGGGCTCACTATAAATCTTCAGTTATTTTTGAAGTTCATTTAACATGTCACCCTTCCTGGCCTGTATAATGAATAAATGTATATTAATATAGTGATTGTCTGAGAAGCCAAGATTCAAAGGAAAAAAATTATTTTTAATACAATTACACTAAAAGAGAGTTCTCTAGTCTCATACACACTTTATGCTTGTAGTCCTTTCACTAACAACCCCTCTTCCTGGACATTTTCTGTGGTGTAACTTCAACCAGATCAAATCTAGACTATTTTGACTGGGTAACAGCTCAGCATTGTAAAGACACTGAAAAAGGCCCACACAAGTCCTCCTTGAAAACACCCAGCAAACAGATTTAGTAACAATGACCTCCTGTGCCAGGGGAATCCGCCAACACAGAAATAGAGGGCTGGCCTTGGGGTCAGCTGGTTCTTGCCCATGTCACCACACTGGCCTTTTGGAGAAACAGGACTCAGTTTCCAGAAGCTGCGAGATCCAGGATTGTCTGTCCAAACCCTGGACTGATACAGATGTCAGGAGAAAAATCCTCCCCGGTTTGAGGCCCTTTATCAAAATCCCTAGAGGCTGATGGACAAGCCCAGAGAACTGAACCCTCTGCATTTTATAGGAGGCTCCACTGGAGAAAGGAAGACTAAAAGGAAAGAGAGGGCAGGAAAAAATGTTCAGCCACACAGTTGCCTTTAAAAAGCAACAAGGAATGACGTATGAATCTGAATGTCAAGAACAGGTCCCAGGGCTCCGGGCTCCAGATCAATCACTGTCCGTCGGAAAGCTCACCTACGCTGTCTGTCAAGTCTCTCTCTCATCATCCTACTGACTGTGGCCTGGGTTGGTAAAGGTCACTCAGGCAAACCATAAACCTCCACAAATCCCATGGCTGTATTTAAAAAAAAAAAAGGCTGTATTTAATTTTTTAGCCACTTATCTCGCTGCTACTCAAGCTGGCATGTGCCACTGATGCCACCCATTAAATAAGAACCAATTATGAGCAGAAAGGCCTTTGGCATAACCGCTTTCCTCCCTTCCTTCGTGTTTCCTCCTTCCTCGGGTCTTTGGCTCTGCAGTGAAAGTTCCCACCCAGGGAGGAGGCTGGGCTTCCCTGGAAGCCACTGGATAGTTGTTTGGTGGCCAAACAGGGAAATAAAATTTTAGAAGAGGAGTAAGAAGCGGGGTTGGGGGAGGAGGTGAAGAAGGAGAAGCAGGAGAAACAGTCAGAAGCAGGGGGATCCTGCCTGGAGGTCTTGCGTGGTAACCCCAAACCACAAAAACTTTCTCAGCTGATTCTGCAGGCAGAAGGCTCAGAGCAGAACCCCAAAATCAGAGGATTAGGGGGCATACCAGTGTCCTGATGATGGCCAGGCACCTTGGGAACAGGATGTGACATTCTGGGGGTCGGAGAGAATCGTACAGCTTTGTACGAACGTCTACGTCTCCTTCGGTCTAAGATACATAGTGAGATAGTATTTCCTTGAGGAGCCATTTCTGTACGCCTCCCAACAAGGGTTCAGGTTTCCTGAGGTCAGGCTCGTCAACCCTGACAGGAATGTTTCAGACGGGACTTCGGTGGGAAAAGACCTCAGAGCTGTCAGCCTCCCAGCTCCCTGGCACAAGGTACACAAAGCCACACCCCATTTAACCCCACTCCTTGATTCATTGAGTCAATCAATGAAGACCAGGGAATGAAGGTGCATTTTTACAAATGCCTTTCTTTCAACTCTGCCTAGGTAGCGATGTTTCTATGAACCAGACTAACACAAGCCAACATCTAGCCAACAAGCCGTGGAGACAGTGACTCAGGAAAAACTATCTTGGTTCTTCAGTAAAAACACACCCTGGGCTCACCCTCCATCCACCCTCTCAGACACATGCACACACACTGGCATCTTATGCTTTGGAAAGGCTTCCCCACCTCTCCAGTATGACTTCTTGGATCGGATCATTGCCCAACCACCCCGCTCCTTTAATCCAGGCTCTCGACAGTCCCAGGTCACCCTTGGGACATCCTCTATTCCAGGGAGGGGAGCGCCGGAAGTCACAGGCAGTTCTGGTGTGTGCCCAGCGAACACGGCTGCCCACTGGCTGAGGCGCCCACCCTGCACCTTCTGTGCCTGCTGCCAGGCCCAGGCCAAGACCAGGCATTAACAAATCCCTCTATGTGGGTGGCACAAGGAAGGGAGGACGGGGGACCCCGAGACAAAGGCATCTGTGTCCTACCTCCTACCCCTCTTAACTTTTCTCTGTCAGCATCACGAGCAAACAAGGAAACAGAGATGGCAGGGACCAAGGTGGGAAAGTCCCCAGCCTCATCTGCCTGGTACTCAAAGGGGCAGACTCACTTAAAAAAGTGAGCATACAGAATGATAACCCCACAGAGATGACTGGGCCCTAAGTACCCTGGGCACACAGCTGTCCTCCACGACCGTGGCTTGTTCCAGCTCCTCTCATCGCAGGTCCTACGTTCTCAGTGTTAAATATATTTCTGAGCACGCCGGCAGTATAATTGGCTCTTGCTCATTCCCCAGCAGTCGGGCCCCCTGGTCTTTATCCAAAAGAGGGGAGACACTGTCAGGAGAGAGGTTAAGTGTCCAAGGCCACACAGCTGCTGTGAATCCTACAGTCCCTGGAATGAGAGCCTGTATTTTCCATTCCAATGAGCTAACCTCACCTGTTTAACAGGATCCAGTTTGATAATAAATACCATGGCCTGGCACCTGCAGAGAGCTTTATACTTTTTTAAACTGTGTTCACAGCAAACCTGGCTGCATTTTCTTCCTAGATGCAGTAAATGGATCTGAAAGGTGGGCAAGACAGGCACTGTTACTCTTCCCTATCTAGATGAGAAAACTGCAGCCCTAGCAGACCAACAAACTCTGATAGTGCTCTTCTCAGCAGGTCATTTTTATGCTGTGATCTGGAAAGGAAGACTCAGGCCAGTTCACACTCAATTCACTATACTGAGTCCAACTTGAACTCCCTGCTGAAATGAGGAGGTGCCAACAGCAGCTGCAATTTGCTCCAGAGAGAGAAGCCAGACAGAGCCAAAAATATCCTATGGCAATAAACATTTGTCATCATCCCCTTGTCCTCCATAATGGAATAGATGACCAAGGAGCTCCTACCTATACATTAGAGCCCTAAGTTCCATGCCCTACTTTGATTTCCTGTTGGTACTCCCTTGACTCCAGTTCCTCCCTCCCAAGAACGCAGCTGGGGACCCATCATCTCCTCTCTCAGAACCCAGCTCAAGGGCTCTGCCGTCATGAACATCTGAGTCTGCACCCCAGCACCTCACTTCCTTGCTCCTACATGATTCTCTTCCTCGATTCTCCCCCTTCAGCTCTGGTGTAGCAGAAAGAGGCCCGAGTTCCAGGGCATGTTATTTTTCTGAAGCTCAATTCTCTCATCTATGAAATGAGAAAGAGCACATGCCTTTTCCCACCTTCAGAAGACAGCTAAGAGGATCAAATGACAGAATATAGGTTGAGACAATACAAAAGTACTGCAATATACAATTGCAATAGCAACATACAAGCATAACCAGCCATTCAAGTAATAACACTTTCAACAACGATAATAGAAGCTAATATTAATTGAGTGCTTACCATGTACCTGACACTATTATTAACACTATTAACACAATTATTCTAGGTGTGTCATAATTAATTCTTATAGCAACACTCTAAGTGGGTACTATTACTATCCCCATTTTACAGATGAGAAAAATAAGGCAGAGAGAGGCTTCAGTAACCTGACCAGGCGCCACCCCGGCAGTCTGGCCCTAGCACCTGTGCTGCTAACCTGAACCACTCTACTCTTAATAGTTAAGCACATTGTCTCTGATACGATCTGCCTTTAGCTGGGAATGCTAAGGTTTACAAAAGCCATCCACAAACGTGATACCACCTGAGCTTCTCAACAGACCCGTCAAATCGATAAGCCGATGATATTATTCTAAGGGACTAATATTAGTCTACTAGACACAGACAACAGCCCAGAGAAACAACTCCCCCGAGGTTTCAAAGCTGGTTAATGGCAGGACCAAGACTTAAATCCATGGGGCCTGCACCTCGCCCCAGGTTCGATGCCCTTTCTAGAGCCTCCAAATCAGCACAAGTCTGACACCCACACCCCCCTCCCCAGCCCCTGCTCACAGCAGCCTCTCCAGTGTAGCCTTTATGGTTATACCAGGGAACGATGAGATCATCAGGTCAGGGGTGTTTGCCAATCAGACCTCAGGGTACCCCAGCTTTCTGAGTCTCTCACTGGATGCGCCCTATGGATCCAGAGGCTGGTGGCCACAGAGGAAGTCCTCTTGGTGACACAAAGCTACGGCCCCCAACTTGACCCACAATGGCCAGATGTTTCCTAAACCTGTGATGCAACAATTGCTTCAACCAAGCTGCTGCTGGGATTTCTATTTCAACATGTTTTGTTTTCCCTTCAGAGAAAAGGCATGAATGTGAAACCAAAACACCTTGTAGTGACCAGACAACGAACGGCCCTTCCCTACTGACTGGGATTACTGGCAGGGTGGGGTATGTTTTCAAAAGTGCCTTATATGAGCCAATTTTGGCTTTCAGAATGACTAACAACCTCAGGAGTGAGGAAGAGAAGGCGGGGGCAGGGTGTACAACTGATGGCCACTGTCTTCTACAGAGCAAGGAGCCAACTCAAGAATTCCCAGCAGAGAAGCCTGAGTATCACAACCGTACCCCAAATCGCGTGATGCTTCCAGCAGGCTCCAGACCTTCAAGATGGCAGCCTGAGGACCCCAGCTTCAACACCCCAGACCTTATGCTCATTTGAAAGTAAATATCAAATTGGGCCATTCTTCTCTTCAGAGGGACCCAGTTCTGTCATCGAAGCTCAGCGTCTAATTATAGGGAACACGCTCCGGGAACAGGGGCCAGGACTTAGTTTTGTTACCCGCTGTCTAGCACAGAGCCTGGCAGGGAGGGCATTTGGTTCCCGTGGAATGAATGAAGTGGGTGGCCAGGTGAATTCATAATCTCATCAGGATATGACTGTGGCTTGCCGGTCCGACCGCTAAAAAAGGACAAACAAAAGGGCAGAGAAAATCTGTTTGTGGCCAAGACACATTATGGCATCAACAAAAACACAACACAAAACAAAATAAAAACGAGTATTTGTTTAATAGCAGTTTTAAAAGCATTTTTTTCACTTTTTTTCCCCTCTTTAAAACAATTGTGTCTTTATTCATTTAACCGCCATTTACAGAATACCTTTTCGTGTCTTGCTCTGGTAGACATGCCAGAGAAGGAGGGTCTGAGTCTCTGCATGCCACACAAGGTAGTTCGGGATTTATTCTGAAGGCAACGGGGAAGGCTAGGAGAGCATGAAGTGGGGAGACACCACCTGCTGTGACCTGCAGGCGAAGGCTGCTCCTTAGCCCCCCTCACAGGCTCTGCTACACCCTGGAGAAGGGGCTGGATTTTCCATTCCAATCAGGATCCCAACTTGATAATATACACCATGACCTGGCACCTGCAGAGAGCCTTATAATTTTTAAATGGTAGAAAGGTTTGTTCACTGCAAACCTGGCTGCATTTTCCTCCTAGACGCAGTAAGTAGACCTGAACGGTGGGCAGCACGGGCAGTGCTCCTCTTCCCTATTCAAGATGTGGAAACCAGTCCACCAGGAAGCTGGAGGGCTCTGAGGCCGGAGTGAGCAGGACCGGCTATGAATGACTGGTGGTAACTGTCAACGAAAACTTCACTGAGCACCTACTATGTACCAGGCAACTGTTTCTGGCAATGGGAATGTACCAGAGAACAAAAGAGCAAAAGATTCCTGCCCAATGGGAACTTACATGCAAATAAGGGGAGACAGACCATAAACAAGATAAAGGATATTATAAATACAAACAAAATATATAAATAATCAATAGAAGTAAACAGTATCGTGTGTTAGAAGGTGATGAATGCGGTGGAGAAAAACAAAGCAGGGAAGTGTGGGTGAGAGGAGGGCAGGGAGTATTCAGCTGTGAGTCAGGTGGTCAGGTAAGCTGTCAATGAAAGGTAGCTGAGTGAGGCCCCCGAACCGAGGTGGTAGTCCTGGGGGTAGGGAGAAGACAACAAACTCAAGAGATATTACAGACACACGTGGCGGGTAGAGAGGTGGCAGGGGCAGGGGTGGCAGCAAAGCTGAAGATGACCACCAAAATGACCACCACGTTCCTGAGAGACGGGGCCCAAGCTGAAGTGCAGGCCGAGGGAAGGTCGGGGTGTCCACCCTGGACATGCCAAGGCCGAGGAGCCCACGAGGCAGCCAAGTGGACATGTTTGTGAGGCAACTGGATACCCAGCTCCCGGAGGGACTGGACCACAGACAGCGATCTGCGAGTTATCAGGACCCAGGTGAAAACTGAGACGTGTGTCCTGGGGGAAGAAGAGGGTGGAGGGCAGCGTGCTGAGGGAGACCAGGAGGGGTCAAAGGGACGGAGCAGCAGCAGACCCAAAGGGGGAACAGAGAGCGCTGTGGGGTCTCGGGGTCGCAGGGCCACCCTCACAGAGGTGCCCTTGGCAGGGTGGGGTCAACAGCAGCAGAGGGGTAAGGAAAACAATGACTCCGTTTAGCAAGGAGCTGACTAGCGGCCTCGGTGAGGTTTCAGTGGAGTGGGAGGCACAAAAACCAGAGGCCTGGGGGTGACACGGGGAGGGAGTCCATGCCAAGGGTCAATGATCTTTTCATAACATCTATTATTTTAAGGAGAGAAGAAGAAGAAAACAAAAAAGAACAGCAACAAAAGTTTGTTTCCATGAAGAAAGAAGTTGCTACTTGGGGCCTGTGGGGGTCAAGGTTAGATGTCTGTGGTTTATTTGTTAATTTTAGATGGGACAGGCTTGGACCTGGATAAATGATTTTAAGAAGGAACCAGTTGGGGGAGGGGGAGGATCAAGATAATGGAACTCGGTTACGAGAGAGAGAGAGAGAGAGAGAGGGAGAGAGAGAGAGAGAGAACCAAAATAACTACCATCATGGCCATTTTTCGAGAATGTATGCACGACAGCAGCAAGAGCTCTGCATATGTTGGCTCCCTTAATTTTTCCAACAACCCCATAAGGTAGGTGTTGGTATTAATGTCCCCACTCGGCACACGAGGAAACTGAGCTTAGAGAGGTTAAGCAGTGTGCCCCAGGTGTGGAGCCAGGATTCCACTCCAGGTGTGAGGGTGGTTCCCACACATCGCCCTTCCCCGCCCTCGCTAAGTCACCCAAGAGGAAGGAAGGACCCTCTTACCTTACGTAGGTGGAGGGGTAGGGGATGGAGGGAGAATTGGAAGGACAGTGACAGGAAGATGAGTTTGAGTGGGGTCCTGGTTCCTCTAGGAAGTCGGAAGCAAGATGCCATGCAGAGGGCGAAAGAGTGGAGAGGTGGGGGCTTGAGGAACAAGGGCATGATCTGAAGCAGCTGTTGGGGAGGATGGAAGCAGCCTGACCAGAACACGTGGAAGGACAGGCTAAGGGCCCGAGAGGCATGGGCACACCGGCACCGGCACCGAAGAGGCATTGTGTGGCTTTCTCCTGAAGGGCGCGCTGCTTGCAGCCTGACGGTCGGTTCAGGATCAGGGGTTGGGCAGGCCGGTGTTAGGAGAAACAAAAGCAGAGGAACTGAGGGCCCAGCGGCTGCAATGATGGGCCACAGTGTCCAGGCTGGATGAGGAGGACAGGGATGGGCTGAGAGGAGGTGGCAGCTGGAGCACAGTGCGACCCTGAGACAGCTGTGGCCAGGCTATGAAACGTCTGAATTTAAGATCCCAGAGGCAGGTAGGTGCTGGGTTGGGACAAGTTCCCATGAGGCAAAGGCCATCAACTTGAGGTGAGGGGCGTAAAGAATAGAGGGACTTGAATATTAGGTGGTGACCGAGAGGGGACATTCTCGGGGTGATGACAGGATTTGTGGAGAGGCGGTCTGTGAGCGAACACCAAAGTCTGAAGACAATGAGGAAAAGCGCCTCCAGTCATGGTGATGATGATGAAGATGAAGATGACACCTGCAGAGCATTCACTACCCAGCAGGCACTGTTCTAAGTGCTGTAAGGATTTCACCCTCACTGCCACTCTGTGACATCAGTACCATCTTTTCCCCTTTCACAGATGGGGAAACTGGGCACAGAGAGGTGAAGAAACTGGCTCAAGGTCACACCTAAGTGGAAACTGGGACCTGGCCCAGGCAGTCTGGCTCAGGGTCCAAGCACCAACCATTGCACTATCCTGCCTCTAAGGGGAAGGACAGCTTGATACGAGGGAGGTCAAGTAACGGAAAGAAGGCAGCGGCACCCCCACCCAGCCCAAAGGCGCCTGGGTTTGAGCTGATGGGAACCGGTAACAGGACAGGAAGGCAGAAGGAGCACTCAGTGAAGAGGGAAGGCAAAATAAGGGAAGAAGGAAGCCATGGAAAGTTGGTTGGGAAGAGAGAAAGCAGGAAGAAAATCAGTATCTGCCTTTTATAGGTAAGGAAATTAAAACTCGGAAAAGCTGTGTCCTGCTCAACCAGGAAGTCAAAGACTGGGATCTGTATATCTTTCCAAGGCAGTTCCCTTATGGGTGAGAAATCCCAGCTCAGAAGGTGCTTGAGGGAAGGATTTTACAGTTAAACCATGAGCAAGGGATTTGACACATCCCTCCTATGAAAAATGTCAGCTGGGAACACTCAAGATGGAGGCGGGGAGAGGAAAAAAGGGGAGGGGAGGGGAGGGCAGGGCAGGGCAGGGCAGGGCAGGGCAGGGTAGGGCAGGAAGGGCAGGCTCTGGGTAAAGCAGAGCTCACGCCCTCCTGGAGGGCACTAACAAATGCCAGGAGGGTAGAGATGTGTCTATGGCCGGCACCAATGGGGCCAGACGAATCCTTGAAGATGAAAAACAAACAAAAATAGAAATTCTTTGAGAAGAAAAGGTTGGGTACTAGGGGAGATAGAAGAAGACCCAGAAGGTTCTGGGATTCAAGAGAGATTGCCAAAGGCTTTATTCAATACGAGCAAGACAGTTCATCCAGTGGGTCAGGGCAAGGCAACCCTCCTGAAGTTGGAAAAGGGTCAAGAACCCACACCTGTCCAAAAAGGGGAAGTGGGACTAAAGTCCTGAGGTTGGTTACTGCTTCAAAGAGCAATGGGACAAAAGCCCTCATAAATGAGATGGCCACAGGTAGCTAAAATGTGCCCTAGTGGAAACCAGGAAAGGGATGGGAAGCATTCTGGACCGAGTACCACCTTCCCTCCATGTGACACCCCTTCCCAACCTCCATATTCACACCCCTGTGGGGTTTAAACAAAGCAGTCGCTTAAATCCCCCCCTTAAGCCCCAAGTGCCTCTCCCTCCTGGAGCTGAGGTCACCTGAGGTCACCTTCACTACTCACTATAATGCGAGGGGCTCCCCTCCAAGCCCTCCACCCCAGCCTACCCCTGCCCATTTCTGGGCAGAGAGGGCCAGAGCAGGCAGGAAAGTTGCCATCTGGGGCCAAGTGCTGACTCTGGGACTGGGTGAGATCCCCGCCCACACCCCTCCAGCAGCAAGCCTACAGGGCACCCATGCCACTCTGGGTACTAGCATTTGGCCTGGAAATCCATGACACAAAGACTAGGAGAAAAGTTCAAGAATGCTCCTTTTCTGACTCCATACCCTTCCCAAACCCACCTTTTAGAAAAAGCACCTCCTATTGAAGGGCAGAAGAGAAGGGAGGGGAGGGATCCGAAGCAGACAAGACAGGGGTAGAGACAGAAAAATCACTGTAATTTTGTTGCTGGAACTAGAGCAATTCGGGATTTCACGCCCTTTTGAAGCTGAATGGCATCAACAACACTATACTTTGTTTCAAAAGCAATGAAGTGGATAGGAGGAGACTCCGGGCAGCTGCCTTCACTCCCCTGAGCACGCTTCCCAACAGTCAGCCTGCACTGCTGAGAACCATCAGGAGCAGACTCGGAAGTCTGAGGAATGCTGGGCCGTCCTGGCACCTGCCTGGCTCAGTGCTGCTCAGAGCCCAGCAGGGCCCACTACAAACCCCCAGGTCAACTTGAAGCTTCCACCTGGCTCAGCCCCCACCAACTCCTGGAGAGAATGCTGTCAGCCCTCCGTCTGTACCCTGGCTGGGAAGGAGGGCTCTTCCTAGCCGTCTGTACCCTGGTTGGGAAGGAGGGCTCTTCCTAGCCGAGTTCAGGACAGCAGTTTCCCTGACAAGCAAAGCAAGAGAAGGGCTGTGAAAAGGTCAACGGAAGTTCCCTCGCTTCAAATCTTTCCTGTTTCCTTTTGCTCCTGCTTTCACCACCACAGGACTCAGCATGGTCTACAAGTGGTATGCCTAATCGGGTTGGAATTTCCTTCTCCACCCACCTGGCATTCTCCCCACGGTCTTGAGCACTCCTGACCAGGGGCTCTCACATCTATCCCAAGAGCTGATCGAGGTGACTACGCCACTTGCCACTTTGGAGCACCAGGAAGAAGGTCATGGAAAACTTGCTGCCCACCCCAGTGGGAAAGGAACAAGTAATTGCTAACCATTTGGCGAAAGCCCAAGAGAGTCCCCAGGTTCTCTCCCTCGGTCCTACGGTGGGGGCTCGGAACCTAAAGGAGAAAATCCGTAGCAAGGTTCCTGGAAGTCTGGCCCTTTCAAGATTAGTGAGCGAGCACTCATAGCCCACCACCGTGGGCCTAGGTGAGAGAGGAAGACATAGGAAGGGGCAGAAAAGTTGCCGAGGGTCTTCCAAACGCCTATCTAGTAATCACAGGCTGTTGATGGCTGGAGCTCCAGAGATTGATATTAGTGACCATCGGGTTCAGTGTTTTTCATACTTTTTTGGTCATAACCCTAAGCCAGAAGTACACTTCACCCAGCCATTCAGGTACACACACACATACCCATAAAACCCAAATAGAATTTCATGGAGCAACGCTTCTCATTACTGCACGTCATACACACTTGTACTCTGGCCAAGATGTTTGTAAAATGTTGATCCCCCAAAATAAATAAATAAATAAAATGTTGATCCCGCTAATAACGGGTTATGACCCACAGTTTGAAAACCGCAGGTCATGAAAGTGACTGACATTGGAGTGTGGGATGGGACTCCACGGGAAAAAGGTATGTAATACTGTAATGTTTAGCATTTAGCAAGGCTGGCTTTCAGCACTTACGACCACACCACCACGCATCGTGGTCTCTATTCCATGGTCCATACCATCTAGGATAGAAAAACTGGAAAAACCAGGCCACCCAACGTTCTCATTGAACTTCACGACATCAAAGTGAAAAATGTGTGCCTTATAAAATAATACTTAACTTTTTCTTCCAGGATACAATTTACATTGATGTGGCTTCAAGTTGACATAATTATTTGCAATTTCAAGTAACAGAAAAGAGGACAATGGGTGTTCTGTGTTCATAGTAAGGGGGACAAGTTAAAAGGGGGAGAAACACTGTACTGGTCCAGACAAAACGAAGGCACACCACAGTGCCTCCGGCATCAAGCAAGTCCTGGGCAGGGCTTGAAACCCAACCCAGAGCTCCTGACTCACTCCCAGTCTCCATCATCCAAAATACTTAAGATCACAGTCAAGTCCCCAAGCATCGCCATGACTCAGGCCTGGATGCATCCCTGCTATCTCCGGCTCGGCACAGACAACCGTGCTGACCTTGGCAGATTTTGGCATTCTGCTACAGCCTCACGGGGGTCCTATACAGGGGCTCCGCCACTTCACTCTCTCTCTCTGTCTCAGCTGAAAAAAATATACAAGACTAAGCCTTGCTACCCCTTCCAAAAATGTTGTAGTGAACAACGAGAGGTCCTTTAAAACGAAATCTATGGGCTTAAAAACAGAAGAACCTCCACGGGTCATTGTTCTGGGTCAGAGTTAGAATGCCAGCACCCAGAAGACTGAATCATTAGAGAACCCACGCCTTCACGTCACAGTAAAGCCCCATAAGGTGACAGCCAGACCAGCTCCTTCGACCACATACACCATGTTACGTTCACCTGTCCATGGCTGAAAACTGCCACAGGAAGTAATACTAAGTACACAGTGATGACTGGATCAAAACATACCAGTGTCTAAGGGGCAGGGAAAAAACTAAACACAGATCACACAATTTAAACCCGTGAGACAAATGCCTCTTTAACCTGTCAAAGGGAGCTCAAAAGGCATGACTAATTTTTTCTAATCCTAAGGATAAACTAAAAGGATGCTCTGAACCAAACTCCACGCAGAGGCCGAGGGCCTCAGAAGCGGTGTCGTTCCTTGACGGAAGGAACATCTCCACGACCCAGTGGGGCTGATGCCCGTTGAGATAACATCTCCCTGCTCCTGACTTTCCCCACACTCTGTCCAAGGCACTTGAGACAACAGCTTCAAATATGGGGAATTTTATTACATGGGAGGGATTCTTTCCTACACAAATGTCACCTGGTATTTGTCCAGGGTCTTTCCCGGAGGAGCTTTGAAAACCTAAGAGAGTAGATCTCCCCCACGCCTGGCAGGCAAGGATCATTACTTTAATTCCACACAGGGACACTGGAGGGACAGAAAGGGTGATGGCTCAGGCCCAGCAGCACAGACTCCGGGCCTCACCTCCCTGCAAATGCCTGTGCCTTCTCTCCCTGGACGTGTGCCTCTCTAGTCACTGACTGCCAGCTCTCCGAGAGCTGCCCCGGGCAGGGAAACCCTCTGAGTTAGACGTTCTGGCCTTCACAACGCTCATGTGGAGCCAGCATCAGCAATAAGATACAGCTGCCAGTGCCAGGGCTCTGTGGGCCCTGCCTTTCAAGATAACTGACACCTAGAGAGGCCCCCAGCCTTCCAAAGCACAGTGGGGCTGGAGCTAGAGGATACGGTGGAGTGTTAGCCTGGGGAGGTTAATCAGTTCACCTCTCTGTGCCTCGATTTCTTCATCTATTAATCCCCAGGTTTGCTGCATGAATTATCAGATGAGTTATGCCTACACAAATGCAACGTGTCCACACTACTATTACTTCCCTCCACTACTCTTTTCACTACTCTTTTTGACAGCTCTCTGTCGAACAGACAAATTCTGCCTGTCTAAAACTGCCTCCTTGCAGAAATGCATTTAAAACTACCTGCCTGAAGAAGTGTCGGGCGCAGTGAGTGACTATTACACAACCCACAGCAAGGGCTGGATAACACACCGTTCTCCCTGCCGGCCCACTTCCCTGCAACAGAAAAAGAGAAGGCAAATGTCACCGCAGGTCTCACGGACTCTGCTGCTTGGCTGCCCAAAAGTTCCAAGGGAAAAAGTGCAGAAATCCAAAGAAAAGGGTTCCGCGCCGCTGAACCGGCACCCCCCAAGACAGCTGCCAAGAACCGAGAAACCCTGCCACTCCCACAACCCCCCAAACACCCGGGAAGCAGAAGCCACACACCAGGGCCGGAGGGAGAGCTGCCCCGGCCGGGGCCACGTTTCTCAGCGCGAGTGTGGTTAGCGCTCCCCGGCGGCGAGCTCCCTCAGAAACCGCGCACGTGTGGGCAGCCCCCACCATCCCGCACAAGTCCGTGGACGCCTCTCGCAGCGCCTCGGACACCAGGAGCGCCAGCGGGAACGCCAGCTGAAGCAGCGACGAGCCAGGACCCTAAAACCCTTGGATCGCGTGGGCAGGCGTGGTAAGACTGCAAAGCTGCACCGATCGCCTCCGTAGGGAACCCCGCTGCCTCCACCGAGGCCAGCGTTGCTCACCACTTCTCCCCCGCCGCAGCCCTGGCCAGGAACGCGGCGGGAGCGCCCGTATGGAGTGCGGGCTGGGCACCCTCGTGGGCTTAGGATGGGGGCGGGGGTACGGCCCCGGGGCGGAAGGAGCCGCACGGCGCGCTCCCCAGCGCCCCAACTGCGCACGCCAGCTCGCGGATCGACTCTGGGCGCCGCGGCGCCGGGAGCGCGTGGTTTCGGGGCGCTGCCTCAGGGTGCTCTTGCGCGGGATGCACACGCACGCACGCGCGCTCTCTCTCTGCTCGCTCAGTCCCTAAAGTCTCCTCGTGCCTCACCTTCACTGAGTCTACCGGGTACATGACCGTGTGCTCCAGGATCCCGGCCATCGCTCCGGCTGTCATGTGGGTGGATAAGGAGGCGCTGGTCGGCAGGTTCTCATAGTCCTCCGACCCAGCGTCCTTGCAGCCGCCGCCGCCATCTCGGCTGTCCCCATCCATCCTGCGCCCCACAGCCTGGCTCCCCACGCCGCCGCAGCGCAGCTCCATCCGCCAGCTCCGCAGGGCGCGAGAGGCTGCAGGAGGTGGGCAGGGAGGGGGAGGGGGCGAAAAACTTCACTTCTTAAAGTGGGAACCACCTCCCGGGTGCTGCGGCGCCTGACGCCATGGCGGGCTGGGGTGGAGCGGAGGGGCCCAAGACACCAATCACTGGAAAAGAAGAGGCCGGCTGCGGCCGCACCATTGGTGTGTGGGCCAGTGTGGACCCGCCTCCCTGTGTGACGTCACTGTCCAGTGCAAATTTCCAAGCAACCGGACGGGGGCGAGAGGAGACGTTGGGGTGTCCCGGGAACTTGTACCACCTCGAGCGAGGTGGTGCTGCCTCGCTTGGGGCAGGCAATGGGGGGCGGTCCATGGGGAAAGTCAGCCGGGCCGTAGAGGGGGTATGTTTAGAGGTGGAGGGAGAGCAGGAACAGTGGCTCAGGAGAAATAGGCCCCCAGAGCCCATGGTTTTGCAAACAGTATTGCTCAGCAGGCTTTGGCATTCCTAAGGCCTGGAGGTGGGGAGAATTACTGCGAATGTCATTTATGGAGCAGTTATGTGGCCATATTGGGGGGGGCGGTGCACGTGGGGATGGAGTGGAGTTCTAGAACTGAGGACACCCTGCGCCATAGCAGTGCACCTCCTTTTGTGCAACACGAGGTCAAATACTGTGGAGAGCCTCAAAACAAGGCCCTCTTGTAGGCTGCTTCGAGAACACCCTTTTCGAAATGTTTTCTCTCACTGCAAACACATAATAGCTAAATTTATTCTTCCCCTTATTCTCACAAAGAGACTACATCCACCCTGCCCTGGACTGACCAAGACAATAACTAGTAACCAGGATGGAGCCCTTCTGATGAGGCACCTCTAGCACATTTTCCTCTGGGATGATATGCCTGGGAAGTCCCAGGGTAGGGCTGCAAAGTGGCTGAGAGAACAGCCTGCAATCTTACATCTCCTCCTGTCTTCTAAGACTCAACCCTCCTAGATCTTAAACTCATCCCAAGCTGGCTTCTTAAATAAAGTGTAACCCAGGCTGCTTTATTTCAACCTAAATAATACTGTCTTGCTCCATCTGGGGGAAAGAGAAGGAATGAAAAAGCAGGGAGGTGACCTGTTTATGGAAGTTTCCGTGAAAGTATGGCATTTGCACGTCTAAATGTCCATGTTCCAGAGCTGAAGACTTGCCTCTAGCTGATCAACCTCTACAGCACCAGACACCTAATTCAGAGAAGACTTCTGGTTAGGAAAACTGGGCCTTGAGATATGAGAGGGAGGAGACCTTGAAGATGTTGCGCCTGCTCTTTACCCTCTGCCTGGTCCCAAGGTTCGTGTCACAGCAACCCAGGCAGCTCTCAGGGATTTGAGATACCGTGATGGGAGCTTTGTCAATAGAGGCTTCAAGGCCAAGGCAGCATTGCCCTGTTTTTGACAGCTGCCAATGGTGGCTCCCAAGACAAGTGCTGAAGACGTGATGGGTAGAAACAAGCTCTGTGTTTAGTGTTCGCTAGAGAAGAACTCCCTGCTTTTGCCAAAGTTGATGTTTAAAACACATTGATCAAAAGCTGTTAGTATTCAGTTAAAAATGGATATCCTTTTTAAAAAATTTTTTTTTGAAATGGATACCCAGTACATATTAGCCCGTTGTCCCACTTCTGAGAATGTGACACAAAACTCTGAATATGCATGAAGCTCTTCTTCAAAGCATTATTTATAGTAATGCTTTAATGGAAACAGTCCAAATGTTTAACTAGACAGGAATGGCTAATTAATGACACATGTATTAGTGAAATATGGAGCCATTAAAAACTGTGGTTATATCATGTAACATGGTAAATGATTATGAGGCACATTAGGCGAAAAAACCAAATAAGATTCTATAAACATTACATTTACAAAATGTAAATATGCATGTGAAAAGAGTGAAGTGCTTATTGTGATAGAAATGTAGGATTATAGATAACAACTTTTACTATGTTTTTCAGACTTAAGTAATACTTCTATTGTTTCTATAATATAAAAAATGAAAATGAGTCACTCTTTTTAGAATATAATCTCCCAATGGATGAGAAAACCTCTGAACTTTACCATGGTGATATTGGTGGAAAAAAGTCACCCTTGGGCTGGTTAAGAAGACTCTTGACAAATGTGAACATGCTCATAATCTTCAGAGACATAAGATTATTTTTTTTAATTTTAGTAAATAAATGTGAATCCAGAACCATTTAGAAAGTTTTTGGAATATTTATTATAAGCAATATTTTTTCTCACCATATATGGTAAATATAGAGGTTTGGTACTCAGCATCCATCTCAAACTCCTTGTACTGCAGTGGCCAGAAAATTTTAAACTACGTTTCTCAGACTCCCTTGCAGCTAGGAGTCTAGAGTAAGTTAGATTCTGCCAATTCAACGAACTAGGAAGATCTGGGAGGTGGAAGAGAGATAGAGGGCACCTTCCGGCTGCTTTGATGGTTTCTGCTGCCTAGCAAGGTCACAGACACTTACTTGGGTTAGGAGCAGTTGGGGTGGCAGTGGCTTCCCTATTGCCACAGCATTGCAGTATCTGGTCACCACATTCATGGGTGTTGTGAGGCAATTGTGGCAGTGGGGGTGGCAGCAGTGATGGTAGCAGTCTCCTGAACCCTGTACCACAGCTTCAGCAGATGGCCTTCCTTACCTCAGTGGTGGAAGTCCCCTGCAGAAGCCAGTTTGTCAGTGTGGATTTGAGAGTTATCCCTGGTGGCCCAGCCTAGCTTCGACTCCTTGCCCATTCCAATGGTATTGTGTATAGTAGCTAGAGGGCATCCTGATGAAGGAGCCGTTCCTGGATGTCAGAATACAATAGCCAGCCCTGGTCCTAGAGCTGTGCAGAAGGCCTTTTTGGGAGAAGGGTGACATCCCAGACACCATAACCCAGTGCTTTGGCCACACTGCCAACAAGAAGGAAGCAGCATGGGGACCCAGGAGCAGAGCAGTGATCCTCTCCTGTGGGACTCAGAATGACTTGCTAGTTCCACCAGAGTCTTACATAAAGTTCCTGAACGTTAAGGTTCTGGAGATGTCATCATACCACCCTCACTCAACTGAGAACCAAGCTCCACTTAGAAAGGGGAAACTACAGACATTGTAGGGTGACGAGCACTTGACTTTGGAGTCATGGGCCCTTCAAGCCCTGCTTCCACCATTTACTAGCTGTATGGCTCTGGCCTATTTGGTTGGCGTGCCTCCTCGTCGGTTGACCATGGGCATTGATACTTAACACATGGTGAGGGGAATATAGAAAAAAGGTAAAATACAATATCCTGGTGAAGTATATATAATTTTGGGGTGCTGGGAGGAAAGATGACAGAAAGGAGTTACGGGTACAAAGGGAAGAGGTTCAGTCTTTCTCGAAACTCTTACTTTTTTCACAGTAGTTATTCTAGCTCTGACATCTGCCTGTCCACACAGATACCCTAACACCCTACTCAGAAATGTGGCCCACGCTGTGTCTCCCACTGGGGCCCCGGCATTCCTCTACCAGAGAGGAGGCCCGTGTCATGGAGCAGCTGCCGTGGGTCTGATGTGTCATGGAGCACCGTGTGGTGTGGCACCAGGGTGGGAGGTGTGTTTCCTGTCTTTGTTTTTCTCAATGGATGCCATACGTAACCACATTAATTTGAAGTCAAGTTTATATGTTGTGAGGGCTGCAAGCACCTCTGGACATGCAGGTCCCTCCCTCACATACAGATCTGGCCTGTAATCCCAGAATTTCTCAATTTCCCAAGGACAGCACTGTGTTTCCTAAAAGCTTATCTGTGATTCATAGTTAGGCATGTGTCTCCCGTGAAAAAGAAGAAACGAAGGTGAAAAGCTAGCCTCACTCCGGAGCCTCGGCAAACAAAGAAGGGGTGGGAGAGAGCCGTCAGGTACAGAGAAGGCAGATCTCCCTCCCTTTACCAGGCTTACAAAGGGTGGTGATGGGCCAGGGTCAGACGTGAGGGTTGAGAGAAATGTTGACCTACTCTGCCTCCCAAGAGCCTGCTGTGCTCATGCTCCGGCAGACATGACGGCTGAGTCCAGTC
Organism: Rhinolophus ferrumequinum; assembly: GCF_004115265.2. Taxonomy (NCBI): domain Eukaryota; kingdom Metazoa; phylum Chordata; class Mammalia; order Chiroptera; family Rhinolophidae; genus Rhinolophus; species Rhinolophus ferrumequinum. The sequence goes on from NC_046301.1 coordinate 43,253,333, forward strand.
ATCCCACGTGACGTGGCCCAGGCTCCAGTGCTGTGAGACAGTGCCCTGCCTCCTGTGCCGTCCTCCAATTCACTGACGAGACCCAACGATGGCAGCTGCCCCCTCCTCACGCCAGGGGCCGCACTGTCACTGAATTGCTCTTGATCCCACTCTCATTCAAGAGCCCATCCCCTAGCGGACGGCTCAAGGCCCCAGAGGTAGACAGAGGGGGTGGCAAAGGAGCTCTCATGCTCAGTTGAGGCAAAGTGTTGGCTGCATCCTGGGTAGGCTGTGCCAAATCTGTGTGTTTGCATGCGTGGGCCTAGGGCCATCCGATAGCCACCCACTACAAGAGCTTACATCTGTGATTGTACCCTGTCCTCACTGTTTCCCAGAAATATACTCAACTCTCCACAGCCTAATAAAATCCCTCCTCTTAAGCTATTGCCCTATTTCTCTCTTTGTCCTGAAGTCCCTGAAAAAGTGATCCCCCTCGATCTTGAAAAGGTCACCCATGATCTCAATGCTAAATTAGCCCCCTTTCCCAGTGTGACCTCTGCCTCCTCTGGAATTCCCTCCCTCACTTCGGCTTGCTTCCTGCCCTTTCTACAGTGCCCTCTGCCTCCTTCTCTACCTCTCCTTCCTCTCCATGCCCTGTCCTCAGAGGTTCTCCTCTTCCCTCCTCTTCCCTTCCCTTCCCTTCCCTTCCCTTCCCTTCCCTTCCCTTCCCTTCTCTTCCATTCCCACTTTCCCATTACCAACGCTGACTGTTTTAAATCCTGACCCCTCCTCTGCATCCCAGCCCCACATTTTCACATGCCTCCCAGACAGCTCCACCTGAATACTCCACATGAACCTAAAACTCAGAAAGCATATCAGTGTCCTCGGGCTGCCATCACAAAAGACCACAAACTGGGTGGCCTGAAACAACAGAAATATACTCTCTCATGGTTCTGGAGGCTAGAAGTCCAAGATCAAGATGTCCACAGGGCCATGCTCCCTCAAAAGGCTTTTCCCCTGGAAGAGGATCCTCTCTTGCCTCCTCCTACCTTCTGGTGGCTCCCGGCATTCCTTAGCTTATAGATGCATCACTCCAATTTTTGCCTCCGTTGTCACATGGCCTTCTCCCTGTGTGTCTCTGTCCAGATTTCCCTCTTCTTATAAGGACACCTGTCATATTAAATCAGGGGCCCACACTATGCCAGTCTGACTTATCTTAACTTGATTATATCTGTAAAGGCCGTATTTCCAAATGAGGTCGTAGTCACAGGTTTCATGTAGACATGAATTTGGAGGGACACTCTTCAACTCATTACAGTGAGGGAGAGAGGCAAGAGCTGCAAACGACAGGGCAGGAGGCCTAGGTGCTAGTCCTGTCTAGTTTCTCTGCCCCAGTCCCCTTACCTGTAAAAGGAGGGATTGGACCCAAAGGTATGTAGGGCTCCCTCCAGCTCTATCTTCGTGATTTAAAACTGAATTCATAAACATTCCTCGTAATCAGTGACTCTTTCTAATGCCATTTCCCCACTGTATTTTACTTGTTTCACCAGGTAACCAGCTGCAACCTTTGAGGCATTCCTGCTTCCTCTCTCTTTCTACCTCTCAGATCCTATTAGCCATGTGTGGACCTGGTCTCTGCAAGAGCATCACTTAGAGCTATGGTGACTATAACTTGTCATCCAAACTCGGACACTTTTTGGGAATGAAATGAGGCCCTGTTAGTCATGACACCAGGACAGGAAGTGTAAACTGAGACTGTCCTAGGAAAACTAGGACATATGGTCACCCTACTTATAGCCAGCCCTTACTTTCCACCCCAAAACCATCTCCCTAAACCTGTGTCTCTGTCCCCTCCTTACCTTGTCTTCTAAGGGAGGGCGCTCCATGTCTTCACCTGTCTAAATGGTACTCATTTCTCAGCTCCGTTGGCTCCCCTTCCATGAAGCCTTCCCTGACGTGGAAGACATGAGCTGAAACTGTCACTCTTTCATGTCTCCTTCGTGGCCCTCACCACCTTCCACTTCACGTTAGCCATGCCTTTACTGTCCCATTACACTCTAAGTTTCTTGCAGATGCCAATTGAATGAACAATAAATAGTTATTAAAGGAGTTAATGCTTCCTTCAAAAGAGCTCCTTATTCCTGTGTAATACCATTATTATATTATAATAATATTATAGTATTGCAGACATTCATGATCTCCAGGAAATTAAAACATGTTGCACATTAGATTCTGAGGCTTTGAACACAGTGCATAGAGACCAAAAAAGTGACATTTTCTTGTGTTCCAAAGTAGATGTCACAAATGCTAAGTTAGGGTGCGACTTTTCTTAGGAACATGGAGTTGCAAAGCTGGGGAACTGGAAAGACCTAGAATATGATATAATCTGGAAGTCCCATCTCACAGGTGAGCAAAAGAGATCCAAGAGATAAAGTAACTTGTCCAAGGACACAGAAGTGGTTAGTGGCAGAACTGGGATAAAAAACCAGGGGTTTCATTCAGTACTCTTTCCTCCACCGACCCACCTTTAAAATAAACTGTAAGGCTGATAAGACTCCTTTATTGCTGTCATTAGTCATTATCTCAGACTAATGCCTGCTCTGTAAAAATCAATAGTCATCAATTCTCCACTTTGCCCAGGTTCGCATGATACAGCATATTTAGCACAGGTGAGTTTTACACGGAGAACTAGGCATCATTCATAAGAGGTTGCTGCTCAGAGTCCTTCAGACAGTGTGGCTGCTGTATTCCCAATGCCTCTAATAAGACCACTGAGCACAGAAAAAGAGCTCTCTAGGAGACCGGAGATGGTGCAATGTAAAAATAAAAAGCATGTGCTTTGGAGACAGACAGGGATTCAATAACTAAATATCTGCTCCTTCCAAGAGTTGCCTTGTCAGAAGCAGGTCCTTTGAGATTTGGAGTACCCACTGTTGTGATGATGCATTTGGGTTATCTATTTGTTTTCTCTGTCCATAGCATCCTGTTATGCATAGAATGTCTCTCGAGTGTACACCTCACTTTCGGGTGCTGTTGGAAGTGTCCAGGGTCATCACTGAACAAAGCAAAGGCTGAGTCGGCAGTGGGCGTCTCTCAGATAAGGAAGGAGGGTTAACCTTCCTTACCTTACCTTACCTTAACCTTCTCACCACGGACTTACCCATCTCCATAGTTCCCTTTAGAATGGTGGGTAGGAGGGAAGAGTCCTATGAGTAGCCTCAGAGAACAGCCAGATCTTCTCCCTTCTCTCAGGCTCGCAGACTGCATTCCCCAGCTACTGTGTTGGCGGGACGAGCATCAATACCCAAGCCTTTCAATGTGGTTATGCTAGAATAGGCTGGAAGGTACCTTTCTCCTAAATTAAAGGCCCACGCTATGGGAAAATCCTGCGACACACAAGCTGTGAAGTCCTTAAATCTGCTTTGTTAATTACCAGAGTCCCGTTTGATACAAGAAATACATCCTTCTCAATTTAGCCCAACTGTGGTCATTTGAAAAGTCTGTCTATGTAGCAGTATACTACATAGCAGGTTTTCCCCAAGATGTCTGCCTACCTATAACAGGTTATCAGAAACCAGGGTATTTAGTCAACATAATCAGAAGAAGTATTTTTAGTCTGGTTTTTAAAACTAAGCAGCACTGACATAACCAATTCGGAAAACTGGCTGACAGTATTTACTAAAGCTGAACATACACATAACCTTTGACCCAGCAATTCTACTCCTAATATATACCCAGAAGAAATGCATGCTTTGTATGCCAAAAACATGTACAAAAATGCTTGTGGCAGCATAATTCACAATAGCCCCGAAATGGAAACCATCCAAGTGTCCATCAATAGCAGAATGGATGCATAAACAGTACTATGTTCACACAATGGAATGGCACATGGCAATGAGAATGAATGGTCACCAATTCAGGGCAACAACATGGATGAATCTCACGCACCTCACATAGAGCAAAAGGAGACAGACACAAAATATCGACCAAATATGATTGTTTTTGTGTAAAGTTCAAAGTCGGACAAAACTAAGTGGTAGTGTTAGAAATTACCCTGTGACAGCAGGAAACAAGAGGGACCGTCTGGGGTTCTGGTTGTGTTCTGTTTCTTTACCTGGGTACTGGTTACACAGGTGTGTTCACTTTGTGGAAATTTGGAAAATGTCTACACTTTCCTACATGTGTAAGTCAGTACATAACTATAAATGAGGAAATATTTATGTACTTTGGAGGGAAAATAGGATCTATCCCCATGTATTGATGAGACTTGTAGATAATGTCAGTCCAGAACGAGAAGACCCTACTTATCCTCTTTCCCTCCCTCCCTGCAGACAAGCGTGAGGTGTCTAGGAAACCAGTGCCATAGAAAATTCACTGATGAACTCGTCTTCGTCCAACACGCTGCAAGTGAATCCAGGTGGACCGCTGCTCCTATGTCTCCTATGTCTCCATTGGTATCATCTCCTCCTGGCTAGGAACAGAGGGACTTTCAAGACCCCAATCGCATCTGTACTCCTTCTTGCTATCCCAAGCTGCACAGTCTTCAAGGAGCATGCAGCTTCGAGTTCCCATTGCCCTCGGAACCAAAGCCATACTCTTCAGGCCGGGCTCTCCCCGGCCCTGCATGGTCTCTGGCCCCTCACTGTCCAAGTCCCTTGCACACCAGGCTCCAGCCACGTGTTCTGTCTGGCTCCCTCCTTGGGGCTCTGTATTTGCTGTTCCCCTTCCTGGAACATCCAGGGCCAGCTCTTTCCATGGGTGGCTTCTTGTCTTTCAAGTATCAGCTCTAATGTCACTTCCTCAGAGAGAACTATCTAAACCAGTCCCCCATTACTTAAAAAAAAAAAATTATAGCCTCCAGGGCTTTCTTAAATTATCTTGTTTATCCTTTTTGTCCCTTACACACACACACCACACACACACACAGAGACACACACACACAGAGTAAGCTTCAAAAACAGACATTGGGTGTCATATCTTCACAACTGTGTCCCCAATGCCTAGAACAATGACTGGCACAGAATTGGCCAAAGAGATGCAAAAGAATAAATAAAATGTCACTTCCTCCAGGAAGCCTTCCCTGACCTTTGACAGCGCACACACATCTCTCTCCATTGAACTTCTCTAGGGCGAATGTGTTACGTCACCCACATGACAGTCATCATTTACTACCTTGTACTGCGGCTTGTTTCGGTGCATGCCTTGGTCCCCCTTCTAGATCTTAAGTCCCTGGAGACCAGAGTCCCTGGTTTCTACTCCTTTATATCCCCAGAACCTAGCACAGGTTCCTGCACATAGCAGGACAGCAATAAACATGTGTGCAATCGATTGAGGAGGAAACAGAGCGTAGTAGAAGAGGTGAACTTTGAAGTCAGAAGTCCTGACTTACTACTTGCTCCCTAGCTGTGTGTCTTTGGAGAGATTCCTTAGCCTCTCTGAGTCTAGGTTCTCAATTATAAAGTGGCCACAGGAATTCCTACTTCACAGGATTAAAAATTATATATGTGTGTGTATGTGTGTATATATAGGTATGTATATATTTTTTAATGTCAATTTCCCTTTAGTGTTTGACAAATGTTTATCACCTCTTCCTATAGTCAGGACATATTTCATAGCATGTTTATGTTCACCAGAGATTTTATGTGGCTTAAGGAGCAGTTAATTCTGCTTTCTTAGTGTTTTCTTTTGCCCCCCCCCCAAAAAAAATGCAAGTATAGAAAATTTTTATCAAAATCTTTCTGATAAATGCAAGTATATAAAACCAGGGCATGAACACAACTTGCTAAATTTAATTTCAGTGTTATAATCAAAAGGACCAATTCAAATTCTCACCATTAGTTTCACCTCCACAAAAGTTACGTCAAGAGCAATGGCAAGCTCTCAAAACTGATATCTTTGGTAGCCATACAGGATATAACAGTATAGCACATTTATTCAGGTACAAAGACAGCCTGGTTGCTCTGTCCTGTGACTGGGGGGTGCTCCCTTAGTCCCTGTGTCTCTCCATTCTCAGAAGTTGGTGGCCAAGTTATAGTAAATAATGACAACTTGTGTAACTCGGGAGAACATTCAAGCACTTTCACATATCTTATCTCGTTTGATCCTTAGGGCTGTTATTAAGGGAGCAGGATGGAGAAACACAGGCAGTGTGATATTACCTTACGGTTGGCTTGATTTGTAGCTCTACCCCCAAGAGGGTTGATTAATGGGGCCAATATCAGCAGGAAGGGAGGTGTGACACAGGACTCTGTCCTTGACCAGGTTCAATTCAACTTTTTTTTTTTTTTTTTAAATCTAACGACTGGAAAAGGCCATGGAATGCAGACTTATCAACCTCTTAGAAGACACAATATTAGGAGGAGGAGCTTCTTGGAATGCTAAAAGTCAAGGTTGTTTTTTAAAATTTCTAAAAATGTAGCATTGTACCCTTAAATCCTGAACATAATGGATAAGCTAGATAGGACAGGGCATTCCTGAACTGGCTATAAGACTTCACACAACACGGTAGTTGTCCATAAGCTTGGTATAAGCTCTAGTTATGGAATGTTTTTCCTGGCTCTCTTCACTTGGATAGGTGCTACTTGTCCTTCCAGTCCCCATGTAAATGTCAGCGCCTCTGGAAGCCACCCTGAGATCACACGTTTGCTTCCTGTTGCTCAAGCCAGAAGCCCCGAGTCATCCCAAAGTCTTCATTGTCATTCCCATGGAACAGACGATTTATCAAAAACCGTGCCAGCTCTACCACCCGGTAGATGGTAAATGTAGTTGTATTTATTATTTATTAGTGGATAATATCATGTTATCATTTGTCGTTTTACTTATTATGCTTTTGTCTGTCTTCCTCCAAGAGAATGTACGCACCTTGGGAGAGATCTTTGATTCCACTGTTGCTTCCCAGACGCTACAACAGTATGGTAGGAACACATGGTAGGAACCTAATAAATATTCATTTTTTAATAAATGAATGAATGAGTAAATGAGGGAGAGTTAGGTACCCCACTTTCATGCTCCCATATCACCCTGTAATTCTCTCATTATAAGACTTCCTACACTGTGGTGTAATTGGGGTTTATTTCTACTTTAAAAAGATCTTTTAATTATATGTTTGCCCATGAATAAATTCTGGTTGTCATGTAATGGTTTACTTGTCCAACCATTTCCCTAGACTGGAAACCACAAGGAGCCCAGAGCTGGTCTGCCTGGCTGACTGCTGTGCCCTCAGCACCTGGCACGGAGTTCTACATGGAGAAATCACATGTTTGTTGAGGACCAGGTACTCGTCTAATGTTCTACGTGAACTAACTTATTTCATCCTGACAACAACCCAACCAAGAGGACGCTATTAGTATTATTCCTATTTTATAGATAAGGAAAGTGAGGTTCTAAGAATTCAGGAAACGTGCCCACGGCACATAGTGAGGAAAGGATCTTGGAATCTGACCTAGGAAGTCTCACTCCAGAGTTTAAGCTCTAAGCTTGAACTGAATTGCCGACACTGAATTGCCTCACCTTTTATGAGGTACCCAATAAAACTCGTTCAATAAATGAATCAATGAAATATGGCTGCCAAAATAAAGGCAACGCATTCTTCGGCTGTGTTAGTAAAGGACTGAGATAAGAGAGGTTGTAGCCCCAAAGCACAGTACAGGTCAGCACCGTTTAGGATAATGCTTATTTAAGAGGAGATCAGAACTGCAATGACAAAGGGTCTGGGAATTATGAAATAGTCAAAAGACGGTTTAACTTTTGAGGAGATGGTGGTGCGGGGTCAGGACCTCTCTTCAAACCAGGGATTCCTGTGGGAAGGAGGTCACTCTGCCGCTGTGGGCACCAAGGGCAGAGCTGGACACAGGAGCAAAGGTCACGGGGAGGCAGGTTTCCGCTCACTGTGTAGGGGAACAGACAATTAAAGACATTCAAGAACTGAGGGTCCATCTGTGGATAAATGGATAAACAAAATGTGGTCTACACACGGAATGGACTAGTACTCAGCCTGGAAAAGGAAGGAAATTCTGACACATGCTACTGTGTGGATGAATCTTGAATACATGATGTTAAGCGAAATAAGCCAGTCACAAAAGGACAAATACTTTCGGGTTTCAATTATTTAAGACACCTAGAGTCGTCAAAATCCTAGAGACGGAAAGAATAGTAAGTACCAGCACCTGGGGAGACAGGGAAATGGGGAGTCTGTGTTTAATGAGTATAGAGTTTCCATTTGGGATGATGAAAAAGTTCTGGAGATGGATGGAGGGAAGATTGAACAACAACATGAAAGTACTGAATGCCACTGAACTGTCCACTTAAAAAGGGTTAAAATAGTAACTTTTATGTTATGGATGTTTCCCCACAATAAAAATAAAATTAAAAAACACAGAAGGATCTGCCCTAGGAGACAGTAAGCTTCCCATCATTGGCAGTGAACAAGCAGGGCTGGATATCAGGGAGCATATAGGAGCGTTCTGGAGGTTGGGTGAGAGTTGGACAGAATGGCTATTAAGGTACCTTTCGGTTCTTATTTTTTTGTTTTAACATTTACTGAGTCCTGCTGTGCATGGATTATCTTCATGACCTCTGTGCCACTCTATAACGTATCAGTATCACAGGCCCCATCTTACAGATGAGGAGACTGAGGCTTAGAGATGTCAAGTAATTTGCTCTAGGCCTCCCAGGTACTAAGTGTAAGGACTGTGCTACAGCCCCTACACTGCACAAAGGAAGGGACCTAGAGTGCTTTTTGACTGACACAAGGGCACGCCCAGCTAGAGTCAGGGCCCAGGTCTTCTGATACTGTCTGGGGCTCCTCCAGGAACTCTGTACTGCCCCCCACTCTTCCTCTTCTGCCCCATGTGGGCATTCCTGGCCACTGACAGAGGGTGCTAAGCTGTCTTCAGGAAGGCACTCCCTCAAATAGTTTCTGAGGATATTACTATGGCCAGGATGTCTTATGAGAGACATAAAGCATCGCACTGGCTATACCACGATTGTACTCTCAGGGTCAATTTTACTGGTGAATAAGCAAGTTACCTTGTTAGTTCCATCACGATTTCCCACGTCACAGCTTCTGTGTCCCCTCACTTAAAAGGTGAGTGTGAACGATGGTTGGAGAACACAGCTCTTTCACAGACTCTTTAAAAGCCCATTTTAATTTTATGAGCATTGTGCTTTATATGGGGTATGGTCTTTAAATGCTTTGAAGTACAGTCTAGCCCAGCACCGCCCAACAGAAATACAATGCATGCCACATATGTGATTTTAAATTTTCTGGAAGCCATATTAAAAATATGAAAAGAAAAAATTGTATACCACAGCACAGAGAGGGCAGGGAAGAAAGAGATCAAACAAAAATGGCTAAACTGGTCTTCTGTCTAGGAGCCTGATATGTAATTTCTGTCAGTTAGTACTTGGGGGTACTATGTGGTCTCACTTATAAGTGGTATTAAAAAAAACACACCCAAACTTATAGAAAAAAAGATCAGATTTGTGGGTATCAGAGATGGGGGTGGAGGTGGGGAATTGGGTGAAGGTAGTTCAAAGGCACAAACTTCCTGTTATAAGATAAATAAGCACTGGGGATGTAATGTGCAATGTGTTAACCACAGTTAACAGCGCTGTATGGTATAATTGAAAGATGCTAATAGAGTAAATCCTAAAAGTTCTCATCACAAGGGAAGAAAAAAATTGTGTACCTGTATGAGATGATGGATATTAACTCAGCTCAGTGTGGCGATCATTTTGCAATATACATGTCAAGTCATCGTGCTGTATACTTTAAATTTACACAGTGCTGTATGTCAAGTATAGCTCCATAAAACTGGAGGAAAAAGAATGGGGTTGATCAGAAAGGGTTTTTAAGTCTGGAAGTAAAAGGAGAGTCATAGATAGAAACCTCAGAGGCACCTGTCGGGGCTGAGATGAAGGAAGCGTAAGACCTTGACATTGACCGTTTGGCAGCCTCCATGATGCCAAGTCACATGGGAGCCAGTGGCATGCCAGCATTCGGTTGCCTTTGGCTGGATGGTTGTGTGAAGCCCCTTCAGTTATCCTGATGTCAAGACACGTCTGAGTCGTTTAGTTCCCTGCTTCTGGCTCCATGTCATCACATCACAATCTAGGTCACCCTTTGGTTCCTATGAGGATGGCCTGCAGAGAGGAACATGCCAGGGATCCAGCACATTTAATTCTCACTGTAAACCCATGGGCACCTTGGCATTCCAGTCCCACATATTAATCCTGTGTGTTTGATAAATACAAAATAGCCCTTGAGAAATCAAAAGTGGGTTTCTGAGCCTGGACGTCTTTGGCCCACAACCCAAACTGTGTGGTCAGTCACCCCGGTGTTAACGTGTGCCAGCCAGCAGGAAGTGGCCTTCCCCCTGATGGCCTCACCCAGACAGCGGCGTCTCTGTTGGGCACATCTTTTCTGAGTACCTAATGTTAGTGCTGGACACTGAGCTGGATTTGGGGGATACCATTCCCCCAAACCATTGGAGCCTCTGGCTTTGTTTACTATCGCAACTTTCAGAGAAATTAAAGTGGCAGCCTTTTTCTACCTTTTCTCTACCTTTTTTGACAAAAATGAAATAAGTACAGGCTGAAGAAAACTTCTGCAGTCCTGTCCTGCCCGCTCTAATGCCTTGCTGACATGAAGGTCGTCTTTGAATGAGGAGTTTCCCCTTCTTGAAATCAGCTCTGTCTTTGCTGCCTGCTACCTGGACAGACCAGTGGGAGGGGGCCATCTGGAGTCAGGTGAGGACCTGCTGGGAGGCAGTCGGGGAGCCATCAGGTGCATGGAGAAATCCTCCCCAAGGTTCAAGCCATTATGGAGTCCCCAGGGATCCAGTTGGGTTCAGAGGTGGTTCTCTTTCGACTTAATTCTGTTTGGAAGTGCCCAGCACAGCTGACGAAGTTGTGCAAAGGGCCCTCAGTGGGCATTAAGTGGAAACTGCTGGCCTGTCCATCACTTGTTTACATGCCATATTTAACCTCCCAAGATGCTCCTACAGGGGAGATCCCAGCTATGTTTATCTCCCATGGACGTGCCAGGTCCTTTTTGGTTGATTAGGGGAAGGGTGGGTTCAGCCCTGTATCAGAAATCATCTGCTCTCGGGCCAGAGACACATGTATGAAGCAAGATGTCTCAGAGAGGTGGTGGGTATGGTAAGATAAGGCAGGAGTGACCTGCCAAGGCGAACACACCCATCCCAGAACACAGGCAAAGCAGGATTCTTAAAGGGGCCACACAAGATGCATTTGTTTCCCACTTGCTTTGATTGTTCAGAATATTCAACTGTATGATTGTGGCTTAATGGACAATAGCTAACTGTCATACATTGTAGCTAACTGAGGGCATGGCATTGTCCAGTGACAACTAATAGTGTATGTTCTTTTTATATTTCCTAGGAGACAGTTTATAAATGATAGCTACTCTGCATCGATCATTCAGAAGCAACACTTCAAGATGTTGTTGAAATGAAGCAGGACTACATAAGAATTGCTTGATGCTAAAATACAGGTTCCCAGGAACCACTCCTGGTGATACTGATTCAGTAGGTCTGGGGTAGGGCCCAGCAATCTGCATTTTAGCAACTCTCCTCACCACAACCACCATCTCCTGTGCTCCCCCATACACATGCCAGGTGATTCAGACATGCAATGTCAAAGGACCCCACTGTGAGAAAGTCTGGAAAAAGGGTACTGGGCTTCTAAACTGAAGGCCTAGGTTTGGGAATAGCTATGTGACCTTGGACAAGTCCCTTCACCTCTCTGGGCCTCCATTTCTGTGTCTATAGAGTGAGGGAAATGCTCTTTCAGGCCCTGTCCAGGACCAATATTCCAGAAGTTTAGGGCCACTCACAATGCCCTCTCCAGGTTGTGAGTGTCCCAAATCTCCTACAATGGGAACCAACATTCAGATTAAGCATTACCCTAAAGAGGGTCAGTTGACAAACCCCAGAGGGAAAGGGGAGAGGGGAGGAAACGGAAGAAGAGGGGAAAGCAAAGTCTCTCCAGAAAGACTGCAGGCTCCTCAGAGCCTGCCCTGGCCTAGTAGCCAGCTTTTGGGCCCTTGCGCCTAAAGGTATGTTTACTGTAAACTAGAGAGAGTGGGATAGGGGTAGATTTGACCTGATGGATGTACAGTTCAGTGCCTTGCACAGCTCCAGGCCTGGAGGAGATGAAACAGAAGCCACCTGACAGCGAGTTCCCAGGAATGCCACCAACTGCTATACTGTTCATTCTTCCAGCCCTAGTGTGCCATTTACAGTAACACAGAGTCGCAACACCCAGAATACAGAGGGAGAAGTTCTCCAGGCCAGAGACCGAGTGATTTGGGGTTGTGTCCAGGAGAATGGTTTGAGATACCAAAGCACTGTCGAGCCACAATTTTGCTCCATTTCTTTAAGCTTCCAGACTAAATCTCACTTCTTTTAGTTACATTGTACCATTTTTTTTAAAACAAACCAACTAGAACAAAATAAATAAATGACAGTTCCTTCAACAACAGCAACAAAAGTATACACTTTGAACATCTTTCCATGCGATTAATGATCCCTCTACAACCTTTGTAATGGCTACATACCGTAGGACATGTCAAAACTGATGTAACCAATCACTGTTGTTAGGTATTTAGATTGGTTCCAGTTCCTGCTCAATGTTGGAACAAACATTCCTACAGTGAACCCTTGGCATGCAGCCTTAATTATTTCTTCAGAAAAAAATCCTATAAGCAGAAATTTCCTTTATCAAAGTGTCTGAGTATTTTCAAGGCTTTTAAGATATTTTGCCAAATATACCTCCAAAAAGGGATATTTGCATCAATTCACGTGTACATCCATAATCGAGAGTCTCCTTCACCAAACTGAAGCCAATGTTAAATGTTTACATTCAATAGTGTTGTCCATTGGCTAGACAAACAAAGGAATCTCATAGGTTTGATTTGCCATCAGTCACAAAGCTCAATTGTCATGTGTCCATTGGACCCTCATGTTTCTTCTTGATTAATTTACTATTCATAGGCTTTGTTCTGTCTTCTATTGAGGTATTCCTCTTTTTCTTATTGATTAGTAAGAGCTTCTTATTTAATATGATATAACTCTCATGTATGTTGTTAATACTTTCCTCTTTGTTTTGCCATTTGCCTTTACATTTTATTTATTGTGTTTTTGACAGATTTTTTTTAGTTAAATATGTTACTATTATACATTACTATTTCTCATTTTAGACTCTGTCTTTTCTTTTTTTTAAGAAAGTCTTTTTTCCAAAATTTATATAAATGTTCACTTATATTTTCCTCCAACATTTCCCTGGTTTTATTTCTGACATTTTCTTCTAGTCTGAAGGCTGAGATGGGACTCTTTTTTTTTTCCCTAAAGAGTTAGTCATTTCATGAATAAGACTTTAAATATACTGAATTGACTCTGTTTCTGGACTTCCTTCTGTTTTCATTGATGTGTATTGTTTTGCTAGTATTATGTTAACTACTATAATTTTGGTATATGTCATTTCTAGTATTATGGAAAGTCCTCATTCTTTCTTTTTGTTTCAACCTCAATTTGGTTGTACATGCCTGTGTATGTATTCCTCCAGAATCATTCTGGCAATTCTTTTTTTTTTCTTTACTTGTAACATTATGAGCATAAATAAATTTTCTTTTTTTTTCTGTTTCCTAATTCCTTTATTATTCATTCATTAATTCATTTCCACTATAATCGCCAGCTTCCCTTGAACCATATCTGGCTGAAAGTAATGGGAGATAAAAAAGTGAATAAAAATTAGGCAACTCACAGTCAGTGATGAACAAACATAGAAATGAACAGAGGGTACTCCGGGAAAGCTCAAGAGATGTCAGGGGTTCTCCATGAATGATTTTTCTTAAACCCAAACATGGTCTTGACCGGAAGATATGGTTGGAGAAGAGAGAAAAAGAATAAAGAAACACTTACGAGACTAGACTAGATATTATAGATGTGTTTGCTCTAATCATATCACAAATAACCAGGTCTTAAACTCCTCCATTTTCCAAATCCATACCATCCAAAGCATGAATGAAAACCTTCTGCGTAAATGGCGAGACACACACACAGAATATAATGACCTAGTGGTAGAAGTAAAAGAAAGAAAACAGGATCTGAAATTAGGAGGAACACAAAGACATATAAAATCAGAGTACTGAAAATAACTTTAAAAACTTATCCATGGTTTTCATTGTTCACTTTCATTCATTTTTCATTTCTGTAAACAAAAAGGTTTATAGAAAAGGTTAAATGTTTCTAAGAAGCCACTGAAATTTTTCAATATATTCATTTATGTAATATACGATGTATAGAATTTGCACTTCAGAAAGTTATAGAACAACAGAATTTTAGAGTTAATTTCTGCCCGATACTGGAATGTCCCTGCAGCGCTTCTCCTAGGAGTGGCTGTCCAGACTCAGTTTGGCTGCCTCACTGCGCCCTTTTCATGTTTAAACAGCCTAATTATTAGAAGGCTCTTGCTGCTATAAGGTCAAAATCTGTCTCCCAGTATTCCCCATCCCCCGGCTCTGGTTCTGCCCTTTGGAGCCCACACAGGCTCTCACTGCTTTGAAGATGGCTCTTATGTCCCCCTTCAGTTTTATCTTTCACAGGCTTGTCATTCCTGATTCCTCAAACTAGTACGTTTAAGACATGATCTAGATTTCTCAACATCCTGGTGTCTCCTCTGGAAATGTAGAAAAATAGTCAACATTTCTTTGAAAATTGAAACTCAGAAATGAACGCAATTCTCCAAATTCCATTTGACCTGTGCAGTCGGTTGGGAGCCCCTCATTCCTTCCTTGGAATTTTTTTTTTTTTTTAAATGAATGCATGTCCGTGTTTGAGATAACACACTCTGGTTTTAGCTATTGGCCTTGCCATCAAGAAAACAGCTTAGGTGCTTTTCACATAAGCGAGAAAACAAATCTCACAGGGAAGATGAACTCCTAACAGGCTTTGGTGAAATCTGGGAGGAGGCTTTAAAGCGAGGGAAAAGAAAACAAAAGACTTTTCCATGTAAAAACTGAAGAATTCTTGTGGAATATGGGTGCTGTGAAAGCTTCCTTCTGTGCCCAGGAAAGGTGTGTGTCTGCCCCTCAGTGAAGACACCCCTGGACGGTCACTTTCAGGGTGCCTTACTCCAGGCACAGGTCTCTGCACAGGCAGACAGAGCATTTGATAATCCTACTGTTGCCACTTTTCAGTCTTACTTCCTGCTTCTCAGGATTGGTTGGCAGCAGTGAGAGCTGAGATTTCTGCCTTGTTTATGGCGATGTGTGTGCTTGATGGTGCAAAACGGAAGTTAATACTCAGGATCACAATTCCTCTGCATCTAGTACCCTTGGGATCCTGGAGAGCTTCTAAAGGGCCCTCCTGGCAGCTTCCTTCTAATCCACAGAGAAGGTAACTCCTGGGGTGCCCTTCTTCACTCCCGTTTCCCTCCTCACTTTTCTCTCCGATCTGGAGCAATGCCATCAGGGCCACAGCTGGCTGGGGGAGGGTGGGCGGAGGAGGAAGAAGGCTGCTGTGATTCTGACTCGCCATTGAGCTGTGGCCCTGGGGTACAAGACCACAAAGAGGCAAATCAGAAAACTGGCAGCCTCCCTAGTTGCCGCATCGGCCCTCTCCTGTTGCCTCCAGACGGGAAAAATCAGGCATATTTACAAATCGGCCCTGCTTGAAATCCAGGAGGAGGCCTAATTGCAGAGCTAGAGACCTCGGTTTTCTCTGTTACCCTAAATCCTGGCATAGACCCTAGTGAGTTACGTCAGGAACTAAACACTGGCTTTCACGGGAGAGAGGAGGCTCCACGAAGGAGGGGTGGGGGAGGGTGCAGCCTCCTTGAGCTTCTATTGGTAGAAGAGAAGCACGTGACCCTAAGAGGCCCAAGCTCTTTCCAGCACACACAAGTTTCTTCAACTAGTTCATTGTCATTGGGCCCAGCCCACCTCTCCTTTTGGGGCCTTTCTTTTCTGTTAATCTACCTCTTATAATGTAAAATCCGTTTTGGAGTTGATTACATATATCCCCTTACACTGCTCTTCTTCCTGGCAAATTAAGTCGCTGAAGAAGAACGAAGCAGCTGGGTCTGTCTTAACTTTTGCCACCACTTAAGGTAGAGAGAAGGTGTGGAAGGAGAGGAGCTTTGTCTCTCTCTGGTTGAGCCCCCTGGAAAGTAAGTCTCCCTTTGCAAAGTGAGGGCCTGTGGGTATAAAAACAGAGGGGGCGAAGAAAAGGTGGCAGCATCCTGGATCCTGCCTCTCACCCAGGCTCAGCTGAGCCCCAGGACCCTTGGATGCAAAGGATGTGGATGGAGAAAAAGAGACCACTCCCTGATTCCTGCCTGTGCTCCCAGCTCCTTGCTCCACGCTCTTTCCATCCTTCCCTCCAGGACTCTAAGCACTGGGCAGGGGACACAACCCATGGCCTCCTCCCGATCCCCTCAGCCTCCTACGCAATTTGGGACATTTGAGGAACTGTTTGTTACCTTACCTTATGCTGTTAACTTTTGGTTTCTGTACAGGCATACCTCGGAGATATTGCAGGTTTGGTTCCAGACCATTGTAACAAAGCATGTCGCAATCAAAGTGAGCCTTCTTCAGTTTGCATTAAAAAAAAAAAAAGGAACACAGGTGAAGCACAGCAATGCAAAATGCAGAAAATGAGGTCTGCCTGGATTTCCCCTCCCAAACTCAGTGGTGTCCCTCACATGTCATCCCTGTGCTCAAGATGAAAACTAATAAATAGTTCTAGAATGAATGAACAAGCATCCCACAGAAGAGCTGGCCCTCAGGAGAGGTTTTCACACGCTAACAACATTGGGGCAGCTTTGTATTAGAAAGCTGCCATTAAGAGTTGAGCTTGTTTCTATCTTCTACCCTGAACCTTTACACTTTGGGTTGGAATTGCACTTCAAAGGGCATTCATGGACTAGCCAGTGATTTGAGATTTTTTTAAAAAAAAACATGTTTTGCATTGACAAATTCCAGGCAAATACAAGATACGAGAGTGTTGCCAGATATCCACCTCCCAACTTCAACCAATTCAACTCACGGCTGATTTTGTATCACTTGTTACCCCTCCCTCATGATTATTTTGGAGCAAACAAAACACATTGCGCGTCATTTTATCCCTAAATACACAGTGTGTGTCTCTACAAGATAACTCTTATTTCAAATAATCAGCTCTGTGCTATTATCAAAGCGCTCCATCTTTGAGGCAGAGCCTGAAGGCTGATGAGGTCCTTTCAGATAGGCCTCTGTCAGGCCCCTATTCCTAACACATGGGATGTCATGCGTGCACCAAAACCTTACTCTCTGCTCACCCTCACACTCTTCGACCTTTTCCCAGTGGCCTGCCCTCGGGGAAACCGGCATCTTAAAAGAGTCTTACATGCATAGACTTGGAAGCCTGAATGGTTTGGGATGCCAGCCCCACCGTACTTCCTAGCTCTGTGGCCTTGAGCAAGATACTTAACCTCTCTGTGCCTCAATTGCCTCATCTCAAAGCTAAGTTAATCAACAGAACGTACCTCATAAGGTTGGTAGAAGGATTAAATATGTTAAAAACGAAATGAAGCTCTTGGAAGAGTACCTGGCCCACAGGAAGTACCGTGTGTTTGCTTTTCTTGTTCTTTGCATAGTACATGCACCATTTCCATGAACACTACCTACTCCCTGAATTAACCGACAGACATCAATAACCCCTCATGTATATGCAGCAACGTATGTATTTCTCAAAGCACTGTCATGTCCATTATCAGGCACAATCTTGCCATAATCTGTGAGAGTACAAGAAGAGAAGGATTCAGAGGTATAAATGCAGAACACGGTAATGTAAGGATTTCACTCCGATGGGCCCTCTTTAAGATGGGGAGAAATCAGAACCAAACCAAAGGTCTAACAACAGACGACTAGTTAAATAAAACACAGCACATCTGTATGTTCTGTCATCAAAAATGCGGCAAAAGAACATTTAATCATATACAAATTCTCCATGCTGAATTAAATGAAAAGGAAAGTTACAAAAACAGTAAGTAAAGTGTGAATCTACTGTGCTTTTTTTCTTCCTGTGGTATATTAATGCTTGTTTAAAAAGACCAGAAAGATAACATCAAAATAGTAATGTTTGTTATTTCTCAGTGGAGCAACAAAATGTCATTTTCTTTTCTTCTCTGTGCTCCAATTTTCTGAATGCTACATAATGAACATGTATTACTTTTATAATAAGGAAAGGTTATTGTTTAAAACCAGGATACATAATTGTATATGCGGGGTGATTCAGTTATGTAAAAAGATATGTGAAAACAGCAAGATGTTAATGGGAAAATTGGAGGTGATTTTTTTTTTCTTCATATTTTTCAGGTTTTTCCAAATTTTCTACTCTGAGAGCAACACGTTGTTTTTAGGAGGATGGTTCAGACAGGAAAACTGACGTACACTTGAGGGGCAGGAAGGTTCTCTAGCTCCACATACATTCTAACCAAACCAGAGCAGGTGTGGTCAAACTTCCCCAGAGATGCCTCCAATGGGTTCATCCCTGACGGGTGATTTAAGGCTCGAGGCTGTAAGTGACTGTCACATACTATCAGGGAGCAGTCTCTGAGCCTCTCCTCTTATTCGTGACAAAATAGCAGCAATAGGAAGCCACCAGAGAGAAAAAATGGGCTTCAGGGCCCTGTGTGTGTCTGGGATGGGGGTGGGATGCTGAGCACCCCAACGACACCATCTGGCCATGTGTATGGGCGGGAAGCCAGTCCTCAGCTGGGCGGCACTACAGCTGTGCCTCTCCAGATTTCGAAGCCTCAGCCATCTCCCCTCTCCAACTGCCAACTGTTAGGGAGGAGTTAGCTCTGCAGGCCAATGTGTCCACAAGTGATTGTAGCCCGCCCAGTCCAAATATTTTGGGCCTCCCTGATCTACTTCCCCAACAAGGGTGTCTGGAACAAAATAAAACAAGAACAAAAATAAATAGAGGCAGGGAAAGAAAAAAAAAAAGGGAGAATGAGAGAAAAGTATTTTCTAGATAAGCAGTTGGATTTGATGGCCCCCCAGGAGCTAGGTAGCAGGTAGGGCATTGTGTCCCAGTGGGCAAAGCTGTGGGTTAGAAGTCAAGGACCAAGAGTTTGTCTTTCACCTATTGCCTACGATTGTATGAGCCAAGGCATGTCCCTTTCTCAGGGCAGTGCCCTTCTGCAAGAGGCACGTGTCACCAAAAGGGGAAGAAGGTTTCCTTATTCCTGGAAAGGGAGTTACTAGTGCACGTCTGCCCTGACACCCACAGGAAGATGTGGTTGGTATGGCTGTCCTGCACTGGCCTGTTTGGATCCGGCTGTTAGAGCAGGTTGCTGTCACTGTCAGGCTCACTGCTTCCAGATCTGCAGGTGAGGAAACAATGCCCCTCTCAGTGCTGTCACACAGGGAGGCTCGGGCTGGATCAGCAGCCCCTGGCCTGGTCTGGCCCTGTGTATGAGAATGGAGCCAGGCCTGGACCATCTTCAGTGTAGAGCACTCGGAGTGGCTCAGGGGCTGATGGCCACCGTGGAGGCCCCCACTGACCAGAGGTTGATTTCAAGGCAGGAGAGCAACTCTGAGGATTTGGATAGTAGGAAAGAATCATTCTTCCGTACCCCCCACCTTCCTGACTTTTCCTTCACACATTGCTTTAAAAATCCCACCAAATCCTTCCATTGGCATTGCAGATTGATCTAGGTTTAGGGTGCACCCCTCTGGGTGTAGCATTGGGCCAAGTGTGGAGGAGGATACAACAGAAGAATAGGACTTGGTCTTGGTAACCCCAATCCACAGGCGGGGACAAAATTCACACGATGGGGCTGACCAACAGGATCTGAATTAAATTATGTGATACAGGCCATAAGTATGTTTGTTCCAAATTAACACCAACCCCAAACGAAACATATATACAGAATTCTAAAATGCACCCCTTGTGTGTTTTGTACCAGCCTGGGCCATTAATGAACCTGTTGTGGGGTGGTCCTCTGCCTTAGACTGCAGGAGCAATGCCCGGGCACTCAGTACCATGCCCGGGCATTCTGGGTGTACCCTAATGTTCTCCTACAAGCAACAGCTGCTGAGCCTTTTAGAAATGTACAGTAGTGTTTATATATGTCCTACCCTGAGGACAGTATAGAGCAGAGAAGGTATTTATTTACTGGGACCCAAAATTTACATCAAAAGCATGCAAGCTCCTTCTGGCAGGGTCTAACTGCTGGCCTCAGGCATACCCCACATGTCCACCTCTCATTGGCTGAGTCTATTTTCTTAATTGGCAATGTCTCTCTCTCTTTTAAAGGTCCAGTTCAAGCTTCACATCTACTCCTCACTGATGTCTCCAACTGTTCTCCCAATTCCAAGTCAGCATTATTAGAAGAGAACTAATGATTTGTAGCCAATGTTTCATACTTGTGTTTCTATTGTAGTCCAGAGGGTGTAGCAGGTGATACTTCTTTGCGCCCCAGCAAGGTGCCTTCACAAAGCCGACAATCCTGCCAGCGGGAAAAGAATGGTAAACACCATTCTAAGTATGTAGTGACTGTCCGTGGTCTGTCGCTTCACTCCCTGCTAAATGAGCCCCAGTGGACATTCACCTCGCTGCTTCGGAAAGCAGGTGGATCTACACCTAATGAGAGCCAAGACTTGCACCAGAGCCTCTGCCAACTAGATTTTTGTAGTCTATTGTTCAAACCCATGTTTATCAGCAAAAGCATTACAATCAAAATAGTCATTAGTACAAACAGTAACTTGTCTACTTGGTGGTCATGCCAGCAAGACAATGTGTGAGATAAACATCACCTCTGTGAATAACACTATGCAAAAAGCAAAAACACATCCAAGAAACATTGCAAGGCTGAAATCCACATGTTAATTCCTGGGAGAAGAAGAACAAGCAAAGCATGAATTTTCTTTTTGATTTACACATCTGGTCCCAATGCTAATGATCGATGTGTTTGCCTTATTATACAATTTCGAATTATAAACTATTTATATCATACATATGAAGCTGAAAAATTACATTGTGTGCCAAAAAGATACATGTTTCTATGTAGACATCTCCATCCAAGACAGAAACATATAACTGTACAAATAATTCTTCACCAAAACGGAAGTGAACACAAAGGTAATTTGCAAATTCTTTCCTTCTTGCTAAGTACGCATATATGAGTCTTTGTATCCTTTATAATAAGTATACTTCCTTCCAAGATACATTCAGGGGAGGTCAGTCTGAATTAGTGGAAGCCCAATATAGGGATTTTAAAATTTACTGTAAACTACATAAACAAAAGATCCACATCCCCAATATAAAATCAGGCCTTGCCACAGCTGGCCTAGTATAGTTTTGGCTTTATCAGTAACCTAAAATGATTTTTTTTTCAAGTCCCTTAATTGAAATGTATTTATTTTTTGACATTCAATGTTATTTTATATTATTTTCAGGTGTGCAGCACAGTGGTTAGACATTTATATAATTTATGCAGTGATTCCCCCTATTAGTTTAGTATCCTGTCATGCAAGGTGCCATGTGGGGTCTCTGGTCCCGCTCCCTACTTAAGAACGCAGGACATAGTGAGGCCAAAAAGGAACACCCACGGAGCCATAGACAGGGGAGTCACACCACTATATTCTCGCTGGCGGCTGGGTTGGAGACACAGGAAGCAGGAGCCACACGATCCGCAACCTGCCATCCACTTCTCTCTCTGCCAACCGACCTCACTTGCTAGCTGCAATCTGCCGTGCCAACTGCAATCTGCTCTTTCTAGCTCAGTCACCATCTTCTTGCTAACCCCCATTTGCTGCTAGCATAGTCACAGCAGTTATATTAGTGGCCAATGGCTCACTGGTTACAGCTGACGGCCAACTAGCCACAGCTGATGGCCATCCAATCACAGTTGATGACCATTTATTACCCAAGTGAGCACCTTTCCACGTGAGGATGAGAGCCTGGAAACTGCACTCCTGGCTCTGTCCCCACATATCCACATAGCACTATACACAGTTATTATCATATTATTGACTATATTCTTTATGCTGTGCTTTATATCCCTGTAACTATTTTGTAACTATCAATTTGTACTTCTTAATCCCTTCACCTTTTTCATCCAGTCCCCCAAGTCCTCTCCCCTCTGGCAACCATCAGTTTGTTCTCTGTTTAAAATGATTTTTAATTCAAATATCTAAGAGCCAGCCAAGAGAAGCAATCATGGCTTCTCCTTACAATTAATTACTATAGATTATTTACATATGAAAGGATATGCTTTCAATGCTTTAGTTTATTCTCTTAAGTAGGTAAATAGTACTTGAAGTATTAGTTTCCTGTGGCTGCACTAACTAATTATCACAAATTGCTGGCTTAAAACAACACACAGTTATTCTCTCACTGGAGTTCTGGAGGCCAGCATCTGAAATCGGTTTCACTGGATGGAAATCGAGGTGTCTGTCCAGAGTCCTTTTGGAGGCTTTTCAGGTGTTTCCTTGCCTTTTCTAGCTTCTGCGGGCTATGTACAATCCTTTGTCTCCCGACTGCTTCCTCACACCCTCTTGCTTCCATCCTCACATCCTACTTCCTCCTATCTTCTTGCCTCCCTCATTAAGGACCCTTGTGATTATATTTAGGGCGCACCTGGATAATCCAGGCTACTCTCCCCATCTCAAGGTCCTTCATTTACCATACCTGCAAGTTCCCATTCCCATGTACTGTAACAGTCACAGGTTCCAGGGGTTAGGACATGGGTACCTTTTGGGGAGGGCCATTATTCAGCCTACTCATCTAACCTTATTTCCAGCTGCCTTCTTTTAGAGATAGGACAAAAATAAACTTCAGACCATGGATCCATGCTTAGCGGCTGAGTGGAAGGTGAAGATGGTGCTAGATTAGCAGTGAGGAGACCTGAGTTTGAATCACATGCAGCCACCGCCACAGCAGGGGAGCTGGGGAACAGACAGACCTGCTTTGAAATAAATCCTGGTTCTGACTTATTCACCAAGTGACCCTGGGCAAGTTGTTTAACGCATCTGGGGAGTAACCACACCTCCCAGGCCCGTTGGTCCCTGAGATGAAATGGTGACGATATGTGAGGTGCCTGGCAGAGTACGTGTTTGGAAAGAGCTGCCCTCCTGTTAAACCCTGTTTGTGCTTTCTGCCTCACCTCACAAGGATGAAATATGATTTTTTTTTAAATTTTCTAAATGTTAAAAGGATCTCACAAATAGGAATTTATAGGATGATCATAGATAAGGTCAGTTTAGCCCACTCTCTGATCATTTTCTCCTCAACTCAGAGCCAAGTTTAGGGCATAGAAAACAATAAGTCTTCTTGTGATTAGTTGGAGGAGTGAGTGAAATTCATGTGTAGAACAGCTTTGGGGATAAAGCAATGAATGAAAAGGAAAGAAAAATATGAGAGAATACGGGCTTGTGGGGTTTAAGAAGTTAGGCAAGGACCGCTGGCGTCCACCCCCTCCTGGGCATCACAGTGGATTTCTGCAAGTCGGTTCTCTGAAGTTCAGGGTCCCCATCTGTGAAATGGCCGTTGCGAAGAGTATCCCGTCTAGTTCTAATTATATACAAATAATAATTGCATACAAATCAAGATAATGTTTATGCAGTGTGGTGAAAATGATACTGTGCTCTACAAATCTAAGGTGGCATCATAACCAATTGTTATGACCTGGTCAGGAAGGGCAACCATTTCACCCAATTTCAAAATGTGCATTCCGGGTCAGCATGGAAAAAACAGGCAACACAACTAAGGAAAACAATTTGCAACCAAATATTGCTAACAAGTCGCTCTAGCTCTCTCATCCTCATTCTTTTCCTACAGAACCAATGCAAACGCTTCCTTCTTTCGGACTCGCAGCGAGTTGGGTGCATTCTTACCCGGTTGACTTGAAAGAAAGGCAGCCTGCCAGACTAGGTCAGTCCCTCGTCTCCAGACCTCTAGGTGTCTCTTTTCAGTCATTCCTCCAAACTCAAACACCATTTCTGGTTTCTAAGGAATATGCCGTGTTTCCCCCAAAATAAGACAAACAATCAGCTCTAATGCGTCTTTTGGAGCAAAAATTAATATAAGACCCGGTCTTATTTTACTATAAGTCTTATAGTTAAATAAGACTGGGTCTTATATAAGACCAGGTATAATATAATATAATACAATATAATACTGGGTCTGATATTAATTTTTGCTCCAAAAGATGCAGTAGAGCTGATTGTCCGGCTAGGTCTTATTTTGGGGGAAACAGAGTGGCTTCAAAATGGCTCATTTGGAGCCTTACTGCTCTCAGGGTACCCTGAAGTACCCTGAGAATGAAAGGATCAGAAGAACCAGCTTATTCTTCCTTGAGCACCTGAGAACGAAGGGGAAACCCAAACCAGGATAAGGCTCTCTGGGCTTTGTCAGCCACAAAAGGACTGAGAAGTAGAGGATCTCCTCCCCTCACGAGGCCCCCTCTGGGCTCATTCTTGGGTGTTAGTCCTATTCTTAGTAACTGAGCAATGTTCTTCTAAGGGTCAAATCTTGTGGTTTTCTTTTCTGGCTTTGCTCCAGCTATTTTCTGGGACGGTTCTAATCCCTGGGTCTCAGAAACCAAGCCTTTCCATTAAATCAAAGCAGGCCTGCTGAAAAATGTCCCTCTAGGAAGGTGGTGAGGTGAAGCCTTTGATGGTTTGGTCCTGTGCGGTCCACCAGGCCACTGAGTCATTCCAAGTGCCTGAACTCCTTATGGGGACCCTCTTCCCACCTGGACTGCCCTAATCCTTCAAGGTTCTCTGAATATCAGAGCAAAATAAGACAATGACTCTACTAGCTTCTGAAAGCTGCTGTGTTGGCCGGGTGGTAAGAGTGGCAGAAGGGGAAACACTTATGTATGTGGAGGTGAGCGGGAGAGAGACTGGAGGACAGGAAAAGAGGGCAGGCAGGAGAAGCAGGGGAGGAGGTTCATTCCATCTTTCAGTTAAAAACGCTGTTTGAGAGTTGACTGTATGTAGGTTCTGTGGTGGATAAGAAAGATGGGAGAGAGAAAGAAGGGGAATTGCTGGAGTGTGTGGGAGTTCTATTTTTAATTTTGAGGAAGCTCCATACTGTTTTCCATAGTGGCTGCACCAATTTACATTCCCACCAGCAGTGACTGAGGGTTCCCTTTTCTCCACATCTTTGCCAGAACTAGAACAAGGGGGTTTTTCTGGTTGGTATAGGCTGAGGTAAAACAATAGGTGGGTAGAAGTCCCCCTCCCTATCTCTCTGGGGATTTCAAGCAGCCATGGGAGAGACCCACAATCTGGGCTGCACTTTTGGGGCCCAGGCTACGTCCGGCTGGGAGGGAGTGTGCTCCGTCTAACGATGAGTGACTGGGGCAGAGGAACCCCTACTCTGTGGATAAGGCCCTGGGGCCCTTGAATAAGGATAGCAGTTTATCAGTCTTGTCTCCACCCAACACTAGCAGGCTCCCCAGAAAGAGATAAACACAATTCATCAGTGTCCCTCCCATCGAGCAGGTAGTTTTTATTTTAAAATAATTATACTTTTTTTTTCCATTACACAGATAATAAATGCTTATACTTGAAAAGTGTAGAAAAGTCAAAATGACACTTATAATTACCTTGAGTCTCACCACCCTAGACAATCATCGTTCTGTATTCCAGATTATTTGGGGAGCATTGTTTTTTGCTTTTAAGAAAATAATATAGTTGTACTCAGAATATAATTTTATTGTACTTTCTTCCTTAACATTACTCCATAAGCTTTTGTTATTACTGACCTTTTATACACAATTTTAAAAGTCTGCCTTTGATTTTAATATATTCTTATCTAATCATTCCTGCATTGTTAGATTGTTTTCAATTTTATGCTATTATAAATTACATCACATTAATATCTTTGTATGCAGCATATACTGTAATTTTAACTACTTCCATAAACTAAATTCCCAAAATGGAATTCATATAGTTAAAGGGCGTGACCATTTATAGGGTTTTTATACATATATTAGGCATCTCAAAATGTTTTCCAGTTTTTTTCTTACAGTATATACTCATATAAAAATGTTAAAATGTAGAGCTAAATAAAATGAAGGGAAAAATGATTAATAATCCTACCAGCCCAAAATAATCACTTCTGACACTTTCACATACTTCTTTCCACTTCGTTCTGGGATAATTTTATATATAAAAATCATATCTTTCACTTATTTCTCCACATCCTTAAGAATCCTTCTAAAATGATTTTTGATTACTGCAAATTGGCCCATTGTGTATGTATATCATAATTTATATCTTATTGGTGGTTACTGGGAGTTTCCCGCAATGCTTCAGTATTATAAATGACACTAAAGCAGAGGCTAAATTCATGAGGAGGGCCCTGTCTTAGTGGAAGTTAGAGAATTCTAGATCTCAAAACCCTCATGTAGTACCTCAAGAGATTCACTCATCCAGCACCCTGCAACTAGATTCAAAATCATTTATATCTTCATTTTACAGACGACTTATACGTCACTAAAGCAAATTTGAGTGGCTTGTACAAATTCATGGATCTAGTAAGTATCAAAGATAAGAACTGAAACCTAATGTGTTGGGTCCAATGCTCTTTCCACACATAATTCAATTTGATTGTTTTTATTCCAAAATATTCTTGGTGTTTGAGTATTTTGAGATGATAACATGCTAAGGGAAGCCTACAGAGGGTTGATCTTTTATTCATTATCAGCCTGAGGGAAGGTTTCCATTGGTGTGTCATAGGTCTATCCTGTTCCACATTTTCATGAAGATGGATAAAGCAAGATTACAAAAATTTCAGGTAGCATGCAATATGCTGAATGACAAAAGCAAGATTTCAATCTCAATGTACCTAAACTCCAAAACTCTTCCTATTACATAGGAGAAAGTATAAAGATTTTCTTCCAACCACCCCCCCCAAAAAAAAATTAAGGAAAGAAAATGAAACTATACACAGACAGGAGGAAAACAGACTTAATAGCATGTCCACTAAAAATTTTTGAAAATGGAGTTAATTTCCCCAACATAGTGCTGTTCAACAATGTAATTATAGGCAACCACCGAATTGCACAACTCCAGGAAGGCCCCATTTACATGTACTTCAGTGTGACAGCCTTGGATATGGCTTCCAAAAAGTTGCAGTGATTTTATGCTGTATGAATGGAACTTAAGAGTTGTGAAAATTTTTTCATGATACTTGTTATACATGATAAAGCAGACTTTATTTGAAGAGCGCTACTACAATGCGGTTTTGTAGTGGGGGGAGAAATTGGGCTCAACTTGAATACTACAAGGACAAACGGAGATTTATAGCCAAGGGGCAGGGGCAGTGGATGAAAAACTACTAAGAGGAAACATCAGGGGTCAGGGGAATTCTGACTGAACCAACCTGACAGGAGTTTTGCTGAAAGCAGGCCAGGGTGGTAAGATATTGCGCGTAGAGGATAACGAATTTGCTCAGAAATCAAGGGGGATTTTCTCCAAACTGACCCAGCAGAATTCTTGCTAAAAGTTGGCTAAGCAGAGATGAACACGGAAGCCCAAAAGGCAGGGCCAAGTTGAGACGATTGCTCGGAGAAGCCCAACTAGAATTAGGTCAAGGAGAGAATCTTTGTCAGGGTCCAAAGTAACTATGGTCATCGGGGCCTTCAAACAGGGCCATGTGTTTAGAGGGATACTGACCAACTTGGATATACCAAAAGAAAGGTGACCTGGATTATAAAAGGCCAGGGGAAAATGTCATGTTTATCTTTCAAAAGACATTTATTGAATACCTACGATGTGCCAGTTGAACAGTACAGACAACAAAAACTAAATTTCTGCCCTGCCCCATTAATATATGAATCAATAAAATTCACATATTAATGTGAATAAAACTTCACATTCTAGTGTGAATATAGGGAGAGACTGAAAATAAGCTAGGACATGAAAAAAATATATAAGTTAATTCTAGTATGATAAACCCTATGAAAGAAGTAAAGGAGGAAAAATGGTGGCAAGTTAGATATCATCTTTTAGAGCAATTAATGAGGCAAAGGACAATCAGGAATTTGGGGTGTCACAGAAACAGAGAGGGAACTTGAACTTAGAAAATAAGGGAGAGGTTGTGCTCAGTGCACAAGGAAGATGAGAACAGAGAAGTAACCACAGCATTTGGCAAGATGCAAGTGAAGTCATTTGTGACCATAACACAAGAGCAGCGGTAATTGGAGTATTGAGAATGGAAGTTCAGTGGAAATCAGTTGAAGAGAGAAAGTAGAAACAACCCTTTCCAGAAGTTTCACTGTGAATGGCGAGCAGAGAATGGCATGGTAACTAATGGAGGGTATTGAGTCGAGAAAGGATATATTTTAAAAGGTGGAAGGTATTAGGACATAACTGTGTGTTGCTGGGAAGAATCCAGTAGAGGAAGGGAAAGTGATGATCAGGAAAGAGGAAAGGTAGAGAAATACAGGCACATAATCTTTGTGATAACAAGTGGAGATGGGTATAGAGCACAGGTAGGGGGGCTTGGCCTTTGACAGGAGCAGGGAGACAATGCTCACAAGGGAAGCATCGTCACCGGAAAGAAACAGAAAATATGAGTTCCGCTGCCAGTAGGTTTGTAGACTTGGTGATAGGAAGATGTCAAATTCTTCCATTTTCTTAATGAGGTATGAGACTGGAGATGGTGGGGCAGAATGCAAATATGAGAAGAGAAGATACAAGTAACCAACTGCCTTGAAAAGTGAGAGTCCATTTTGACTGGGGAAATGTAGCAGAATTGCTGGGAAGAGTAGAGGGCCTATTTGAGGTTTGTGCAAGCATCAGACATTGGCTCTGGCGAAGTGAGGCAACCAATCTATTGGAAGAATGCAGAGCATTCACATGGTCATAGGGAAAGCTGAAGGAGCGGAGTACGAGAGACTAGCTTAGCACTGGGGATCTCAACAGCAGGAATTCATGACCACAGTTCTAGAATGCAGCTGTTGGGATGAATAAGTGTCATCCCTCCACATTCAAATTCTAAGGAGGGAACATCTGATGGGCCAGACTGAGGTAATGAACGATTTGACTACAAGTCTTACCAATACTGTGTTGAGTCGGGGATGAATACTTTATCCAACAAAATTGTAATGTTATTAGCTAAAGAAGAGGGAAAGGATTCCGGACAGACAAAATCAGATGACTACTGTGTGTCATGAATTAAAGTATACACAGTCAATAGGATTGTGTGTTTTCTCCATGAATATTCAACTTGTCTGGGGCTAGCTCAAAGAAAGTGGGTCATTGGGATTGCGCTAAGTAAGCATTGTGGAATAAGGAGCTTATTATAGTAATTAGAATTTATACAATTCTGGGAGTGGCTGGCGAAGTAAAAGTCCAAATTTGGAGTTGAAAGATCAGAGAGCCACTAACCAGCTTACCAGCTCTGGCATTGGGGAACAAATGGGCATTTGCAGGAATTCTGGAAGCTAACCACAACCAGCTGCTGTAGTAGGACCACAAACGGGGCTGGTGTAGAAGTTCATGGACAGTTGTTGGTTTTTCATGGCTACTGCCTCTGTGAGTTCCTACCAAAGTGTCTGGGGTAGGCCTAGTTCACTGTTGATCAGCAGGACCAGCAACTGGGAAGAGAGACCCAGAGAAGGGGTAAAGTAAGCACACATCAGAACCTTTGTCATTTCTGTGTCTGCCTCTAAGTTCCCAGTATAAATAAGTCATCAATATAAAAATATGGCATGGTATTATATAATGGTAAAAAGACTGACAAAGGTATTTAGACTATTTTCAGGGCACTGACTATAATGAAGGACCACAGGATCCAGAATGTGGGGATCACGTGAATTGGCTGTCTCAAGGTCAAAGAATGTTTTGCACTGTGGATGCTAGAGTGAGTTATGTGAATTAAGGATGATAGAAAGTGGGGCGTGAATATGAGATTTGGGATGTGTTGTGGTTACCAGTGATAAGGAGGACTAAGGTGGCTGAGGTGATGGAGACCCATGTGTTGGAAGAATCATTTATGTGAATGTTGAAGTGGCTGAGAATAATGGTTGAGAGAGAGAGCCAATGAGCCTGGAGCTGAAGTCATCAGTGAGTGTGTGGCGGTGACTGCCAGATTGTCAGGGATAATCTGTAAGTACAGGTGGAGACTGAACTTGAAAGAAACTGATAGCCTGAAGTAGAAGGAAGAAGAGTAGTTTTTAAATGGCAATAGTGAACAAGGTGGGCTCCTACCCACTTGATGGCCCTGAGGTTCTCGAAGGTGAGGGGAAAAGATCAACAGTTTTCAAGTTTCCGCAGCAGGGGAAACAGTGTCCTGAAAGGAGCACCAAGTTTCACTTAATGAAAGGAGGTGGGAGGTGCATTCAGGGAAGAGGGGAGAACACAGGGGAATGTGCTGATGCCACCACACGTGTTCCAAGAGGGCGCAATGAAATGTCCCCTCAGAGGAAGGGGAGGGAGGGTGAGTCAGATTAGGGATTATATTAGGACTTCTCAGTTTGAAATGTCAGAGATCCAACTCAAACTAAATTTAGCAAAAGAAAAGAGAATGTAGTTGCTCATATACCTGGAAATCTAGCGGGGCTGCTGGCTTCAGTCCCAGACGCATCGCGGACCCAAACCATGTCCCAGGATGCTCTCCTCAGTCTCTCTGCTCCACTTTCCTGTGTTGGCGACGTTCTCAGGAAGCCTCTCCCCACACGGCCGCGCGTGGTGCCCAACAGCTCCAGACAGACATGGTCCTCAGTGCTTGCCTCGTCCCTCATTACACCAGTGAAACCCAACCTGAACCCTCCACTGTGGTTAGTAGGGGGGGACCTCTAAGCACCCGGGCCTGTGTCCACTACCCAGCCCTGGTGAGCAGAACCCACCAGCGCCACATGTTGGCAAGGAAGGGAATAGTTCTTCACAGGAAAACTGTAATGCTGTCATCAAGAAGAGGGCAGGATACCGGACAGCAAAACATCGGAAGTCCACAGCAGGTGCATACAGAGCAGAATAGAGATAAGCGTCAGAGTGATGTCTAATCCCTGCAGAGGCTGGGATTTGGACTTCTGGTCGTCACTGCGGAAAGCAGGGATATAAGGCGTGATGGGGTTGGCACTGATAACTTCTTAGGGGAAGAGAGCAATCTTCCTGTTAGTCCTGAATACTTAAGGCACCTGAATAGGGCCTTGACCATGGCGCCACCTAGCGCTGGATCATGGGGTAGCGGGGGAAGCCAAGGTGCAAAAGGGCCTTTGCCGCTCACCTGAAGTCTCACGGGATTTGGCGCCAAATCTCAGGAGATGTCAGTGCCATACTTCACAGACTCTCAACCAAAATATCGAGATATTTGATAGCAGCTTTTGGCAATTTGAAGAACAGACCTCTGGAAGAGGGAGGAAGCATAATCTTTGTGGCTCCAGAGCATTAGCACCAATGTGTAGAAGCTAGAGGAAAGTTTTGAGCTAATAATTACAAGTGACATTGTTCAATGAAGAAGTGGCTTTCTGCCAAGGGAGTGAGTTCCCTGTCCCTAAAAGTGTTTAAGCAGTGATTTGACATTATATAAAGATATTGTGAAAGACGTTATATAAAGCCTCTTATTTTGGGTGTGCCATCAAGCCAGAACACTTACAAGGTAGCTTCCAAATTTAAATTCTACGATTTTATTCACACTTAGAGGAAGAAATCGTCAGCCAAATGGTGCAGTGGCTAAATGTTGTCTTCAGTATCCTCTCACTTCCCTTTTTTTTTTATTACTTTTTCTGTCTCCGGACACCTCCACCCCATTCATAGGAGCCTGATGCTCTCGTGATGCCTACTGAATTCCCACTCAGGCCTGTCTTTTGGATACAATATCCCCGCTGCAAAAGGAGTCCTCTTCTTCCCCCTCAAAATGTCCAGGATCTGACAAACAGCCCACTGTCAACAAATAATACAGATATAAACTAACCCCGTGAATGTCAGAATTTGAGAAACTGCGCCATTAGAAGAAATAGAAACTTAATTATAAACAGTCTGTACCATATATTTTTCATCATTTTCATTTATTAGCTTCTGTGTTCACGCTTAAATGTGTTTCGATTAATCTTGTCTCCTCCAATCAGATTGTTAGAAACTGCAGGCAGGAATTTTATGATATAATTGTCTGAATCCTCAAAAAAACTTGGTGTTCCAGTCATAGGAGATTAATCAATTAAAATCAAGGTGAGTAGCTCTATTTGTAAGCTAGTTTGTTCATTTGTTCCAAACATTACAGAGGACCAGAAACAGAAAGTGCCTACTAAGCACTAGGCACTGTGGTAGACACGTTGCATCATTGTTGCAGTTTACTTTTCCACAACCTGGTCAGGTAAGGATGATTAGGTTTGTTTTAGAAGAAAACTAAGGCCCAGAAAGGACTACCCAGAAACAAGAGCCAAAACTCAAAGCCAAGTCAGTCTGGCTCCATGTTGCCTATAAACACTAAAATACAATTACAAAATAAATCTGTTTTCAGTGGGGAAGACAAGTTTTCTTTCAGGAGCCCTGGGGGTGGGGGGGGGGGCGCGGAGGGTAGAAAGATCTTTTTGCCTGTGATTGGATCCAGAGAATAGAGCGAAAAACCGCCTAGTTTAGGCCTGATGGATGCTAAAATAGAATTCAGTGAAACCAGGGACAGGGGTGGCTGTGTCTTATCAGGTGGAACTCTGTGAGTGACCCTGTCCAGCTGTGTGATAGGCCCATCTCCACACAGGTGCCTCAGACCTTCAAGTGTCAGGCCCCAGGGATGCACAGCTCCGGTGCCATCTAGTGGTTAGCCAGAAGCCTCACTGTAGGACTGGGAAAAGAATCTGGTGCCAACAAGCTTTCATGTGAAGAGCTAAGATTCAGTCAGATGTAATGGATGCGCCCTGAACCTCAGGCCTGGAACCCATCATAGCATCCCTGCCCCTAAATTATTCCCTTCCATGTTGCTGTAAGAGCTGTATCCCTGAACTCAGTGGCCTCTCCAGCCAACGCGTTCACTTTCCAGACTTTCCAGAAAGAAATTTGAATGCCCTTTCACCACCACCACCAGCCCCAACACACGCGTGCACGCGCACACGCGCACATGCACACACACACACACACACACACACACACACCACCAGTTTGCAGGGTCATTCATCAACGAGCCTCTCTGGGAGAACTTCTCCTAAGAACAAGATCCAGGCAGGAAACATCTAGCAGCTTGGGAAGGTGAAGGGATGAGGACTACCAAAGAAGAAAATGCTGTTATTGCAAAAGGAACCCCCATCAACAGAGCCTAGGAAACTGGAGCAGCCTCCGCAGTCTCTCGAGGTGCCAGGCCACCTTCAGGGCCTCCCTCCTTCTCTCTTTTCCCCTCCCTTCGCCTGGTATGCCACCCCTCAGCCCCAGCCCCACCTTCCAACAGGGCAAGCAGTTCTGCAGAGCACGAACCTGAACAGGAAGGGAGTGTCATGCAGGGTCTCTGCTTCCGCTCTCCGCACAAGAATGCAGGATATGGTGAGGCTGAAAAGGAACAACAACGGAGCCATAGGTAGGGGAGTCATACCACTATATTCTCGATAGTGGCTAGTCGAGACACAAAAGCAAACATCCGCCAGTACCCCAACGAGAGGTCTTCCTGCACCCCAGCCTCGCTGACAGCCAGGTGAGACACAAGAAGTAGGATACATATGATCTGCAATCCGCCATCCGCTTGCTAACCGCACTTGCTAGCCGCAATCCGCCTTTGACTTCTCTGCCAACCCAACCCACCCCCTTACCAGCGTAGCCACGGCAGTTATATTAGTGGCTAATGGCTAACTGCAAACAGCTGACAGCCACCCAGCCACAGCGGATGGCCATCTGATTACAGCTGATGGCCATCCAATAACCGAGCCAGCACCTCTCCACATGAGGCTGAGAGCCTGGAAACTGCTCTCTGGGACTCTGTCCCCACAGGAGACAGGCAGATTCACTGGTCCAGAGATGCAGGCTTGACCTTGGCATCAGAGGCGATGGTGTCTACTTGGCATCCCAGAGGATTTTCTCTGAATACAACTGGGTTTTGAAGAGTTCTCTGAGCTCATACTTACTTTTACGCTTGATTCACCCGTGTTAGTCATTATGTAAGTAGATAAACAACATCATATGTTCTGTGAATGCATATATTTTTCATTTAAAATATATCTCCATTTTAGATCTTTTGTTAAGCAGAATAATCTCTCCTTCCAAAAATGTCCACATTTTAATCCCCAGAACCTGTGTATCCATTACCTCCTGTGGCCAAAGAGACTTTACTGATATGAATAAGGTTAAAGACATTGAGATGGGGAGATTATCTCGGATTATCCAGGTGGGCCCGATCTAATCACATTAGTCCTTTAAAAGCAGAGAACCCTTCCAGGCTATGGTCAGAGGGAAAGCAATGACAGCAGGAAGAGTGTCCAAGAGAGATGTGACGTTGGTGACTTTGAAGATGGAGAAGGAGGGCCATGTGTGAACCAAGGAATGTGGGCAGCTGGAAGCTGGCAAAGGTAAGGAAACAGATTCTCCCCTAGAGGGTCCAGAAAAGAATGCAGCTCTGTGGATATCTTGATTTTTTAGCCCAGTGAGACTCATGTCGGACTTCTGCAGATCTGTAAGATCATTTGCATTGTTTTAAGCCACTAAAGATGTGGTAACTTGTTAGAGGAGCAGTAAAAGTGAATATAGGCCTCCTGTAGGTTTTGAGATCTCAAAGTCTCATTCATCAGCAAAACAGGAACTGTCTGAAGCTATGCTGCCTCCCAGAGACTTTGCTCTAATAGGGGCCATGTTTTTTTTGGATTTTGTTTCAGGACCTGGGGGGAAAGTGTCATTTCTGTTCATCTAATTTATTACTTAGAAACGAAAAGGTCTACACTGTCCTACCTAGTGGGCCTCCAGTGAATGCCTTCAGACTCTTCAAAGAGTTCTGAATTAGGGGACTCTGGGGGAAGGCTTCTGTGCCCCTCATCACTGATTTGCACACTCTAGAAGTAAATATATGAGCATGTACTATAGAGAGGGCACAAATGGGTCTCTACCAGGAAGTTTTGGCTTCTTAAGAAATACTCATTGAGTCAAAAGTTGTCCAAACCTCCTTAGCACAGTAATTCCATTCCTGGGAATTTTTTATTTGAAACTAAGATGCTAAATAAAATGTGCATAGAAATTTTTATAAGATGATCTATTTTATAAGATGAATTTTTATAAGTAAATACAGCAACAAAGGACACAGTCAAAATTCCAACATGAGAAATCCTTTCATTACTATTCTGTGCCATTATGGAACCATTAAAAATTACAATTATTCATACTATGGAAATATAGGGAAACGTTCTTATTATGCAAAAGGGAAACCACATATTATAAAATAGTATTCATTCAATAATTCCCTTATTGACAACATGCTATGTAGCAGGGATTGTACCAAGCACTGAGTAATTAAAGGGATCCAAAATATATATACTCACTGGCCATATGGCCCGAGGTATGCCATGATGGCAAAAATGTAAAATGATCTATACACATGGAAGGACCTGTACCAAAAAATGAAGCATGGTGTTATGTTAGGCATGGTAAATATTCTACTGGACCTTCTTCAATTATCTTGTCTGTTATAATCATTATATATTAAGGGATAGGGCAGGAAGAAACTTAAACCTCTGGAGCTACGTCCTGATGCAGAGCAGGCTTCTTGCTGAGAAGGCAGGCTCTGAATATACTGTTTAGAAACACAACAAACACTAGCGTGGCAGGTCAGGAGGCCAGGCTTGTCTTCAGCAGGGGAGCAGGAAACCAGCTGTACACACAGGTCCTTCCCAGGCGGGGCCAGTTCTGGGAGGCCACGTTTGAGCCTGACCTGACACCCTCTGTGTATTTGGAAAACTTTCACTGTACTAGGCATGGCCCTGAGGGATAGCAACACCTGTCTCTACCTGTCTCCCCAGATGCTGAGAGCTTAACTGTGAAAGCAGATGCTGCATTACTCATTGTTTTTATGCTGTCTGTGTCAGGCCAGCCATATACACTAGGCCTGTGTGAACAAGGAAAGTCAGGGCTGGTTAATGTCTGAAATGCCTTCTGAGGACTGCAGCTATGGGAGCTGTGGTAGGCTCTAGGCCAAGGGAGATGAACCCAAAGCAGGCACAGCCCCTGGACACTGGCTTAGAATCCGAAGACACTTTTATGATGCTGCAGATACAAAGAACATTTAGATGACTGAAGAACTCCTGAGCACGTGAGAAAAGTGAACGAGAGACTCATTAGCAATGAACGTGTATGTGTAGGGTAGGGTGTGGTGAGGAAAGGCATTTACTGAGACCTCATCTTCTCTCTTGACTTTGAGTCTTCTACCAAACCATAAACTGCTTTTAAATAATAAACAGCTCACTTTACCAGTTCATTGCATGCCAGGCTCTGTGCTTAGCACTTCACTGGGATTATTTCATTCAATCCTCGGAACAACCCAAACAGGTGGTGATATGATCTCCATTTTACATTTGAGAAAATTGGAGCTTAAACAAGTTACTAACTTGCCCAGGGCCTCATAACTAGTAAATGGTTCAGGACTTGGGAGGACAGGTTGAGGATTCTCAGCCATCTTATATCACTGGGATTGGAACTTTGTGTCTGATTAGTGCTTTATGTCTCCGTGAGCTGCATTTGCTGTCCACCTTATGTCCCTGACTCTTGTTTCCACCTTTCAAGTTCTCATTTTGAATATATTTCCGTTCTCGTCCTTCTCGCCTTTACCATGTCCAGTGCTCCACTGGTCCTTATACCATATCTTAGGGTATCATATGCAAACTGAAGCATGCATCAGAATCACCTGGAGAGCTTGTTAAAACACAGATTACTGGGCCCCACTCCCAGAGTTCCTGATGCAGTCGGTCTGGGGTGGGGTGAAGAATTGGCATTTCCAGAAACACACACAAATACATAAAATGTTTTGTCATTCTAACTTGAAAAATATATCTTTGTGATGACAAAATGGGAAAGTGGGTAAAGCTGTGGTTTCTCTAACATTGAAAGTCAGTAAACTACCAAGGCTGTGGCCCTGTCCTTAAGTCACAGTCTCCCCACTCCACCGGCCATTTCTGCATGGCAGAGCAGCCCAGGCCAAGCGACATGCTGGGGCCACAGCAGATCAAGGCCAGCCTGCACCATCCGGCAAATTTCTTTGCCAGCAGCATGCCATGCATTCCTGCAGGAGTCACAGAGCTGCACAGAGCTATGTATCAATCACATGAGGCCTGGCATTTAGAAAAGCCCCACATTTGTTTTCCTGTTGTGCTGTTGTACTTTTGAAATTCTTAATAATTTTCAAACAAGGAGCCTTCTATTTATATTTTGCACCGAGTGTGAATATTATGTAGCCAGTCCTAGGTAGCCTCCTGGGAGAGCTCTGAACCTCAGCCTGGGGATGGGGACAGAAGGAGGCAGGGGGCCACGCCCCAGGTCCCCAATTTCTTCCTGTCCACACTCCCCTAGCCCAGAGGTACTAGCAGCTTTTCTGTACCAGCTTTTTCTGGACTGCTTCACGAAACATCTTCTTTTACAAACTCTTTTAGTAATTCATCACCTTCTACTAGGTAACAATTCTTTATATTAAATTTTTTGTGTTCAAATAACCAAATGCTTTTAGCCTTCTGACTAATATAGGGACATAAACAGTAAACTAACACCATAAATAAACTATATAGTAGTCAGGTGGTGATATGTGCTACAGAGGAAAAAGAAAACAGGAATGGGCATAAAGACTGGGGTCAAACTTGCAATTTTACATGGAGATCAGGGAAGACATCACAAAGAAAGATGTGGGATTGAACATTCACATTGGTTGGACTCCTTGTCCCCAATTCCAACTGAAATGGCAAAAAAAAAAAAAAGAAAGAAAGAAAGAAAGAAAAAGTAACAGTAGGGTTCGACCTGCATCATCCAAGTGAAAAATGCTCCATCCAAGCCCCAAAATGCTAACCAATTTCCTGCTAGGCACACAATTTGGCAAGTAGGATCAGAATACTGTAAGGAAAGAGAGAGCTTATCTCGGCATCATCCTCTGTTTTCTCTCCCTTTTCTGTCCCCTCTCTTTAGTGACTTTGAAGGGTGGCAAGCAGAGGAGTGACCTCTCTTTATAAGCTCTGTCTTCATAAATGTTGCCCTCTGATCAAGAAGGAAAGTAATAGCATTCATTCATTCCTTTATTCACTACTCGGTTAATGTGCCAGCACTGTGTTAAGCACTCGGGAGGGTATGAAGTAGAAGACACAGTTCCTGTCTTCGAAGAAATTACAGTCCAGTGGGAAATAAGACATGTATATAATTAAATGTTATTCGAAGCTAAGAAGGATAATGAGTAAGTTGGATAATAAAATATGAATTCCAAAGATTCTGACAGGTGAAGCTGTTAGCCTCGCTTGAACAATTGAACAAGACAACATATTCAATTCAGTCGATCTGGGGTGTCAAGAAGTCGGTCAAGAAGACATTACTGAGCACCTATTCTAGAAAAAAAAACAGTGTGGATTTCAAACGGAGATGAATTTGGAGATAGCGCAAAAGCAGAAGCATTGCAGCAGGAGGGGATGGGAGAGGTGACACCTATTTCTGCCTGTGGAAAATAGGGAGCCAGAGTCTTAGTTCTGCAGGGCATGGGAGGAACAGGTCACAGGCACACAAAATGTATTTGTTGAGTTGCACTCATGTTTGCGCCAGGCAAGGAATACACAGAGGAATAAGATGGCAGCAAAGACCAACAGTAGGTATACCAAACAATGGTACAGAGCGATAAAGGAGAGAGACTCTCTCACCTGGAGAGATTGGGGACATCGTGACCATAACGCAACTTCAGAGGTGTAAATTGAAGGATGAGTAGTTGGTTTTTTTTTTCCCCTAGGCAGTCAAGAAAGGGAATTATTTCAGTCACAGGAAAATGTGTGTAAAGATACAGAAGCATAAAAATAAGGAATGGTCTGGGAGCAAGCCAGTAATGAATGTTAGAACACAGAAAATGTGTGGGGAAGTGTTAGAACATGAGAGTAAAAAGCTGGAAGGCTCTTGATTGTGGCCTTGGGATGGCATGCTAAGGAAGTGGGTGAGGCTAACCTGTCAATGACATCTAATCACACCCCCTGAATCCCAGAGTTGATTTGCTAGGAATTTCAACTCTAACCTAGAGTGGATGAGGAATTAATGAAGGATGCTGAGGGGGAGAATGATATGTTATTATACTATATTATAAGTGAGAATAAGTTGATGGATCACTCTGACAGCAGTGTTCTTTCCACCTTCAGAGCCTCTTTGCTGTTTCTACTGCCTGAAGCACTACTCCTTCATATAAGCCCAGACTTCATCCTTTTTCTGGTTAATTCCTATTCATCTTATGGGTGTGAATTTAAGTGTCACTTCATCAGAGAAGTCTTCACTGATGACTCAGACTGGGATGGTCCTCTCATCTACTGGGATGAACAGTATCCCCCAAAAGTTCATATCCACCCAGAACCTGTGAGTGTGACCTTATTTGGAAATAGGGTCTTTGCAGATGTAATGACATTAAGAAGAGATCATATTGACTTAGGGTGGGCCCTAAATTTAATATGACTGAGTTCCTTATAAGAAGGAAATTTGGACACAGAGACACACAGGAGAACATCACGTGACAACAGAGGCAGAGATTAGAGTGATGCATCTACAAACCAAGAAATGCCAAAGATTGCAAGCGACTAGCAGATCCTTCGAGGGAAGAATCCTCCCCTCGAGTCCTCAGAGAAAACACATTCCTACCAACACCTTGGTTTCAAATTTCTAACCTCTAGAACTGTGAAAGTTTATATTTCTGTTGTTTTACGCCACCCAGTTTGGGGTAATTTGTTATGGCAGATCTATGAAACGAATGCACAATGTTACATGTTTTCACACCTTTTTATCCTAGCTCTTATCAGATAATTATTATATATGAATTATTAGGAAATACTGATGATGTTATAATATTAGTCTGGCATTTTAGTGAAGGCCTTCTTAAGGGGTGACTGTACGCTAAACCAGGACCTCAAATGGTAAGGACATTGAAGGACACACAATTGTGAAGGAGCCTGGATCTAAAGTCACAGCATATTAGCAGTTAGCTACTTCAGCTTCTCAGAGCTAGCTGTGAGAAGGTACAAGTCACAGAGGTTTCTAACGTGTAAGCTATCCCAATGGTCATTTTTTGGATATAGCAACAGAGCCATAATGAGCACTGACGTAGAAGTCAGAACTATTGGTTCTACTTTCCTTGATGCCTCTAGGGGATTCCACACACATCATCCAACCTCTCTGGGCTCCAGGTTCCATAACAGTAAAAGGAGATGGTTTGGACCAGACGGTTCCTGTAGTCCCTTTGGCTGGAATAATCTGTGGTTTTATCATTGTAATGTGGAGCAATGATAAAAAGACAGCATTTCCTTCTAAAGCACACGGCTCCTGGTCATGCTAGCCTTCTTCCATGAACAGTATCTGAAACCAGGGATGAAACATTACCACAAGGAGAAGATGACCTCAGCTGCTGCTAGACGAAGAAAGATTCTGCTTAAAATGCATAACTAGTAGTTCTGTCCAAGCTTGTTTTATTTGACAAAAGTAACAGAGTAGACGTTTATAGGGCTCTCATTTAAAAAAAATTTTTTTCTTTTTAAAGTAGCGATGCTGACTGGCCACTTCCTTTTTCTGGAAAGCAGTGTATTCACCTGTTTAAAAAGAAAAAAAGAAAAATGGGGGGGAAAGGATGGAAGCCATGATTCTCATTCATGTTCTCTTCAGCTCTGTGACTTCAAGGCAGTTGTTTGGTTTTTTTTGTTCTTTTTTTTTTTTTTTTTTTTTGGTCAAGCTAGAGACAGGAACCTTGGGCTAAGAATCAGGTCATGGAGTCAACCTCAGGAATCGGTGCTGCTCACCTTACTAGTTCTTCTCATAACCATTGCGTGTGTTCGGGGCCGTTTGTCTCCCCCAGAATAAGCGCTGATATACGCAACTTTTGG
Organism: Rhinolophus ferrumequinum; assembly: GCF_004115265.2. NCBI lineage: Eukaryota > Metazoa > Chordata > Mammalia > Chiroptera > Rhinolophidae > Rhinolophus > Rhinolophus ferrumequinum. The sequence goes on from NC_046301.1 coordinate 43,294,331, forward strand.
CAAGGATGAAATCCTGGCTGCTACTAATTATGTGGGCTTTAAGAGATTCGCTGAATGAGTTTGAGCCTTAGTTTCCCCATCTGTCAAATAGGGCTACCTACTGGCAGAGTTGTAAAAATTTCAACTTCAAGTTGAGCAAAACCGCCCAGTGCTTGTTAGATTTTCTAATGTTATTTTTCCATAATCCTCAGGCGCACAAAGGAAAGCTAAACCGCGGTGTCACTAGCACATTGCGGCTCGCTGACAACCAGGCGGGCTAGGACGGGCGGTGACCCCACCACAGTACTGGTTACTTCCGTGTCACTACTCTCACTTTTGGCACTCGCGGCGCAGAAGGGCTCCGGCGTGGTTACATGGTACAGCTCAGCACTCGATGCCCGTCATCCCGGCGCAGGCCCCGCCCCCAGACGCAGGCCCCGCCCCTTGGCGTGCGCGCTCCCGGCTCGGCTGCGACGCACCGCCCCGCGGGCGAGGCCGGTAGGAGGTGCGGCTACCGGGAAGGTACCGAGCGTAGGGGGAGCGGGGTCCGTGTTGCCACCGCCTCGCCACGGTAACCGTGATGCGTTCCACTCGCGGCTCCCCGCTCCTGGGAATCCCTGCCGCGGGGTCGATCGCTGCCGAGCAGGTGAGGAGGCCTTCCCGGCGTAGAAGAGGGGAGAGCAGGCGGCCGAAGCGGCCAGCCCGGGCGGAGACGGTTGGAGCGTGAGGCCCGGCGGGGCGGCGAGGGCTGCGGACAAGCCCTTTGCCTGCGATCCTCCCCGCGCCTGCCGTGGGTCTTCCCGGGAGTCCAGGCAGCCCAGCGGCGCGGCCACATCCCGGCGCGCCGGCCGTCGGCGCCCATGACCCTGGGCGGCAGGTGCTCTCCCCCAGCCCCTGGCGGAGAAGCCTGGCAGTCGTGCTGTCGCGTGGGCTCCGGTGACCACGCTGGGTTTTCCCTCTCCCGTGTAGTGTGGGCGGCTCCAGCCCACACTGAGGAGGGACCTGGCCGGGGAGAAGGATGCTGCACTTAGGACCCAGTGTTTCTCGCCTGCCCCCATCACGACATTGACACGTTCAGCATCGTTTCCCCTGTTTCGCTACATTTCATGCTTTACATTTCTCCTTGAAAAAATGGAGCTAATTGGGCGATAAAGTCTTGGTGAGGGCAGTGTTTCTCAGACTTGAGTAATGCGTGGACACCTTTTAAGGGAGTCGCGCTCTCGTTCTCTGGAATGTGTCCCGAAACCCAGTTAGATGAACACTAACTGGTGCAGAGCATTTTCAGAGAACATTTGTCACTGTTAGGAAACAAAAGAGATGCTTTACAACTCAGAAACTTCTGTGCTAGCAGATAAGTGAGAGGTTATTAGAGAATTCCAAATTAGTGACTGAAATCTCGAGTTTAATTTCACACTGCAGTCTTTACTGTCCTGCTTTGTGTAATGAAAATACCTAATTTTCTAGCCTTGGAGAGGCCCAAGGAAGTCATATTCTTTTTGTTATCTTCTATTTGATGTTATCTTGTCTTTGTATCAGTTTGTTAATTGGTACATTGGCAGAAGTATAAAATGGAATACTAATTTATATAAGTAGTTTGTTTCTGTATTTACCTTAACATTGATTTATCATCACTTGTATTTGTGGCATGTTGAATCTGTGGTTTACATTCTTCTAGCCCTAATAGGTAGCAATACATGATCTCAACCCTTGTGTATATAGTCTAGAAAGAAGAAAGAGAAACTAAAGTTCATCTCAGGGTTTATATTTTTACCTATGTGTATAGTCTCTTCATACTTATTCAGCATGGCTTTTTTAAATGAGTAAAGCAAAGATTCACAGTGCTGGAAAACATTAGAAAGTATAACAAGTTAAACCTTGACAAAGAAAAATATTGACCTGTGCCTTAAAAGAAGGGCAATATTGAGAGCAGGACATTTTAAAGGAAATGACATTAGTGAAGGCCTGAGGCAAGAATGAGAATTGTGTGGCTGGAGAGCAGAGACACCTCACTGGAGCAGAAAGATGTTATCTGGGCAAGGAGACAACATGTTGGTGAAATTAGATGGGATCGGTTGATGATCGGAGGTTTCAGATAGCACACAGGGAAACTGGTGTTGACCCAGAGGTTCCAGAAGTTTCTTTAGCTGGTCATATTTTGAAGGTAGTGTTTTACAGAGATGTGTTTCTGAAGAGTGGTGTTCACAGCGAAGGCAGAAGGTGGGTGACCTGCCTGGGGAGCTGCCTTGTAGCAGTGATCTGTCAACAAGTGGGTGAGTGGGAATAGAAATTTAGAACCAAGCGACCCCACACAATGGTGATACCCCTCTTAGACCTAGAAATTTAGCAGGTGGTGTTAGTTTGTGTCAAAAGATTGAGACTACAGACTTAGACAAAACGAATTTGCCGTAACAGGGTGTCCTCAGTAAACTCAGGATGTGGAATTAGAACTTGAAGAAAGTCAGAGTTGCAGATTTGGATAACTGTAGAGGTGATGAAGAAAAGTGTGACCAGAAAAAGATTTAAAATGGGAACCAGAATTTTGCAAATGAATGGTGAGCGGTAGAAAAAGGTTTGAGTAGGAGTTGATAATGAACAATAAAAATGTAAAGTTAAAAATAAATGTTGAAGAAAATGTAGCTCATAAATTCAGCTACATGCATTCTTCTTAAAGAATGAATAAGTTGTGTTGATGTGTTTTTCCCACAACCGAGCGCCACACAGCATCCTTCACTTCACTTGGGCTTCTCTCACAAAGATAGTTATTTCTTACAAAATTCTGCCTCAGTGTTGGTGGGCTTTGATTTTTCAAGGTGCTCTTGTAATCCTTTGATATTGATATCATTCGTTTTTGAAGCACCATTCACATTATCTTACCTTTTCTTACTCGGATGTCTAGCTCTTCCAGAGCCTCATTTGTCTATGATTTTGTTTGCATGTGATTCGAGAATTTGCTGTCTGTTTCATTGCCTCATGCATTTTTCACCACAGGAACCATTTCACTTTGCAATTGATTTGTATTGTGTTTTCAACTGTTTCAATTTGTATTGGGTTTTCTTAGAACTGTCAGTGAGAGGCTGACAAAGACATTGACCCAGCGCCAGGATAGGCTTTACTAAAGAATGTTCAGCTTAGGAGGACCTGACTAGCTGAAATCATGAAAGTTAATGCATCTCTCTGATGTTAGGTCTAACACAATTTAGGCCTTTTAAAAGTGTGGCAGTTTTATGTACTAAGAGTTTGCCTCCCTAAACGCTGGTGCCAAGATTCTTAGCTGCAAACACAATTGGAGTTTACATTTTAAGATCAAATTACCATATTGTTTACTGCTTGGTGATAGTTAGCCATACTTTTGTCCTAAATAAAAGTGACTATGTCAGCAATTTATAAGCTGTCCCATTTTCCCTCTGTCTTTAAATACAGGCTTTGTAACTTGCAAAAATATCTATTTATCCTTTTTCATTGAATTCCTCATATATCTCAAAAAAAAAAGTCCCAATACAGACACTTTGCTTTGATCATTCTAATAGTGCATCTTCTCTTTTGAAATATATTTTCTGTTCTCCCCCTCCAAAGTCGGCCTCCCACCTCTAGGAATCTTTTCCGTTAACCAGCCTTCATTGTGCTCTTATCTGAACTCTTATAGTCCGGATAATTTAACATTTCCTTTTGTTATGCTGTTGATTATTTCCTCGGTATTACTATTTTCTCTGTAACCAGTTGCAAACTCCTTGAAATCTGGAGTCAAGTTTGTGACTCGTCGGCTCCCTGCGTATCCCTTCTTAGTAATCGTCATCAAATCATTAAAGGCCTTTCTTTCCCCAAGGACCTTGACTTTAAGCTGTTAACTAAAACATTCTTTTCTTTCATTCCTAGCTCAGCTATCACATGACGGTCAATTTTTAAAAATGTTAAGATTGGAATTCCTATGTGATGAAGTGTTTTTAAGATAGGGTTTCTTGATACATCCAAAGGAGGATTTGATGCTGGAAAACGGAGCTATCAGTCAAGGTAGCTGTTAAAAATAGTTCTGTTGTTTCTTCTGATGATTAAATTAATATGTGCCCTTTAAGAAATACAGGCACGCGTAGGAAAGAAAATAAAGATGATCCATTATCTCACTACTAACCACTGTTTTCCGCCCTCTATACTGGATGAAGGGTTTTTCACTTACTAAATCATGGACATCTTTCAGGTCAATATAGATCTGCACCATCACCTTTAATAGTCACATCGTATCCATTGCATAAATGGACCATGTTTCATTTAACCCATCCCCTGTAATGCACATTAGTTTAGTAACAGTGTTTTGCTCTTATACACAATAGTATGCTAAACATCTGTATACATATTTTAGTGATTTTACCTTATTTTCCTAAGGATGAATTTCTGGAAGTGTGATAGGTTGAGCAGAGGGTAAGCATGTTAAAAAACTTTCATATCTGTTACCCGTATGCCCCCAGAAGGTTCGTACCTATTTAGATTCGCCCCAGCAGTATTCATGAACTTTTCCCTTCTCCCTTGTTAGCAAAGTATCTTCAGACTTTAGTCTCTGCCAATCTGATAATGGTGAAATCTTGTTTTTATTTATACTTCTCTAAGTACTAATGATGTTATTTTTGTCAGTCATTTGTGTTTCTTATTTCATTAATTTCCAATTATTGTTGCTCATTTTTTCTGTTTAGTGTTCCTCTTATGTATTTATTTTATGAACTTTTTATATATAAGGAATATTTACCTTCTGTCATATGTTACAAGTAATTTTCCCAAGCCTTGTGTATTTGGGAAGGGATTTTTTTTTTAAACATTCAGAAGTCTTAAACCCATGTATATACGTATTTTCTTTCATTTATGGTTTCAGACATTGTTATCATTGTCTTACCCATTCCAAGATTATATAAATACTTACCTACATTTTCATCTTATATTTTTATGGATATTTTTAATATTTAAATCCTTTAGCCATTGGAATTCTAATAAAAGTGTAATGTAGAAATCTCACTATATTCAAATACTAAAAGATAGCTAGCTACTTTATAAAAACACATTAAAATTCATTTAAACACCTAGGTAATTGACATATTTTTTTCTTTTTGCTTAAACTTTTGAATCACGAATATTATTTGTCCTCTAAGTTTTGGGTATATGGTACAGTGAGTACACCATATTAAAACCTGAACTAAATAAAGTGATATTTTTTCCCCTTGGTCAGCTAGGCATTATTAATACTGTGTGTGTGTGTGTGTGTGTGTGTGTGTGTGTGTGTGTGTGTGTGTGAGTTTCCCCTCTACTGCATTATAAATTCTTTAAGGGCTGAATCTATGTCTGATTCATCTTTGTATCTCCCACTTCCAGCCATCCATGAAACAAACAATGGTTGCTCATCACTGTGTGATAGGCACCGGTCACTGGCGAAACAGAAGAGTAAGTGGCTGTCCCTGCCAATGAGGGGGTTGCCGTGGGATGAAAAAGGCAACCCCCAGTACAGAGCTGTAGCCCACCATTGTGGTGAGCAGATACTGTGGATGTGAGGAGGATGAAAGTCCTCACAGAGCCATCATGCTTGACCCGTGTCATACGGATTCCGTAGGAGCTCTACCAGGTGGACCAAAAGAGAGTCATTCTACAAATGTAGAGGAGTCGGGGGCATTTCAGTGACCTGCAGCTTGTGTTTAATGTAGCTGGAGCGTGGGGCCCGTATCTGTGTAGTCTTCCTGCCAGGGGATAAGACGACCAAGATAGGGACTACATCAGTGCTAATGCAGACGCTCCCTGCTCAAAATAAACCTTCTGACAGCTTCAGTGCAAGGCTCACGTACCAGATTATGTGTGGTTGGATTTACACACACAGTTGATAAAGAACATAGACATGTTCTTGGATTGTGCCATCATTGTGATTTGTCTCACTTCCTGGAACAGGAGGGCTCTAACTCTGGGAGGACCCCAGTGTTTCTCTAATGGTGTGTGAAGACTGACTCTCCGGACATTGCCTGACCTCTGACCCGTCAGCATGGGGAGGTGAGTGATGGGGCCTGATCACTGGTACTATAATAAAACCCGAGATTGTGGTGCCACAGAGGCAGCTCGTGAGAGGAAAAAAATATCTAAATCCCAACTGAAAAGTGTTCAAAGTTGTGCTACATTTCCGTTTGACACCTTTGTTCTTCGAGGGCCCCAAAGGGTGCCTGTCACGGAAAGAAAGTGATAATGCCAGGTGGATTCTATAGGGGTTAATGTAGTTTATGGTAAAGGGCTGTGCCTGTTGGACCCTGGGAGGGGTTGTAGTGAGCACAGGAGAACTGTCGCTAAGCCTTGGAGGTGTGGGGAGGGGATGATAAATTCCATGACTAGCCCAAGAATCCACGTGGAGACTAGAAAGTACAAATAGAAAATTCTATTGGGTTAGCAGGATACCTCCCCCTTCTGTGAGCTATTTTAGTCCATAAAGCACACTTTAAAGGGAAGACTAGGAATGAACTGTAAAACAACAAAATTGATCCAAAAGGAAACAAGGTTTTTTATTTTCTTTTTTTAAAGTCTAGTGATAGTCTCTCATTCTTCACATAAACTGAGAAGAAAAGTATTTATTTGCAGAAATGTCTCAGGAATATTTCTAAAAGCACAGGACATACAAAACTTATTTGTTGGCTTTGTTATGGGGATATTGTGAAAGATACTATTTTCTTCATCAGAGAGAAATGTGCTGTGGAATCCAGTGTTAAGAAAATCTTATTCCTCCGGAGCTATTTACAATCACGCGCTGTTTAACAATGGGGATGTGTTCTGAGAAATGCATTGTTAGACAGTTTCCTTTTGCGAACATCATAGTGTGTGTACTTACATAAACCTAGATGGTATAGCTACTGCTCACCTAGTCTAAATGGTAGAGCCTGTTGCTCCTAGGCTACAAAACCTGTACAAACATCACAAGATTAATTCAAGCACAAGAGAAAATAATGCGCTCAAGAGATGAGGTAAACTGAGGCTGCCACCAGTATAACACGGCGTACTGTTTTACAGCAAACTTTGTTTTGTAACTAGAAAGAGTATACTCTAAAATAACGATAAAAAGTATAGTAAATTCATAAACCAGTAACAGTCATGTATTATCATTATTGTACATAATGGTATGTGCTATACGTCTGTGTGACCAGAAGTAGGTTTGTTTACACCGGCATCACCACACACAAGTCATGTGTTGCACTGCAGTGGTACAGCATCACTAGGCGATAGGAATTTTTCAGCTCCATTATAATCTTAGATGAGGACCATCCCATACGCGGTCCATTGTTGATCGAAACCGAAACATCATTATGCGGCGCTGTATGTTTCTAATCTAATGGGCAAGGTTTGGACCACAGGATGCTCATTTAGCTCTGAAGGCCTACTTTATTACATGTACTTCTGTGTACTAAATTGTCTTTTTGTTTCATCATCCTTAAACCTGATTTCATTATAGATTTAAGTGTTTATCTTATTGAACTTATTTTTAGAAATTGTCTCTAATTCTTTTGTTAGACCAAAACAGGGTACAAATGAAAATCTACATAATGCACTCAAGAAGGGGAAAACACAGAAGTGTCATAACCATCAGGGCTTAATTCTCATTCCTATAATTTTATAATAATGGGTTATGTAGCAACATAGTAATATGGAAGATGCTGGTACACAGGTACCTACCGGCAGGAAAACAGGAGCAGCTCAAACTGAATGTCTTGCTTTCAAATCAGTTTAGGTGAGGGAATGCCTCTTCGGGGCAGATTGCTTTAAAATCTGTTTTTTGAAATTTCAGGATCGGCATCTCCTGTCTTTTTCCTGCTTCCTGGCATTTTAGCATCTCTCCAGTGGGCTGTCCTCGAATTTTGAATACCAACTTACGCCAAATTATTGTTATCAGCATTCTAGCTGCTGCTGTTTCACTTTTATACTTTTCTGTTGTCATAATTCGAAGTAAGTACGGGCGGCTATCCAGAGACAAGAAGTTTCAAAGGTGAGAGAAAAAAACATTTGTTTTCTAGATGGGGTGCCACAATTTCATTTCATGGTTTCAAGATTCTGGGATTAGGTTGGAATTTAAGTAGCCTGTGGCTGTAGGAAACAGATGCTGTACTGAATACAACAGGGCATGAAAAATTAAACTGTTAGAAACTGTTTAATCATTAGCCACCATATCTACATCATAAGAGGATTTAAACATAAGCTTCTCCTATGATCTCTCCTAAGCTGATTTTTCAGTAATGTTGATAGTTTGGAATTAGTTTTACTTCTCAGAACATCTTTGAACATCTTTTAAGGAATAATGAGTGCATCTGTGATTTAGATTATCACTATCACTTGTTTTGTTTTCTTTTGACTAATCACTTGACATTTGTAAAAAGGTTATAGCGGTGCTACTGCACAGCTTAGACATCACTGACTTGGTATTTGTTTACTGAATTTGCTCTGTTAGGTTTAGGATGATCTTCTCCGTCTCAATAAAAGTGCACATTTGTTTTTCTAAACCAGGTACTGGGCACGAGTCACTGACATTGAAGCCACAGACACCAATAACCCCAATGTGAACTATGGTATCGTGATAGACTGTGGGAGCAGTGGGTCTCGGATATTTGTCTACTGCTGGCCCAGGCATAATGGCAATCCTCACGATCTGTTGGATATCAGACAAATGAGGGATAAAAACCGCAAGCCAGTGGTTATGAAAATAAAACCCGGTATGTAAATGACAAAGATCTGATTGATAACCAGGTTCTGTCCTTTCATCTCTGTGATGTCTTTCACATCTCCCCCTTTTTCTCCCCATGGTCATCGCCCTCATTCGGAGCTCATGCCAGGACCCAGTTGGTCTCCTTGTTTCACTTTGTCTCTTCTGTCCATCTTGCATAAGGTGACTAACACCTTAATAAAGTGTCCAAACACCACGCCTTTCTTTTGTTTCCTGCCACGTGTATCATAGTGCCTTACTCATGGTGTTTGCTCAGATGGTTGCTGGCTGACATTAATTTTGGAGGGATTTTTTTCCCCTATTTGGTAGCCATTGGTTTCTATTCTTAAGGCAAGGTAATTTCAGATAACTCATGGAAATCTATATTAATACATTGGTATATATGCCATTTTTAAAAATTGCTGCTCTAATATATTTCTAATTATCTAGATTATTTAATATTGGTGACCATAGAGCATACAAGAGTTGATAACCATTATGTACAGTTTTTAATGATACCACAGTTTCTAAGTCAGCGTGTTATGTAAAAATTGGGATTTGCCTTTCCTGTTAGACTATTTAAATCAATGGTTCTTAACCATTTTCTATATTTACAACATTTCCATGTGCAGCCCCCTTCTGTCAGAACTATTAGGAGTGGAAGGTGTCAGGAATACCTTGAAATAGGCATTTTGCATCTTACCAGTTGATAATCACTGATTTAAAACAGTGAACATAGGTCTTAATAGAGATTCAGCACTTTTATTTCATCTTGCTAGTGTGTTAGATAGTAAAATATTAAAATACAGACAATCCAAGGATTTTATCTTTTAAAATATTAGAGGATATTAATAAAAAATAATCATAGCTTATGTCCTATTTCAAAAATATGAGTGAAAAGGAGATTCAGTTTTAAAATGATAAAATACCCGTTCTTATAAAATGGTTCATGACCACATAGATTGTCGACCCCTTGAATCCTACTCATTCTTCATGGAATAATCGAGGCCCCACTTCCTTCTTCAGGCATCCCTCAACAAGTTGGTTTTTCATTGATGTTTGGGCATCTGGACACCAGCATATTGCTCAGAAAATTCAAATTCTCTACCTCGTTTTTTAGGTTAGAGACTGGGAACTTAATCTGTGTTTCTCGTACAAGCATTATTTTGATACCAAATACAGTTCCATGAATGAAGATTATTTTTTCTATAAGCCTTAGTGAATGACTTTTCTATTTTTCTGCCCCCTGAAATTTTTATGTATCCCTAATGTGGAAACAGTTTCAGGGTTAAAATAATATTGATCAAAGTCAAAATTCATAAGAGGACTAAAAACTGAAACTCTATAAAGCACTTTGCATTTCATCTAGACTCAGATACCAGGTTCCATCAATGACTAAACTGCTCTCATGGAATAAGATGAAACCTTTCACACCTTGGAATTTTCCTTTGAGAACAAAGGTAAAGCTACAACAGCATCCCAGGGTAGACACTAGAATCTCATTAAAATCAGGCTTAACATGATTCTCTCTAATGCTATAGGAAGTGTTTAAAGTGGAAATTCAAAAACCTTTTTATAACACTTCTCTGTCCTGAAGCATGGGCTTTTGTGTATAGCATTACAACAAAGCTCTAGAAATATCCTTAATAGATTCCGGATAGTTTTGGGCTTGGTGTCCATTGAAATAGTATTGTATGTGGAGTGAAACAATCTGGCTTTCAGTCTGTTTTTTGTTGATTGCTTTGACAAATCACTTAATCTTTCTGGGTCCACAATTTCCTATTCTGTGAAATAAGGAATTTTTGGACTCCTAAAATCCCCCTCATCTTTAATATTATAGGCTAAATGACAACTAGAAATACTCATTCACTTATATACTTATTCAGCATATATTTGCTGAGCACCTGCTTTTTGGCAGGCACTGTGTTAGGTGCTGAGAATATAAATTTGAACAAGACAGTTTGTACCCTTGAGAAACTTACAGTTGAAATGAGATAAGCAAATAAATCGGTAATTTCGATAAGGTGTAATGAGTGCTACAATTAGAGATAAGGGTAAGCATAGAATGTAATAAGAGCTCATCTTTGGGGTTCTGTTTGGGAAGACTTCCATAGAGGAAGCAGCTCAGTGGATGAGCAAGAGTTAGCCAGATGAAAAGAGATGAGAAGTGAAAACATGAGAAGAACCAAGTGAGAGGCAACTGATGAAACCCAGAACATTTGTTGGGGTGAGGGAGAGGAATTTTATTCAGAGTACTGAGCTACTAGATGGCCAGTGATGGTGGTCACTGAGGTAGGTAACAAGCAGTAAGAGCAGGTTTGTAGTAGACGTTGAGTTCAGATTTGTGTAGGCTGAGTTGTAGGGGTGCTGTGAGGACAAGCACATGGCCTTGTCCGGTGGACAATTACCACATACAGATCTGTAGGCTGGGGAAGAGATCTGGGTGGTACTAAAAAGAGTTGGAGATTCGAGACATAGATAATGATGGCAGCCATGGGAGTGAGTGAGCTTGCCTGAGGAAAATAGCACTTTTCTTGAGGGCAGGGATGAGCTCATGTGCCATCGATCCCGAATGTCTGACATATAGTAGCTACTCAGTCAGGTCTGTGATTTCTTTTTTTTTTTGATGAGTGAGAAGAGAGCATAGGACTGACTATTCAGTACCACTATCATTGAGGAAGAGAAACCGTGGAAGGAATTGCCAGAGGGATAGGAAAATACTAGGAGAGTAAGGTGTGTAGCTTGAATTTCTTTCAAATTAGCCACATTGAAAAAGCATAAGTTACAAGGTAAAATAGCTGCTTGTTAATAGAAGTGTCCTTTTTCTGTAGGCATTTCAGAATTTGCTACCTCTCCAGAGAAAGTCAGTGATTACATTTCTCCACTCTTGAACTTTGCTGCAGAGCATGTACCACGGGCAAAACACAAAGAGACCCCTCTCTACATTCTTTGCACAGCTGGGATGAGAATCCTTCCTGAAAGGTGATCCTCTGCACAAGGGCAGGCCAGGCCTGCGTTGGTGGTGGTGGTAGTGGGGTTGGGGGTGGGGGTGGCGGTGGGGGTGGGGGTGGTGAATCACATTCCCACAACTCTTGAAAATTCTTTCCTAAAATAAATAATCTTTTCAATGAATTGCTTTGGTTTTAAAATGTACTGTTTTCATAGAGCATAAACCAGACCATAGTGGTTTTTTATCCTTTTTTAAAAAACAAAAATTCAGGGTGTAATATTTTGATAATGTAAATTTTTGGATTGTCTTACAGCCAGCAGAAAGCCATCCTGGAAGATCTTCTGACTGATATCCCCGTGCACTTTGACTTTCTGTTTTCTGATTCTCATGCAGAAGTAATTTCAGGGAAACAAGAAGGTTGGTATATTGGTCTTCAACTTGAAACTATTTCTTTAAATCGTCTCCATTTTCCCCGTGTATACTTTATTAAATTACTCTTAATATCTTAAAATTCGGAAAACCATGGCCTTGTAATATTATAATTTTTAAATGGCAAAATTAGCTTCTTACATGGCTGGTCTTTATTATCGAAACATTAAGCCATTAAAAAAATAACTTAGTTTGTCTTCAACACACTTAGGAAACAAATGTTGGACTCATTTTGATAGAAAAGTTTTCTGTTCCTTGTCTAGTCTATACAGCTTTCTGGAATTATGATAATTACTGAGTTATTGAATGGAGGCTTCTACTAATTTACTAACTAGAAAGGCGAAATTATTCTTAACTTTGATACACTGAGAAAACTTCAAAGAAACGATTCCATTGAGAATGAAATGATAGGTCAATGAAATTATTTGGGGAATACCTTGCTAGAAATAGAAACCAAAAAGCACTTATTTCAAAATCATCTATCATTTTAGCAAATACCTCCTCTATGAAAGGCACTGTAGAGAATACAAAATTGTGTGAAATTCAGATACTGCCTTTGTACTATTTACAGACAAGTGAGGTTCGCAGTCTACTGCTATGTGAGGTAGAATTGTAGGTACCGTAGGAAGATAAGGAAAAAGTATCATGGGAATTTGAAAGAGGGAGACATTTTGTTTTCTAGCTAAGGGCATCATGGATAAAATGACATTTGAACTACGCCTAACGAGGTAGCTATAGATACAGCATGCCAGAGCATGGTATGACAGGGCTGAGAGAGGGATAGCAAGCACAGCAGACAGAAAACCGTGGTTTGAGGCAACACAGGTTGGAAAAGCGGCGCTATAGACAGAGGAACAAAAATATTTTAGTTTGACTGGATTATAGTCCATTTGAATTCTGTTGGTAATACCATGTTTCCCCCAAAATAAGACCGGGTCTTATATTAATTTTTGCTCCTTTTAGGCCTTATTTTCAAGGATGTCTTATTTTTTCATGTACAACAATCTATATTTATTCAAATGCAGTCATGTCATCTTCTTCTGGAACATCGTCATAACGTACTAAATGCGTCCGTCTGGCTCAGATCTTAACTGGGGCTTTTTTTCAGAGTAGGTGTTATTTTGGGGGAAACACGGTAGTAAAAGTTGGACAGGTCTTGGTGACGTCATCATCATGGCGGCGTGAGTCGTTCCTTTTTTCTCTCCCCTTCGATTTTATAACTAATCAGACTTGCATAACAAAAAATAAGCACATCTGCACAGCACACCGGTGCACCTAAGTGATCCATCCACGTGTGTACCCGAAGGTGGGTGGATTGGATCTTAGAGGGGGTTGCGGACCTAGGTGAGCTGCAGGAGAGGCAGCAGTGGTGGCAGCGGACTGGTACAAACATTCTGGCAGCGGAGTGGAGGGTGAAGGTGGTATGTAGGGGTCTACCTGGCCAAGCACGCTGCAGCTGGAGGGACCTGCTGCTCTCTCTGAGAAGAGACCACAGTGACTGCGTGTGGGAGGTGGGCGGGAAGGAAGGAAGGCAAAGAGAACTGAAGGAATACGTAACCTGCTGTCTGCCCTAGGATGCTGGCAAAAGGACCACCCACAGGCCTCTGGGACACCCCCACTGGAAGATCCCCCCCCGGTCTGTGAGCACACCCAAACCACCACGTACTAAGCGCCTACCGCCCCCAACTCTGCAACCACCCTTTTTTTCCCTCTCCACCAGTTTTTATGCACATGCTCCCAACCTTACTCAGCTCTGGTAAAAGAAACAAAAAACTTGTGCTATAACACCACCTTCTGGAAGACAATGGGAAGTCTCCTAATTACCAACATGTTGAATTGTTAGAATCAAAGTAAACCAAGCCTTACCTCAATAAGAAAGATATTCAGTACTTGAAGTGCGGCAGCAAAAGCACTTTTTATCAAACACTATGAAACATCACGGTAATATGGTATCACAAAAAGAAAACGAAAGTTTTCTAGCAACAGAACCTGAAGACAAAGACTACTGTGATCTAACTGATAAAGAATTCAAAAAAAACTGTTAGGAAGAAATTCATTGAGCTACAAGAAAACCCAGAAAGTCAATGTTAGGATCTCAGGAATAAAGTTAATGAATAGAAGAAGTACTTTACCAAAGAAACTGAAATTCTAAAAAAGAACCACACAAATTCTGGAGCTGAAGAATTCAATAAATGAGATGAATAATGCATTAGAAAGCATTGGAAATAAACAAAGAGAATAAGCAAGCTCGAGGATAGGAATTTAGAAATGTTTCAGGTGGAAGAGAAGAGAGAACTAAGATTTTTAAAAGGTGAAGAAACTCTACAAGAACTATAGATCCATTGGAAGAGACAACATAAGATTAATGGGTATTCCAGACGAAGAGAAGGAGAAAGGAGCAGAGAACATATTTAAGTAAATAATAGCTGAGAATTTCCCAAACCTGGGGAAAGAACTGAATATACAAGTCTACAAAGTTAGTAGTACACCTTACTATCTCAACGCAAAAAGACCTCCAAGATATATTAAAACTGTCGAAAGTCAATGATAAAGAAAGAATTTTAAAGGCAGCTGGGGATAAAAAGACAGCAATCTACAAAGGAACCCCCGTGAGGCTGTCAGCAGATTTCTCAGCAGAAACTTTACAGGCCAGGAAAGATTGGAATGACATATTCAAAGTATTGAGAGAGAAAAATTGCCGGTCAGGATTATTACTCTGTCCAGCAAAGTTATCCTTCAGATGTGAAGGAGAAATGAAGGCTTTACCAGACAAACAAAAGTTGAGGGAGTTCACCAGCCACTAGACCTGTCTTACAAGAAATGTCCAAAGGAGCTCTTCAAGCTGAAATGAAAAGACAGAAGTACACAAAGCTCTGGTTAAGGTGATAAATAGAATTAGAAAACTGCAACTTTTTTAGAGTACTATATTAAACAATTATAGCATAATGGTTCAAAGAGAGCGTTAAAAATAACTGTAGCTACTACAACTTGGTAACAAAATCACCACATAAAAAGAGATATTTGGTGACATCAAAAATATGAAAGGGGAAGAGTAAAAGGGTGGAACCTTTATAGGCAAATGAAGATAATTTGCTGTCTGCAAAAAAGGACAGAATAGAGAGCACAGAATTAAATCCTTGCGTATTCAATCAGCTAATACTCAATGAAGGAGCCAAGGACATTCAATGGGGGAAAGAATAGACTTCAACAAGTGGTGCTGGGAAAACTGAAGAAACACATGCAGAAACATGAAGATGGATCCCTATTTCATACCACTCACAAAAGTCAACTCAAAGTGGATCAAAGATTAAACATAAGACCTGATACCACAAAATTCCCAGAAGAAAACGTAGGGGAAAAGCTCATTGATATTTGTCATGGCAATGATTTTGGGTACATGACACCAAACGGAAAAAGCAAAAATCAACAAATGGGATAACCTCAAACCCAAAAGTTTCTGCACAGCAAAGGAAGCCTACAGAATGAGAGAAAACTTTTGCAAACTATTTATTGGATTGGAAGTTAATATCTAAAATGTATAAAGAACTCATACAACTAAATAACAAAAAAATCAGATTGGAAAATGGGCAGAAGAACTAAACAGACATTTCCCAAAGAGGACATCAAAATGGCCAACAGGCACATGAAAAGATGCTCTGTATCATTAATCATCAGGGAAATGCAAATTAAAACCACAATGAGTTATCACCTCATACCTGTTAGAATGGCTGTCATCAAGATGAGAGAACAGATGCTGGTGAAGATGTGATGAAAAGGAAACCTTATGCCTTGTTAGTGGGAATGTAAATTGGTCCAATCACTATGGAAAACATGAAGGGTCCTCAAAAAATTTGGGCTGGGTCTGCCATATGACCCAGAAATTTCACTTCTAAGTATATACACAAAGGAAATGAAAACAGGGCTTTGACATGATATAATATATGCACCCTTATGTTTATCACAGCATTATTCACAATAGCCAAGATAAGGAAACAACCCAAATACCCATGAATGATGAATGGATAAAAAATGATGTGGTACATATACACAGTGGAATATTATTCAGCCATGAGAAAGGAGGATATCCTGACATTTGCAACAACATGGATGGACCTTGAGCACATTATGCTAAGCTAGATAAGTCATTAGAGAAACACAAGTAGTATATAATATCACTTATTTGTGGAATCTGAAAAAGTCAAACCCCTAAAAAAACAATGAAATGGTGGTTGCCAAAAGATTGGAGGGGACTAAGACTGATGGTGGTTAAGGGTACAAAGTTGTAATGAGTAGCAAATAAGCCATAGAAATGTAATACACAGTATAGTTGACCTTTGAACTGTGCGGGTCCACTTACAGCAGATTTTAAAAATTCAACTGTTTAATAGTGAATATAGAGAATAATGTCATACTATGATTATGTAAGGTGATAAATATCACTGTAAAGACAATCATATTACAATGTATAAATGTATCAAAGTAACATATTGTACACCGTACTTACAGAATGTTACATGTCAAATTTATTCAGTAAAAAATGTTGGGTCTGGAATTATAAGGCTGTGGAGTTTGGACTTCATTCTGTAGGTCAGTCCAATAGCAGAAAACAGAGTGGGTTGGAGTGGAAGAGTAGGGGCTTGAAGATTGATTTGGTCTCTGTAGTAACAGCTTAAATCAAGGTGGTAATGAAAATGGGTAAAGATTGAATGTAGGAAATACTGTAAAAAGACAATCAGATGTGACAACTGAATGAAAGTGGGAGATAAAGGAAATGAAAGTCAAAGTTAACTTGTTTTTAAAATCTTGCAATTGATAGGCTTAACTTCA